>NC_090442.1:431238805-431541835 GCF_031143425.1 Pleurodeles waltl
GACAGTTTCTTGTAGTCCTTGCAGTATGGATGTTAGGGCTTGCATAGCTGCTGCCTGATCTGCAGATGACATCATGCATGAACGCACCCCCTCAAGGCTGGCTGCCATATTTTGAATCCCCACCCACACCTCCTTGGCCAGCTCCCGCTGTACTCCAACTACAGTTCTCTCAAAGCTAGTGCCAGTGTCGTGTTAGTCCTCAGCTGTATTGGAGCTGGCAGGTCTTTTTGGGGTGGTGGAGGGATCCTCTGTGATGGCTTCTTGTTCTGTGCTCCTCCTAGTGACTGAAGGTGGGGTCTGGAGGGTTTCAAGGACCTTTTGGATGGTCTCCTGGGGAATATTTATTGTCTCGTCATCCATCTCATCAGGGAAATCTGGGACAGGCATATCGGCAGGAGATCCATCTTCCTCTGCAATGAAACAGGGTACAATTAGTGTGTCTGTGTTGTGACAATTTTGACGTGACGTGCCTGCCTTTTGATTAATTCACTTTGTGATCTTGTTTTGTATTAATATCTGCAGTCCTTCAGATGGGCATTGTTTCAGGCATATGGCCCACCTGTGTGTTACATGTATGTTATTGAGTTATCAGACTTGTCAGCCTCATTGCCTCTAGGTGTTGCTTTATGCCAAATAGAGAATTGCCACCTTTTTGTCCTACTCGACCCTCCTTGTATATCCATTCTCATGGTGAGACCTTTCACTGGCTGTGGGTGTTCTGATGGCCCTGGCAGCACACTTAACTATCAGGACCTGCCCCAATCCCTGATCTTTTACATCGACTTAATTGTAATTGCCATGTTGCATATCCTATGCATGGCAATGTTATGATGTGATATGGATGTTGACATTGTTAATGTGTCCTGCTGATGTTGGGTAATGTGTGGTGCATTGGATTGACCTGATAATCGTATCAGTGTCCTATTTCGTCCTCTGACTGTGCAGGTGTATTTCAGTGACCAGTTACATGTGTCCCCTCCTCAATGCTGTTCTCTGAGCAGTATGACATTTGTGATGTTGCCTTGTTACCCAGGCACAGGATGGACCCTGACATATGCAGCATGGGTGTGTCCTTAGTGCTGTGTCGCTCCTATTGTTGTTTACATTGGCTGATGTTTGCGGCAACTATGGGCATTGACATTTGAGTGTACCGGGGCCTTTGTCTTGTTTCTGGAGATTGTTGCAGATGTCATCCTCACCCCCTAATTTAGGTATGTATGTTCCATGGGGAGGTTACTGCCATTGGCTACTTGAGCTGCACACAGATCAGAGGTGGTAGTGGCAACTGTTGTTGCAGTTACATTGCAGTTGTCGGTTTGGCTAGAGGATTGCTAATAGTGCCCTAGTTAATGTAGGAGGAATGTTGGCTGATGAGTGCCAGGATGTCAGTTTGACGTAGTGGCCTTTCCTCCTGTCGTGTCTTTCCCTTTGCTCCATCGTTGGCATGACAGCATGCCCCCATGGGACTGTTGTTGGTGTAGTGTAATGGTGTGCCCTAGCTTCTGTTTGTACAGGCCATACCCCCTGGCGTGCCCCTTTACCCATGCCACTCCATGTATATGATAACTTACATGCAATGTGTAGTAGGTATTTCCCCCACCCCGGTTGCAGTTGATATTATTGCATTATAATTCCCCATGCGACTTACCCTGAATGTGCGTTGTCTCCTGGTAGTCTGCGCTGTCCTGTCCTTGAATCCCTGTGACGATCTCCTCAGGGATGACGGCTGCAACCATCTCCTCCATGTGGTCCAGGGCCTCCTGGTGTGCTGGACTCCCCCCTCCAGTCTGCAGTGCTGCCTTCCTGTTCCTGGCCATCTTTTCCTTGGTCCTGCGCTTGCAGTCATGCCAGCGTTTGTTGCACTTGATGACTGTTCTGCGTACTTCTGCCACACTGTTAATCTTGTCAACAATTTGCTGCCATATAGCCTCTCTCCTACTGATTGGCATCTTTGAGGTGACAAACAGTTGGTGCTGGTGTTCCGTCACCTCTTTAACCAGAATTTCCTGCTCCTCTACACTGAAACAACACTTTCTTTTCTTCTTAAAAGTGTCCTGGTTCTTGTGTGGATCCTCCTGGCTGGTTCCTGATCTGCTGTCATCTTCCTGGGGTCTGTAGTGGCATCTGGGATCCATTTTGGCTCTCCTCTGGTGAACTGGCAGTGTTTGTGGGTTTTTTTGACGCTATTGCGTAAAAAAACGGTGCATATCCGGTTTGCGGTTTCGTAAATCGACCCACAGGCATTTCCGCTGCGTTAACGTTGTTTTCCTTTACGACTTGACACCGCGGTGTGCATCAAAAATAATGACTCCCACCTGTTGTTTGCGCCGCCGTGCGTCAAAGTATAAATATGACGCCCGCACAGCGCACCAAAATGGCGTTAGCTGGCAGTAATTGTTTTGACGCAAAACTGCGCCGGTGCAGTTTTGCGTCAAAAAGTATAAATATGGGCCTTGGTTTGACAAACCCAATATTCCCCATCCAAAAGCTATCACCACTGACCTAGTAACATTGAACCTACATCAGATTGTGCACAATCCCACACACATCGCTGGACGCATCCTAGATGTCATTTTTGCTAAGCCTGAGCTAGTTACCGTTCATAGCATCACGCCAATCACATGGTCAGACCACTATTTGATAACTTTCCAACATAAAACTCCACAAATCAACACACCACACAACTACTTACATACATTCACCTATCGACCATGGAGCAAACTCAATTTGGATGACTTAGAAACACAACTAACAGCCAACACTGATCTAGATACAATTAATTCTGTTCCAAAACTTTATAAGTGACTATAGGAAACTTTTGATATCCTAATACCACTCAGAAAAACTAAACACGACAAAAGAAAACCAACACCTTTTAGAAACACAGAACTTAAAAAGATAAAGCAACAAATCAGAAAGGTGCAGCGGTCCTGGCTCAAAACAAACAACAGTCAAGACAAACTGCATCTACACAAACTTAATAGAATATACAAATCATCAATCAAAAAAACTAAACAAAAAGGTACTACAGAGGTACAGAATTCAAAATGCTAAATCTACAACCAAGTAATATTTTTAAATTCTCAATGAATTTCGAAAACCTACATGCATGGAAGGAAGTCATCCCGAACTCAAGATTTCTCAAACAAATTGGCCACTTACTACACAACCAAGGCAGACACATTGGACTCCTATTTAAAACAGAAGAAAACCATCAGCACCAACCCTTTCCTAAAATACCCTCTAAGAATAAACCAACCCAGCCTCTACAGTCCTTCCAACAAATATCCCAAGGTGAATTTATGGATTTGGTCAAAGCAAGCAGGCCTTCTGGTTGCCCTTCTGATCCTTGTCCACCACAAATCTTCAAGAACATTCTTTTATCTACTTCTGCTGCCACACCTGTAAGAAGAATCATCAACAACTCTTTAACTACAGGAACTTTTCCTGTAGACCTGAAAAGGCATACATATGACCGTTATTAAAGAAAACAAACCTAGTCCCTCAGGACCCCAACAACTACAGACAAATCACAAATGGACCTTTCCTGGGCAAACTGATAGAAAGAGCAGCATTCGCCCAGATGTCACAATTCATTGAAGACCATTCTATACTTTCAGACTTCCAAACTGGATTCCGCCCAGGAAGAGGCACTGAATCAGCACTCATAGCAATCTGGGATGATTTTAAAAACACAGTCGACGCAATGGAGTTGCTGCACTACTTCTCTTGGACCTCTCGGCTGCCTTGATACGGTTGACCATGACACCCTAATTCAAAGACTTCATGAAGCCGGCATACAAGGGACTGTTCTAGACTGGATTACTTCCTATCATTAAAAAAGATCTAATATCATCTACTCATCCCCCTTCTCGTCCAAACCCTACCTCACAAAAGCAGGGGTCCCCTAAGGATCAATCATCTCACCTTTGCTTTTCACATGCTACAACTATGTAGATGACACACAAATACTACTTAAATTAGAATGCCCCAAAAACAAAGAAAACTCAGAAATCTTCAGTTGCCTCAGAGCCGTTGATCAGTGGATGACCTGGAGCTATCTCAAACTAAATACCTCCAAAACAGAAATACTCGTATGTGGTGACTGGAAAGGTTATGACCCTCTATGCGTCTGGCCTGACGATCTCGGGCCACCTCCTCAATTATCCAAGGAAGTTAAAAACCTTGGAATCACCATGGACTCCAAGTTAACTATGAATGTCCAAGTGGAAAAATTAGCATGAACAAGCTTCATCACCTTGAAGCCTCTACGTCGCATCTCCCCCCACCTCGGATTTCCACACAAGGTGCAAGCTACTATCTCGCTTGTACTATCCAAACTGGATTATGTCAATGGCCTCTACCATAGATCATCTCTATCTATTATAAAAAAAACGACAACGTATTCAGAACTCCGCAGCCAGGCTACTATTACATGTAAAGCCGCAAGCCAACATCTACCCTGCCTTGAGAGCACTACACTGGTTACCCGTTGCCAGAGGATGCACTTTCAAGCTGCTTTGTATCACCCACAAAGCTATACATGGAACAGGACCGCTTTTTATCAGAAACATCCAACAGAGAAACCTCCGCTCAAGATTGGCACCCCGCCTTAGAACACCACCATACAAGAAAAAGACTATAGGTGGTACATCCTTCTCCGTTCAAGCAGCCAAACTATGGACTTCATTACCACCAACTATAAGAGCCACAGATGACTTTCTTGTCTTCAGATAACTACTCAAGATTTGGCTCTTTCCTTCATAACCACCATATTCAAACAACTATGGACTGCATATTTTTTCTGATTATGTGTATATCTCTTGTTATGTCTAGTTCTTCAGAAAATATGTATCGCTACTATGTCATAACAATAAAATACACATACACTCTTTAAACCTGTTTAACTAAGTCTATTTACCCATGGTTCTAAATATGTATTGTATGTACATATATCTGTGCATATGTGTGTGTATTCATGTGTGTATGTATGTGTGTGTGTGTGTGTATGTGTGTATATGTATATATATATATATACATATATATATATATATATATATATATATATATATATATATATATATTATCCACAACGGATGGAACAATGTCCACCAGACGGCTGCACTAATCCCTTCAGCAACTCCGACTCGTGAGGACAGATCAGTATTCAAAGTTGGATTTCTGCAACTTTTATTCCATGTGAATATATCATAGTTTCCTACAAAGAATGTCAACGCGTTTCGACAAACGCCTTCTTCTAGATATATGTATGTATGTATGTGTGTATGTTGTTCTGTGCTTGGCATGTTCGTGGGTCATTGCATGGCTCCTGGGTGGGTTGTTATACTGGATATCTATGAATCCCTGCTCTCATCTTATATCATGCTTGTCTACCCAACATCATATGTCATGTCTCTATCAATCTATCCTCCATTCCCACTCTGACTCATTCCAAATCCATTCTACTACTTTCATCTCCTAAATAACTGCCTAAGCTCTACCCTCCGCTTCCACATCTAACTCACCAAACCTCACTTTACTACCATGACCTCCCAAACAACCCTACTAAATTAGCCCTCATTTATCTCACCCTGCTACTATGATCTCCCTAACCCCTTCCACAGACTCTTCCCTCCTCCATCCCCCTTTACTCATCCCAAGCCTAAATCCTATTACCATATACTCCCAATTAACACTTCTGGATTCTTTCCTACTCCAACCCTCCATTACTCCTCAAATAACAAACTCTCATATCCGCAGCTCAAATTAACTCATAATAATACTAAAACTGTACTCATATTTTCCGATACTAATCCATCACTAATTCTTGTTGGGTTCCGGAGTAGCGTGGTACTCTCCGAAAAGCGCTTCGACGCCTCTTCAGGGGTAGTAAGCACTACATAAATACCATTAGAATACAATACAATACAATTAACAAACTGAGCTATTTCACTGGAATTAGAAAGTATTTGATGGTTATACACACATCTATCCGGTATTGGAAATTATGGAATTTGGTATTAGAACTGTAGAACCAAGTGTTTGGTAAATTACACATCTTAAAAGCTACACACTTAACCCACTTAGTTATCTTAATAAGATTGTGATATGAGACCTCAACCATAGACATATTATTTTGTGGCTCGTGCCTTAAGAAACCGTGCTGTATCACAGTGAATGTAACCTATGAAATACATATAGCAAGTAAATCCACTGATTTACGTCCACAATTCTGGCCAGCTGGCATGGGAACAGAATGGAACCTAGAGGTTACATAATATGTATCTAGAGAAGGTGTATTATTCACAAAGCTATTGAACATGGATTTGAGCCTTATGCCTCAAGGTTATACACAGGCCTACTCAGAAAAAAATCATATCTTGTACAGTCCACATATCAAATTTGAAATGTGAGATATGCAGATAGTACACAGAAGCTATGACAAACACATTTTTCTTTGCTTTTTATGGGTGAGCGCAAAAGACTCAGTCCAAAAAGCAATCTCTCTTTGGGCTTCAAACCATGCCCAGGTCACGTCGGTCTCTTTCATTGGTTCCTGGGCTTGCTCTTTAAAATCTGCTTGCTTTCATTTGTGAAAGGCATGCATACGTCATGCCTTTTCCGGTGTTTAGCCCGCCTACACAGCACCGGTAAACTACTAGAAACATACGAGGCTCGATGTTTTGAGCCTGGTTTCTGTACTACTTTATCTGTTAATTTTCCCTGCAGGGCGATCGTGCTGGGGTCTAAATAGCGCGATCGTGCCCCATTTTTTCGTTTTCAGTTTCAGCACGATCACGCTGCATTTTACATAGCGCGATCGCACTGTGTTTTTTTCCTCTTAATTTGTATGCCAAGAAAAGTTAGGTTAGGAGTTTACAACGCAAATAGCTCCAACTCGAGCAAATGCCAGCCGCATTGCATTGAAAATGCTTGTTTTTGTTGGAATTGGAATCTGTAGGTGTATGGTTGCTTGTTATACACAGTGTGATAATGTGGATTGTTGGTTGAGGGGGGTGAAACCCTACTCAAGCAAAAGCCACTACCCTGTCAGGGTGAATCACAGAAAGCTCCTATGATTAACTTGTTCTGAATCATATTGTAGCTCGGAGCAAAAGCAGTCAAGCTTATTTAGAGGCAAACTGGAAATAATTTATACAGCACACAGACAGTAATGAACTGAAAACACAGTACAAGAAAATCCCACTGCAATGTAGAAAAAGACAGTAAAATGTAGCAAAATGATAACAAATCAATCAATAGAACCAGAGATATGCAATTTCATAGATTTAAGGTAAATATAGATTCCATACGCACAAAGCACCACTCATTGTTATCCTGTCAAGTGACACCAGGTTAAGGTCAGGTCAAACCCTAAGGAGAGCAGGCCGGATACAGGATCCAGGTTACTCCTACCTAAAAAAGTTGCTGTCTCAAAGTCTGGCATGAAGTGTCCAGTTTGCTGAGGAGGAAGTAACAAGGAGCAGGGAGAGAATCATGGATGGTCATCACTGTAGCACGAAAAGCAGCCAAGGTGACGAAGATGGAAACAAAAAGAACAGATGATGGACGTAATGCAGAGCAAATCAAACATTTACACTCAGTCACACATCTGGGTTTAATCCATAATTTTTTTGCTCACTGCTCCACCCCAGTTTGGACCCAACCATATGAATCAATCAATCAATCAGGATTTATAAAGCATGGCTGATCTCCCAATAGGGTATTCAGGTGATTGCAGGTCCTGGAGGCTTATTCAAATAACCAGGACAGTCAGATTTCTGGAAGTGAGATGATGGTCTGGAGGTGCGTGGGGAGGCTGTTCCAGGTTTTTGCTGTGATGTGAGAGAAGGAGCGTCCCCCACTTCTGCTTCAGTAGATGAGTGGAATATGGGCAAGTGAATGCTGGTCCTTGGTTGTGTAGAACCTTATGTGCATCAGTCGTAATTGCCTCTCTTCTTTATGGGGAGCCAGTGGAGTCCTGAGATGGGGTTTATCAAGGAGGCCAAGGATCAGTCTGACGGTGGGGTTCTGTATGGCTCGAAGTCTCTGTAGGAGGTGAGTGGTGATTCCTATGTAGAGGGCATTGCCATAGTCCAGTCAGCTGGTGATGAGGGCCGGTGTCACAGTGCACCCAGTGTATAGGGGTAGCCACTTTAAGATCTTATATAGCAGTAGCAAAGTGAGGAAGCAGGCAGAGGAGACGGTGTTGATCTGTGATTTTATGGTGAGTTTGTGGTCAATAATGATTCCGAAGGGAGTGAGTGCAGGTCCTAGGTCTGATGGCCACCAGGAGCTCTTCCATGTGTTGCTACTGTTGTTAAAGATCAGTACTTCAACTTGTCCTGTTCAGCTTCACATAACCTGTGGAGTCACTTTAGCCTGGGATGAAAGGAGGAAGTTCAGTCTTCATTCTCAGACATAAGGGCTGGTCTCCAGCAGTCCAGTTGCAGGCCCAGGCAGGTCCAGTGCAGCAGGTCATTTAGGCAGTCCTTCTTCTGAAGTAGCTGCAGATCCAGGAGGGTACGGACGAGTGGCTCTGAAGCTCCTAATTTTAGACCTGCTGCCAGTTTTAAAGTAAAATTAACTTCTTGAGTCCCCGCTCAAGAATCTTGAATTTTCCACCTCTCTTACCTTGTACCAGGATGAACAAAGTCACAATTGCCTGGTGTAAAGTTCTTTGGGCATGTGCTGAGACAGAGTTTTTGAAATGCAAGTGGGGCTATGCACAACTATGACCCCCAACCTGACACAGTGACCCATCTTGCCGCCTCCCAGTTGCTCTATTGTGTGGCTGTCTAGAAGTAATATACAAAGGTCAACTGCACCTAGTCATGTGACCCTGGGACAGGCTGTTAGCACCAGTTCGGTACCACAAGAAAAAATCAACTTTGAAAAGTGGCATTTTCAGAATTGTGACTTAAAATCCAACTTTACCATTAAAGAAGATTTGAAATTACAATTCTTAACACACTGAATACATTTCTACCTACTCCTAGATAAACATTAGCACTTATTCAATGTAATAACATAAACCAATGTTATCCTATGGAAGAGTTAGCCCTCACAGTACTGAAAAAATTAATTTGTGAGGTTTTTACTACCAGGACATTGTAAAACTTAAAAGTGCATCATCAAGTTTAAAATACAACTGCAACCTGCCCTCTGGGCTGTATATGGCATACCCGAGGTGTGACTTATTAGTATTTAAGAAGGGAGTTTTAGGCTTGGCAAAGGGGGTTAAGTCAAATTGCCAGTTTCCACTGCTCTACAGTCTGCAATTTGCCGCCTGAGACATGTTTAAGAGGATACTTAGATGGGTGGCAGAATAAGTGCTGCAGGCCCACTAGTAGCCTTGGGTATGTGGTATACCACTTTACTAGGGAGTTATAAACACATTAAAAAAGACCAATCAGGTATAAGCCAATGTTATCATGTTTTAGGGAGTGAGCACAAGGACTTTAGCACTGATGAGCAGTGGTAAAGTCCACAGAGTCTGCAGGCCAACAAAAAAGAATGTAAACAAAAAATTACAGGGGCGTGGGCAAAATGTTTAAGGGAAGACCAACCTAAGGTTGATAGGGCTGAGAGGAATTGGCCTGTTATGACAATAAAAAACATAATCTTCCTTTGAAGGGGCTTGGTGTTTGGCTTGATGTGCCAGGGAAAATGTGTGGGGTAATTAGCAGTGCATGGCAAAGGCGCAATTTATAGTTACCTTTGGGCACAGTTTATAGTTACTTGAGCTAACTCTATAACTGTTGAATTTCTATTGTTTTGTATGTTTAAAAGGTGTCCCTGTAATCTTTGGGTTTTTTTCAGTGAATATCGCGTTCATTATTATACATTCATCCAACCACCGCCATGCACAGCTTTTGGTGTGCATGGTGGTGGTTGGTCACAAGAACCCAACCTTGCACAATACACAGCTTTCGCCTGTTGCGGTTGCCTGCAAGATGTAGTCTGCAGCCAGACCCTGCGGCCCACCCCCCTAACCACCCAACCCCACAGTGAGCATGGCCCTTTGTCCCAGTGCAGCTGGAGTTGGCCGTGGCCTCTGTGGGTGTCAAAATAGGTATAAGAGAGTGTATCTAGGGGGTGAGAGTGGCCTTGAGAATGTTTGGGTGTGAAAGTGTGTACATTAGTGTTTAAGTGGGTGCGTCAGTGTGTGTGCAGGTCTGTGAGTGGGTGCATGAGGGTGTCAGTGGGTCTGTGATTGGGTGTGTGAAACTGTGAGTGGGTCTGTGAATGGGTTTGTAACTGTCTGGGTGGGTCCGTGAGTGGGTACGTAATAGTCTCATTGGGGCTGTGACTGGGTGCATGAGTGTCTAAGTGCGTCTGTGAGTGGGTGCATGGGTGTCTCAGTGGGTCTGTGAGTAGGTGTGTAAGTGTTTGAATAGATGTGTGAGTGAGGAAAAAGAGATTGAACTGAGGGACAGAGAGAAGAAGAAAGTGAGAGGGTGCGAGATTGAGACTTTTTAGGCATTTGACGTACGATATACTTAGAATGAGATATTTCTGCAAAATTGGAAAACAAACATGTATTTGTCATTTGAAAAAACCTTCATATAAGTCTTAAACATTTCTACTTAAAAAAAGGGGGGAAATGAGTCCGGCTGGACTCGATCCACCCCATTGCTCTGTGACCTTCACACTGAACTATTCTTTTTTTATGTAAATTTTTTTTTAGCCATTTATGGGCTATCTTGGACTGTCACTATCACTACTTTTTTTAAAAATATTTTATAATGTGCCCTTTACAGGCTACCTGGGACTGTGGGGGAAGCCTCAAGGCCTCTCCCTGTGGTTCCATTGCTTCAGCAAGCAAGGAGCTGCTTTAACTCTAACTTCTCCAAAACTATTGCAGTGATTTACAGTAAATTACAAAAAGCATACTTTTTGGACCTAGAACTAGCTCTCTGACAAATTTGGTGTAATTCTGTACAGCGGTTCGGGCTGCATTCTTGTTCGAAAATTTTAAAAATCGCATTGACTTAAAATGGGGGAAAAGTGTTTTTGGACCCCCTTTTTCTCAACCACTGCTTACGGATCATCCCAGCATTTTTAACATAGCAGCTTGACTGACAACAGTATGTAGTTATCAAAATGTGCCAAAGTTATTGGCAAAGCAATAAAGCCCATATTTATACTTTTTTAGCGCCGCATTTGTGTCAATTTTTGCTGCAAAAGCGGCGCAAACTTACAAAATACCACTGTATTGTATGTCAAAAAGGGGAGGAAATGCAGCGCTAAAAAAGTATAAATATGGGCCTACACGCTGTCTATGGAAAAAATGGTCCTAACTATATTTATATTCAGTGAAAACACAAAAGGTTACAGGGACTTTATAGTTAGGCCCACAGTTTAATATCATAGAAATTCACCTGTTAGTTATCTCAAGTAACTATAACTCATGCCCTAAGTTAACTCACACCCTTGCCATGCACTGCTAATTAACCCACAAATTATGGCACTGAGGACATCTTTGATAACACACTTGATAACATTAATGTAATATATGCAGTAACATTTTTGATGAAAAAACTGTGCATGGCGCGGGTACCAGTTATTTTTACCTTAGTGCACAAGTTATAGTTACTTGGGATAACTATAACAAGTGAATTTCTAAGGTATGGTACACTAAAATGTGTGAGTTAATTTCTATGGGCCAGATGTTTACCTATTCTGTGTCTATGGGAACATTTGTTCATACATATGGCCCTATATTTTTTTTATTCTATTTTCTAACTATAATGTCCCTGTAACCTTTGTTTTTTTTCTGTAAGTTTCTATGTTTTTTTGTAACATAAAGTAATTTTAAATACTATATGTTAATTAAAACATCATAGCACACGGCCTGCGGCCAGGCCCTGCATCCAACCACTGTAGCCACCCAACCCTATGCTGCACATAGCCTTTGGCAACAGGGGTTGGCCGCAGAGCTGGGCCTGCAGCAACCCCTATTACCACCTGGCCATGTGCAGCGGGTTTGGCCGCAGGGCCTGGCCTGCAGTCAGCCCCTAGGGCCAACACCCCTAACCAACCAACCCCATGCTGCGCACAGCCTTTGGCCACTCACAACAGTAGTTGGATGCAGGTCCTCATGCCCCCTCAACTGGCTGATTTTGGTCCTGGGGACCACATTCCCCAGAGACTTCAAAAAAGTAGTTTTTTTGATGGGGGGGCACACAGCCTCCTCCCATGGCAGATCTTTCCCCGAGGACCCCATAACTAGGGCACATTCTAAATATTTTTTGGGGGGAAGGGGGCCATGTGGCCACCCTCCACAGACTGATCTTGGCCCTGGAGAACCCATCCCCAGCACCTGGCCTAAATATTATTATTTTTTAGGAGGGTTGCTGTGTGGCCCCCCTCCCCAGGCCAATCTCTGCCCCAGGGACTCCATTCCTCAGTATCTGGCATAATGTATTTTTTGGGGGGGACAGGGGTGCTGCTTGGCCACCCTACCCAAGTTCGATCTTGGCCCGGGGGACCCCATCCCCTGGGGAATGGCCAAGTAACCTAGGTGCCCATCAGGGCACCCAGTTACAATGTTGGGGACCACAAGGGAGCCTGAAGGCCCCCGCAGTCCCATCTGACTCCCCACCTCCTATGGGAGTAAGCATTGCTAAAGCAGCTCCCTCTCTGAGAGAGCAATGTCTCCTTTGTTTCCATGCTTGCATCTCCATGGGCAGGGAAACAGAGGAAACCACTGTTCACATATTTGACATCTCTCACTTCATACAAGCAGAGTGTTTGCTCTGCCTTGGTGGGAGCTTGGTGGGAGCTACCAAAGCTCCCACCAAGTCAGAGCAAATAGCTATATCATGGGGGTGGACACCCCAGTACATAGTAGGAGCTGGCCCTTGGGGGTGGCAGTCCACAGGGCCATTTTAGGCTCCACAAGGAGGGTTGTGCAGCCCCCTCCAACATTACAATTAAGCCCTGGAGAGGTGGAAGTCCCTGGGGCTTTCCCTTAGTTTACATTAATATCCCAGGGAAGGTGGTGGTCCGTGTGGGGCGGCCACACGGTCCCCCCACATCAATTTAGTGTTGTGCCCCAGAGAGATGGCAGTCGCTTGGGCTGTGGGGTGGCTGCTGGGACCCTGCATAAGTTTACATATTGTGCCCTAGGTAAGTTTTACTCCCCAAGGCTGCAGGGGGATGGGACGGCCCCCTGCATCAGTTTATACATTGTGCCCTGGGGATGTGGTGGTCCCTAAGGCTGTGGAAGGGGGCTGTGCGCCCCCCCACATCAATTTACATATTGTGTCCCAGGGAGGTGGAGGTCACTGGGACTGTGGGGGGTGCATGGCCCCCTGCATCAGTTTACATATTGTGCCCTGGGGAGGTGGCGTTCCCCAGGGCTGAGTGGGGCTGGGGCACCTCCACATAAGTTTACATATTGTCTAGGTTGATCTCCCCCCCACATCAGATTGCACATTATGCCCGGGGAGGTGGTGGCCCCGGGAGCCCCCGCATTGATAATTTCAATGCCTCCGGGAACTGACCCACCCAGGGGCTTCACAGAAACAAGCACAGAAGTCCACACTTGTTTTTTGTTTTTAATTCAGCAGATCCACCATGATGTCTTCTGAAAAAGTTTTGAAAAATGCTTTTTAGTTTGGGAGAGTCCCTCTGGGACCCCAGCACCAGATCTAAGAGGTTAGGGAGTCCTTACCCTGGCTCCTTTTCTATTTTTTCTTTTTTTAACTGGGACTCAGCTGAAACCATATGGGTTTATGAGTTGAAGAATGGGTGAGTCACTGGGTATGTGAATGGCTATACATGTTAATGGTTGCATTTGAGTAACATGTGAGTGACTAGCTACGTGATTTGGTGAATGGGTGAGTGATCAGCTGCATTTATAGCTGTATGTGTGAGGGAATGTGTGCATGACTGCCTCTATGAGTGAGTGACTGGGTGTGTGCATGTCTATATAGGTGACTTACTGGGTACATCAGCAGCTGTATGGGTTAGTCACTGAAGCTGTTCATGACTGTATGTGTGAGTGAGTAGGTGGACAAATCAGTGAATAGCTGAGTGACTGGGTGTGTGAGTGGCTGCAAAGGTGAGAGTCTGGGTGTACAAGTGTCTTTATGGGTGAGTGACTGGATGATTTAGTGCTGTATAGATGAGTGACTAAGTGCATAACTGTCTGTACGGGTAAATGAGTATATGTGTGATTTGAAGTATGGGTGGTTGTTTGGGTGTAAGGGTTGCTTTATGTATGAGTATCTAGGTGTGCGAGTGGCTGCAGAAGTGAGTCAATGGATGCATCAGTGGCTGTATGGGTGGGTGATTGGGTGTTAGAGAAGTAATATGGATGAGAGTTTTGGGTGGTTGACTGACTGTTTTGGTGAGTGATAGTGTGGAACAGTTTCTGTGTGGGTGAATAACTAGGTGCATGAGTGAGTGTATGGGTGAGTGAATAGGTTTATGAGTGACTATATAGAGGACTTACTGTGTGTAGGAGTTACTGGATGCATTAGTGGCTCCATTGGGGTCTGCCTGGGTGTGTGAGTATCTTATAGGGTGTATCACTGGATGTATGGATGGGTGAGTGGATGCATGAGTGCTTGTATAGGTTACTGACTGGGTACATGACCTCTGGTATGTATTAGTATTAGGGTGTATGAGTGGATATATACATGATTGACTAGGGGCATTAAGATCTCCATGGGTGAGTGAAGGGGTGGTTAACTACCTCTAAGGGTGAGTGACAAGGTGAATAAGTATATTCACAGTATATGTATTAATAAACCAAGAAGTCATTATTTGTGTTAATTAGTTCTAAAAGATAGGCCATCATTACAACCTTGGCGGCCAAGGTTGGACTGCCGAGCGGCCTCCTGTGCAGCCGCAATCCTGCCGGCTGCATTACGACATCCCCGCTGGGCCGGCGGGCAGAAACAGAGCAGCTGCACCCGTCCCGCTTTTCACTGTCTGTAGGCAGACAGTAAAAAGCAGGGTGGGGCTGTGCCTGGGGGCCCCTACACTGCCCATGCCAAGTGCATGGGCAGTGCAGGGGCCCCCAGGGGCCCCGCCACTCCCCTTCCCACCAGCCTTTCCATGGTGGTCTCTACTGCCATGGACAGGCTGGCGGGAAGGGGAGTCCTAATCCCCTGGGCAGTGCGGCCCTGGGGGACTAAAACCGCCGGGACAACCATGGTGGGAAACCGCTGGTCCCGGTGGTGCGACCGCGGTGGTCGTAATACGGCAGATTGTACCGCCAGCCTGTTGGCGGTACAATCGCCAAAACAGCCCTGACGGTCTTTGACCTGTATTAAGGAGAACAAAACAGAAATCAAAAGCATCTTTTAATTTTCCATGCAGGAATTACACACATTATGAAGACTTGTTATGTTTTCTCCTCCACTATTCCCTGCTGCCATGCTTTTTCACTGTAAAAGAAGTGTTCATAGCTGTTCATCACTGAATTGTGGGAAAAAAACAGTCACCTGGACTTAAAATTAACACTACTATGCACAACAATTCTACATTTTCAATATTTTTTTTTAAATAATTATGATTTGCTCTCACTATAATTTCTCCAATGAAATAAAATTAATTGATCCTATAATTGCTATACTAAAATAAAGTACAAATTCTACAAAGATATTAAGAATTATGATACCTGGTAAAAAGCAATGTTTTGGCATATAAACGTTATCAACTACTTCATCCACAGTTGATTTTTCCTTAGTGTTTTTTTAAATCACCCTGGATAGGCCGACTAATATCTTAAACAGTGATGAATGATCAAAAAAGAAATCTGTGTACCTATTGTTTTCTAAAAACGTATTGGGAAACCTTTTAAGCACATGACACTTTTTTACATCATCCTTGTTAGGCCGTATGTTGTCTGCAGTAGTAATTATCCTGAGAAAAAAAACATA
Source organism: Pleurodeles waltl (assembly GCF_031143425.1). NCBI lineage: Eukaryota > Metazoa > Chordata > Amphibia > Caudata > Salamandridae > Pleurodeles > Pleurodeles waltl. The sequence continues at coordinate 431,254,705 of NC_090442.1, forward strand.
TTGTATCCAATAGTGTGCAAATTATCCAATTATAACTTATGTTGAAGGAACAATAAATATGAGTAGAAAGGTAGTTTCTGTTTAAGCTGGAGACTGCTATCATTGCATTCTGTCCATTCACTCCGAGTCTTCAAACATACAGTAAAATGTCCAGAAATCATATTTGCTTCTTTATGGAAGATGATAACTAAAGTACAATATGTATTACCAGAAAGTGAAATCTGTCTAGCTTCAATGTTTGTAATCTGGGTGTCCAATTTGCATCATTGAAAGATTGCTATAATGTATTTACCACTCCTCTGCATAAGTAATGTAGAGAATGCATTTGATTTACAGGTTGGGCATGTCATATTATGGTCACTCTATTTTATTAATTGATTAAAACACAAAGTTTTAGAATCTGGCAGAGTTAAGTACAAAAATCGCTCAAATGGGATTTCAGTAGTAGATGGTTCCATGTACAACTGAGTCCAAATACATCATCAATATTCACATTTTCTTCTTCTAAAATTCCAAGGATCACCATAATAAACTCCTGTGCATCTTGTCGAGCATTTAGAGTAAGTACAACAGATCCACTGTATTTGGCCCCTAGTTCCTAAATTCCTGAAATAGATTGTATTACAATTCTGCTATGATATATACATTAAAGGCAATTATATAGTGCAGTGTACAATGTGTTATGTGTTTTTCCTGGATTGGATTTACAACATGTTGTAGATGGAAAAGAACATTGAGGACGACATTAGCATAGCAGTTTATAGTGATATCCAACTTGTAACCAACAATATCTCCATCTATTTCCACTTTTCGTTTCTTCATACCTTCTTCTTGACCTGTGGTTTCTGTCTTTTGTGTAATGTTCTTTGATTGTTTTGTCAATTTCCGCTTTGACATAATACCTGTTTTCATAAACAGGATACTGTCCTAAATTGAGTAGCATATTTACTTCTTAGTCTGTTGTACTATCCCACATAATGTGTATCTGCACTAAGGTTCTTCTTATCAAAATCAACCAGAAACAACCCAGAAAACATTTGAGCTCATGACAATGCTACATATGACATTCCTTCTTTAAAAACTGTACTTCCAATATTTATGAATGCAGCATCAACATTTAACTATTGAGACTTCTCGACTGCTACTGCTACTGCTAAGACAAACTGGAAACTGTTTTTGTTACGCATACAAATCTTTTACATGCAAAAAGCATACAACACATCGTCCAATTTGCTTCATGCCATCAATCTGATCAAACTTTATAACTGAAAATTCAACCTTATCATGGTTAGGAAAGTTAATTAAGTCAACAACTTTACCCATTTCACCATTTACCAAGCCTTCTTGCACATTTAAATTAGGTCTTAAAATGACTCTGCAGTTCTAACAAACACGTAAACATTTCTTAAGTCCAGCAGTCCTGGATACCAATTTTTCTCAAATATCTAATTTATCTTGTCATTCTTCATTTACAACTACAGTTATTCCTTGATGTCCCATTTTGTCAATTGCCATAATTTCCACAATGTCTTCATTCTCAAGTTTTAGTAATTCCTCATTAAATGCAGCACACTCTTGAATGGGAGGTTTCAAAGAAACTACCTGTTTCCCCTTAGTACAAAAGTTATACATGAGCTCTGTTTTGCCTCTTTTTCACAGAAAACAGCTTTGTATAAGTTGACTTTGCAACATACGGTTTCCCTCTTGTGTGTGCACTCTTATTCTAATGTCCTTTAGAATGTTTCCATACTTCATGTCAAAGGCTTGAAGCATTTTTTTTTTAAATCTCTTTATTGAATTTTTCAGTGAACAATTCTTACAGTGATTTAATAAACAGTGTTAATTATAATTCCTTTATCACATTTTTGCTTCTAATCATCTTATGATGCTAATTTTTACATATTTTACAGCTAGTATCTTTGATACATTTGGTTAAAGGAGCTCTGTAAGAACGATGAAAAAGTTAAAAAGAGGACAACAAAATGAAAGAAAAAAGAAAAAACAGATAATGAGAAAGAGAAAACGAAACAATATATAATAGGTTGAGGGGGTGGGGAAGATGCTGACGGGGGAGATGATCTATTGGGAGACTTGACAACTTCATTTGGGGTATTTGTTAGAGCGGCGGGGCCCACGGAGGAGTTGGGGGTTCAATATTACAGTCACATGTATTTACTTTAGGGAAAGGCTGCGGGTACTGGAGGGAGGATTGTGCCGGTGATCTAGGGCGGGCGGGTGTCGTCTTTTTCGAGTAGCTGTTCTAGGAAGGTGTCCCATATCTCCGCATTTTTAACCACTATGTCCCTTAATGTGTTTAATACATGTTTTTCTGCGTTGGCCCAGTGAATTAGGTCTTTAATCCATCTGTGTATATCTGGGGTGCCAGGGGACTTCCATTGTGTTGCACTGAGTCGTTTAAAGATGATGAACGCTAGGTCTGCGCATCTATGTTTTTGTTTGTCCTTGTTGCGCCTATGGCGTATGCCCAAGATGCAGGATTCGGGTGTGGGATTTAGCATGAGGCCCGACCACTTGGTTGTCTGATGTGTGACGGTGTGCCATGTGCGAAGTAGTTCCAGGTCATGTGGTAGAAATCTGCCTCCGAGGTTCCGCATCGTGGACATTCAGAAGTTGCTTGTGGAAACATACGTTTTATGCGAAGTGGGGTTAAATATGTCTGGTGTAAATAATTAAGTTGAGTGTGTCTGAAGCGGGCATTGCGGGAAATTTCCCACGTGGTTGTGAGGGCCATGGTCCATTGTTGCTCTGTGAGGGGTGTATGCAGGGCCTTGTCCCAGTGTGATTTAGCTTGTGTTTGTGTTTTTACGGGATAAGCTTGTAGTATTTGGTATATTCGGGAGATGCTTGATGGCGTGCCAATATCTGCAAGTAGTTCATGTAGTGTGGGTGCTATTGGTGGTTCTGAGTTACCTTGGCCCCATGTTTTACGTATCAGTCCTTTGAGTGCCCCATATGTGATAAATTCACTTGGTCCTAGGTTGTATGTCTCTGCCAGTTTTGTGTATGTTATATATTGCTCGTCTTTATATAGGTCGCCGATCTGTTGTAAGCCTTTTGCGGTCCATGTCGCTAGGCTCAGTGTGTCATGTAGTTTATTTATCCCTGGTATTGCTAGTAGGGGAATCTTTGGTGAGTATAGTGGTACACGGGTTCCCTGTGATACATTTCGGTTCCAGGTACGTTCGGCAACTGTCATTAGTGCGTTTTAATGATGCAAAGTGAGTGTGCCCCCCATGAGCCAATCTAGTATCTTTGTGCATCCTAGTTGCGTTCTTGTAGCCAAGTCGTAATCCAATGCAATTGTGCTGCTGCATAATAAAGCTCGAAGTGAGGAACCTTTATACCCCCCTTTCTACTGGGAAGTAAAGCTTAGCTACAGCCACCCTTCTGCGACCGTTCGCCCATATCAATTCAATCAACAGTTTGGTTAATTGTACGAAGACTGTTTTTGGTAGTATTAGTGGTAGTGCTGTAAAATAATAAAGTAATTGAGGAAGCACTATCAATTTGGGCAGAGCCACTCTTCCCATAGTCGAGAGGGGCAGTGAGCACCAAAAGGGTATAGAGCATTTAATTGATCTAATGGCTCTATCTAGGTTACCTTCCTTTAGATCTGTGGCGCTATGATAAATATGGACTCCTAAGTATTTAAAAGTTGTGTGTTCCCACTTTAAGACATTATCGATTGACGCTTCGACATGTGGTTCTGGGAATGGACACATAGGGAATATACATGATTTGACCCAGTTGACACGCAGGCCAGATAGGTCTCCAAAAGTATTAAGTAATTGCAATATGTGTTGAAGGGACACGGTGTGGTTGCGTAGGTATATTAGTGCATCGTCTACGTATAATGAAATTATGCGAAATTCTTCGCCGTTTGGGATACCCCATTCTGCTGCTTCCTTGCGTAGTCTTGCCTCAAGTGGCTCTATTGCAAGTGCAAACAATAGTGGTGATAATGGACAACCTTGTCGTGTTCCTCTTCCTATGTTGAATTTCTCTGAAATGATTGCTCCGGTTTTAAACCGTACTTTGGGATTAGTGTATATTATGGATATCCAGCGTATAAAGCCTGCGCCAAATTCCATTTTTTGTAGTGTTATCATCAAAAAAGGCCAGCCCAGAGTGTCAAAGGCTTTTTCCACATACAGTGACACCGCCACCCTAGAGTGAACTAGTCCCGGAGTCATGGACATGATGCGTATTAAGTTTCTGATATTAATAGAGGTATTACACCCTGGTATAAAGCCGGATTGGTTTGGGTGTATCAGGGTAGTCATTAGTGGCAGGAGGCGATTGACTAGGATTTTCCCTAATATTTTATAATCTGAGTTTAATAGGGATAATGGTCTATATGAGCGGACGTTTAAAGGGTCTCGTCCTTTTTTATGTAGGACTACAATTGTTGCCTCCCTTTGTGTTTCTGTGAGTTGTCCTTTTTCTTGTAGCATTGTTTGGAATGATGCGATTATCTGTGGTGTGAAAGTTTGGTACTATTCGATGGGGAGTCCATCCGTACCTGGGGTCTTATTATGTGTCAACTGTTTAAATGCCTGTAGTATCTCTTCTCTTTCGATTGGTCTATCAAGGTTAATAATTTTTTCTGCGTGTAATCTCTTCAGTGGGGCTTGCTGAAAGAACTTTGCCAGTTGTAGCAGATGTGGGGGGGTTCAGTTGCGTACAGTGTGCTATAGTATTGTTTGAATGTCTCATTAATCTCTTGCTGCGTGTTTACCATTGTGCCTGTATCTTGGCGTATAGCGTTTATGGGTGTGACTTTCAGTGTCCCTTTTGCTAGCCACGCTAGTAGCCTGCTAGAACGGTCACCTTCGGCATGTAGTCGTGCTATATAGTGGCGATAGTCAAATTTGCGCAAGAGAGTCTCGGTTGCATTCCATTGGTTTTTGAGGTTAGTTAATTCATTGTTATTGCCTCTGCCCAGGGCTAATTTGCATTCTGTGTTGCAGATTTTTCCTTCAATTTCATGTAGCTCTGTACTTAGTTCTCGACGGACCCTGCCTGCTGTTGCTATGCAAATTCCTCTTATAACTACTTTGTGTCCGTCCCATTCTGTAGCTCGTGATGTTGTTGTCTTTGTGTTGATTGCGAAGTAGGTTTCTATTTCTTCTGCTATTTTGGCACGGAAAGGGGGGTCGCGCTGTAGGGTGGGTTGCAGGCGCCATGTTGGAATACATGTTGGCTGTCTGCCCCATTTTAATGTTACCAGTAAAGGGCAGTGATCTGATAGGGTTTTGGCCAGGTATGTTGCATTATTTATCATCTGTGCTAACCTATTAGTGCATAGTATTAAGTCTATTCTCGTATGGAGATGATGTACTGGTGAGTAGAAAGAGTATTCTCTATCTATGGGGTGTAATCGTCTCCATATATCTTGTAATTCTCTTTCTTGTAACCATTTGTTGAGTGCACAGGCCAATGCCCTGCACTGGACGTCTCTCATTGGAGGGTGTGATCTGTCTATTGACATCTCTATTACGCTATTGAAGTCTCCCCCCCATATGGTAGGTGTGGTCGGGTCGTACGGAATTTGTGTGGTAATGGTTCGAAGGAATTCTCCCTGTCCTGTGTTGGGTGCGTATAGTCCAATTATTGTTAGTTGTTTCCCGTCTAGCTCTCCGTCCAGGCCAGTGTATCTTCCATTATTATCTGTGTGTACATTCTTGACTGTGTATGGTATGCTGGGGGCTATCCATATTAATACACCCTTCGCGTATGTCGAGGTTTTAGTACCGTGTATTATTCCCAACCACTTTTTGTCTATTTCACTCAATTTGTGTGCTGTAGCATGCGTCTCTTGCAAGATAGCAATGTGTATTTTGTGTCGTTTAAGGTATGAGTGTATCTTACGTCTTTTGGTCATGTTAGCAAGTCCCGTAGCGTTCCAGGTTACTATATTATATGACGTCATATGGTGTGGATTGCTTGGTGTGGTGTGTCACCCATGTCCCGGGTCCCACGCCATCTCGACCAGCCCCCCCCAGAGTCTCCCATGTGTTAGGATATTGAGCATCTTGTAGAGGAGAAGGAAAATAAAAGAGGAAATAAAACTTACATTGATTAATCTAACTGGGGGCTGCGAGGCACAACTGGTGCAACTGTTTACATTAGTTACTACAAGGTCCATTCGGTAACCCATTGGGTTGGGGGGGGTGTTGATTTATTGTCCGGAGTGTCTCCGATTTTCAGCACGTACGGATGTATTTGCATCCCTTCTTGTGTTCTGTTTTGTGCCTTCTGTGATTGTAGCTCGCGTGTCGTGCCTGGTTTACTTTCTGCATGTTTATTGCTTGGTTTTCCTTTTTTTTTTATTCCGGGTTTGCTTGTATTTTGAGAAGGTAGATCTGTAGTATGTTTGCTGTTCTTCTTTTATTTCTTGAGTTCGTGAATTTGCATAAAGAGAGTCCTGTTGTTTCAGCACTAAAGGTCATCCGTCAAGCGTGGAGTAAACTTTGGTCCCGTGGTAAGTGGCAACATGATTAGGCCTTGTTGGCTGTTCGTTGAATCGGAGTCCGAGTTGTTCGTGTCTTGGTTGGATAGAGGCTGTATGGATTAAGCGCTGTTCGCCACCTTTAAGACTTGGACTTGCTCCACCTTTACTTGTGATTTCGTTGGACGCGATTTGGTCTTGTGTTGTAATTTGTTTTTGCGGCGTGGTTGTGGAGTCAGCCACTCTTTTTGTGTTCGGTTCTTGGCTGTAGAATCTATCAGGCCTTTTGCGTGTATCCAAGTCCATGCGCCTTCTGATGTTGGGAATATGTGGGATCTTTCGCCATCCACCACCCGCAGTTTACCCGGATACATCAAGGGGTATGAATAGTTTTTGTCTCTCAGTATTTGCTTTGCTGTGTTAAAAGTGGCTTGTTTGCGTTGCACTTCGGCTGTGTAATCTGGGTAGGCCGTGATTTTTGCATTTTCTGTGTCAATTGGGCCTGTTGTGCAGAAGTTCTTTAGTATCTGGTCCCTGTCCCTATAGTTTAGAAGTCTTGCAATTAGTGGTCTTGGTGGAGCTCCTTGACGCGGAGGGCCCCCTGGTACTCGGTGTGCACGTTCCACTATTAATAGCGGTGGGAAGTCGTTTGTAAATATGTTTTCTTTGAGCCAGCGCTCCAGGAATGCTTCTGCATTTGGGAGTTCGATCTGCTCTGGAAAACCGAGGAATCTCACATTATTGCGGCAAGAGCGTCCCTCCGCCTCGTCAGCCCACTTATTTAGGCGTAATATTTCGGTTTCCTGATGTTGGAGCCGGAGCTTCAAATCTGCTATGTCTGGTTGCGCTGTGTTAAGGGTTGTTTCAGCTGTTGCGACCCTTGCTGCTAGCTTCCGATGTTCCATTCGAAGCGTGTTGACTTCGGCCACCACAGTGTCTATTTTTCCTTCTAACGAAGTTCTAGTGTCGAGTATTGCTTGGAGTACTTTTTCCATTTGCACAGAGTGGGCAGTTAGAGTCTCTGTCACTTTATGTAGAGCATTTGAGTGGTGTTCTGCGTCCATTTCTGATGCTGGTGAGGGTCTAGCTTCAGTTTGTGCTCTTTGTGTTTTCGGATTCACCATCTTTATATTAATCTTGAGTTCATGCGCATCAGATTATAAGTTTATACGTCTTGTCTACCACGGTACCAACTCACTTTGGAACCGTTGAGCAACAGTGCTATTCCATCCAGGAGCCCTACTTTTGCAGATGAATCTGCACGTGTAATCGGTGATGTGGCGCTTTATAGGGTTGAATGGGGTCGCGATCCTTGTCTAGTTACTTTGCGCGTGTTTACAGGAGGCACTTGGTTCCCCACACGGCCATGTCCTCCTGCGACATCCAATTCGCGCACTGCGGCGCCTTTCACATTGGTAGGCTTCTCTGTGTGAGTTGGTGAGTTGTAAGGGTTTTTTTTCCTCTATTCTCTTTTTCCTTTTGTTTTCCCTACTTTTTGTCCATTTCACTCTGTGGCACTCTCCCCCTTTACTTGACGCTGTTCATGCATGTAGGTGCTTCATGCTATTTGGTCCGTTACGAGTGCGCTACAGTTATTGAGTCAGCGATTAGTTTTCTGTACTGTATGGCTACCAGGGTGTTGATTTAATGTGTTGACAAACTGATTTTAAGCGTAGTTCACTAGATATGTTCCGCTGCTGGGAGTAGTGGAGCAGCACCGCACCCCGAGCTTTGTCCACCCTGCCAGACTTAATTAAACTTCGATACTTGTTGTGCACGTCTACCGGCGGCAGTGTCACCGATGGGTCTCGCCGTGGTTATCGGCAGGAGCCCGGCTTCACGACAACCATTTTTCCAGGCCCTCTACTCCTCTCTCCTCCAGTGGGCCCGTCTGGGTCCGGGTAGGCCAGAGTGCGCCTCGGTCCGCGCCGCTAGGTGTCTCAGCCCACACCGGCGAGCGCCCGGGCCTAATCCGCAAGAAGTCTCAGCGTGGGCAGCAGCGTGGGTCAGAACCCCGGCATGCATTCTGAGGTCTTGCGCGCCTCACCTATGCTTCTCACGCCTCTGCCGGTCAGGGTACTCCCGGGCCCAGGTAGGCCCATGCGCGGGCGCCGCCCCGGCACCAGCGCGGGTCATCCGGTGCACACTTGCTGCATAGCAGGATTCCGTTGTTCGGTTTTTCTTAGTGTGTGTAGGAGGCTGGCATGGTTTGTAGTGAGTACCAAGTGGTACTTACACTCTGCACCAGGTCCAGGTATCCCTTATTAGTGTAGGAGAGGTGTCTAGCAGCTTTGGCTGATAGAAAAGGGTAGCTTAGCAGAGCAGCTTAGGCTGAACTAGGAGACATGCAAAGCTCCCACTATACCACTAGTGTCATATGCACAATATCATAAGAAAACACAATACACAGATATACTAAAAATAAAGGTACCTTATTTTTATGACAATATGCCAAAAGTATCTCAGTGAATACCCTCAGTATGAGGATAGCAAATATACACAAGATATATGTACACAATACCAAAAATATGCAGTAATAGCAATAGAAAGCAATGCAAGCAATGTACAGTCACAATAGATTGCAATGAGAGCACATAGGTATAGGGGCAACACAAACCATATACTCTAGAAGTGGAATGCGAACCACAAATGGTCCCCAAACCTATGTGAGCTTGTAGAGGGTCGCTGGGACTGTAAGAAAACAGTGAGGGTTAGAAAAATAGCCCACCCCAAGACCCTGAAAAGTAGGTGTAAAGTGCACCTAAGTTCCCCAGAGAGCACAGAAGTCGTGATAGGGGAATTCTGCAAGGAAGACCAACACCAGCAATGCAACAACAATGGATTTCCAGACGAGAGTACCTGTGGAACAAGGGGACCAAGTCCAAGAGTCACACTCAAGTCGGGAGTGGGCAGATGCCCAGTAAAATGCCAGCTGTGGGTGCAAAGAAGCTGCCACTGGATGGTAGAAGCTGTGGCTTCTGCAAGAACGAAGAGGACTAGGAACTTCCCCTTTGGAGGATGGATGTCGCACGTCATGAAGAAGCTTGCAGAGGTGTTTCCGTGCAGAAAGACCGCAAACAAGCCTTTCTAGCTGCAAGGGTCACGGTTAGGGTTTTTGGATGCTGCTGTAGCCCAGGAGGGACCAGGATGTTGCCAATTGCGTGAGGAGACAGAGGGGGTGCCCAGCAAGACAAGGAGCCCACTCAGAAGCAAGCAGCACCCTCAAAAGTGCTGGAACAGGCACTACGAGGAAGAGTGAACCAGAGCTCACCCAAAGTCACAAAAGAAGATCCCACGACGCCGGAGGACAACTCAGGAGGTCGTGCACTGCAGGTTAGAGTGTCTGGGAACCAGGCTTGGCTGTGCACAAAGGAAATCCCGGAAGAGTGCACAGGAGCCAGAGCAGCTGCAAATCACACAGTACCCAGCAATGCAGTCTCGCATGGAGAGGCAAGGACTTACCTCCACCAAACTTGGACTGAAGAGTCACTGGACTGTGGGAGTCACTTGGACAGAGTTGCTGAGTTCCAGGGACCATGCTCGTCGTGCTGAGAGGGGACCCAGAGGACCAGTGATGCAGTCTTTTGGTGCTTGCGGTTGCAAGGGGAAGATTCTGTCGACCCACAGGAGATTTCTTCTGAGCTTCTAGTGCAGAGAGGAGGCAGACTACCCCCACAGCATGCACCACCAGGAAGGCAGTCGAGAAGGCGGCCGGATCAGCGATACAAGGTTGCAGTAGTCGTCTTTTCTACTTTGTTTCAGTTTTGCAGGCGTCCAGAGCAGTCAGCGGTCGATTCCTTGGCAGAAGGTGAAGAGAGAGATGCAGAGGAACTCTGATGAGCTCTTGCATTCGTTATCTAAGGTATTCCCCAAAGCAGAGACCCTAAATAGCCAGAAAAGGAGGTTTGGCTACTTAGGAAGGAGGATAGGCAAGCAACACAGGTAAGAGCCTATCAGAAGGAGTCTCTGACGTCACCTGCTGGTACTCGCCACTCAGAGCAGTCCAGTGTGCCACCAGCACCTCTGTTTCCAAGATGGCTGAGGTCTGGAGCACACTGGAGGAGCTCTGGGCACCTCCCAGGGGAGGTGCAGGTCAGGGGAGTGGTCACTCCCCTTTCCTTTGTCCAGTTTCGCGCCAGAGCAGGGCTGGTGGATTCCTGAACCGGTGTAGACTGGCTGATGCAGAGATGGGCACCATCTGTGCCCATCAAAGCATTTCCAGAGGCTGGGGGAGGCTACTTCTCCCCAGCCCTGACACCTTTTTCCAAAGGGAGAGGGTGTAACACCCTCTCTCTGAGGAAGTCCTTTGTTCTGCCTTCCTGGGCCAAGCCTAGCTGGACCCCAGGAGAGCAGAAACCTGTCTGTGGGGTTGGCAGCAGCAACTGCAGTGAAACCCCGGGAAAGGTAGTTTGGCAGTACCCGGGTCTGTGCTAGAGACTCGGGGGATCATGGAAATGTCTCCCTAATGCCAGAATGGCACTGGGGTGACAATTCCATGATCTTAGACATGTTACATGGCCATGTTCGGAGTTACCATTGTGACGCTATACATATGTAGTGACATATGTATAGTGCACGCGTGTAATGGTGTCCCCTCACTCACAGAGTCCGGGGAGTTTGCCCTGAACAATGTGGGGGTACCTTTGCTAGTGCCAGGGTGCCCACACACTAAGTAACTTAGCACCCAACCTTTACCAGGTAAAGGTTAGACATATAGGTGACTTATAAGTTACTTAAGTGCAGTGGTAAATGGCTGTGAAATAATGTGGACCTTATTTCACTCAGGCTGCAGTGGCAGACCTGTGTAAGAATTGTCAGAGCTCCCTATGGGTGGCAAAAGAAATGCTGCAGCCCAGAGGAATCTCCTGGAACCCCAATACCCTGGGTACCTCAGTACCACATACTAGGGAATTATAAGGGAGTTCCAGTATGCCAATGTAAATTGGTGAAATCGGTCACTAGCCTGTTAGTGACAATTTGGAAAGAAATGAGAGAGCATAACCACTGAGGTTCTGGTTAGCAGAGCATCAGTGAGACAGTTAGTCATCCCACAGGTAACACATACAGGGCACACTTATGAGCAATGGGGCCCTGGCTGGCAGGGTCCCAGTGACACATACAACTAAAACAACATATATACAGTGAAATATGGGGGTAACATGCCAGGCAAGATGGTACTTTCCTACACAACCCCCCCCCCCCCCAAACGAAGGACAATAAGACTAGCCATGACCTGATGAGTCTTCATTGTCTAAGTGGAAATATCTGGAGAGTCCATCTGCATTGGAGTGGGTACTCCCAGGTCTATGTTCCACTGTATAGTCCATTCCCTGTAGAGATATGGACCACCTCAACAATTTAGGGTTTTCATCTTTCATTTGTTTTAGCCAAAGTAGAGGTTTGTGGTCTGTCTGAACAATGAAGTGAGTGCAAACAGGTATGGCCTCAACTTCTTCAGTGCCCAGACCACAGCAAAGGCCTGCCTCTCAATGGCAGACCAACGCTTTTCTCTAGGGGTCAACCTCCTGCTGATAAAGGCAACAGGTTGATCCTGGCCCTCAGAATTAAGTTGTGATAAGAGTGCCCCTACCCCTAATTCAGATGCATCAGTTTGGACAATGAATTTTGTGGAGTAACAGGAGCTTTTAGGACAGGTGCAGAGTACATGGCCTGTTTCAGCTCCTCAAAAGCTTTCTGACAGCTAGCTGTCCACAATACCTTTTTAGGCATTTTCTTAGATGTGAGGTCATTAAGAGAGGCTGCTATGGAGCCATAGTTCTTTATGAACCTCCTGTAGTAACCAGTGAGGCCTAAGAAGGCTCTCACCTGAGTCTGAGTTGTAGGGGGAACCCAATCTATAATAGTTTGGATTTTCCCCTGAAGTGGTGCAATCTGTTCTCCACCTACAAGGTGTCCCAGATAAACCACTTTCCCCTGCCCTATCTGGCACTTTGAAGCCTTGATAGTGAGGCCTGCCTTTTGCAGGGCCTCCAAAACTTTCCACAGGTGGACCAGGTGATCATCCCAGGTGGAGCTAAAGACAGCTATATCATCTAGATATGCTGCACTAAAAGCCTCCAACCCTTGCAGGACTGTATTCACCAACCTCTGAAAAGTGGCAGGTGCAATTTGCAAACCAAAAGGCATTACTGTGAATTGGTAGTGCCCTCCAATGGTTGAAAATGCAGTTTTTGCTTTAGCATCCTCTGATAACTTGATCTGCCAATACCCTGCATTCAAACCAAAGGTGCTTAGATGCTTGGCAGATGCCAGTGTATCTATTAGCTCATCTGCCCTGGGTATAGGGTAACCATCAGTTTTAGTTACCTGGTTGAGACCTCTATAATCTACACAAAATCTCATTTCCTTCTTTCCATCTTTGGAATGAGGTTTTGGTACAAGTACCACAGGAGAGGCCCATGGACTTTCAGAGTGCTCAATCACTCCCAGTTCAAGCATTTTCTGAACCTCTTGTTTTATGCAGTCTCTGACATGGCCAGGCTGCCTATAGATCTTACTTTTGACAGGCAAGCTGTCTCCAGTATCTATAGTGTGCTCACACCAAGAAGTGGTGCCTGGCACAGTAGAAAAGAGTTCAGAAAACTGACCCAGGAGATTTATGCAGTGGTCTTTCTGCTCAGCAGTAAGACAATCTGCCAGAACTACACCTTCCACTAGAGCATCTTGTTCTGTGGAAGAGAAGAGATCAGGGAGAGGGTCACTCTCTTCTTCCTGTCCTTCATCTGTTGCCATGAGCAGGGTGAGATCAGCCTTGTCATAGTAGGGTTTTTGGCGATTGACATGGAGCACCCCAAGGGGACTCCTGGCAGTGCCCAAGTCAACCAAGTAGGTGACTTCTCCCTTTTTCTCAACAATAATGTGGGGACCACTCCATTTGTCTTGGAGTGCTCTTGGGGCCACAGTCTCCAAGACCCACACTTTCTGCCCTGGTTGGTACTGAATCAGAACAGCCTTCTGGTCATGCCATTGCTTTTGGAGCTTTTGGCTGGCCTGAAGGTTTTTACTGGCCTTTTTCATGTACTCAGCCATTCTGGATCTTAGGCCAAGTACATAGTCCACTATGTCTTGCTTCGGAGCTTTTAAAGGTTGTTCCCAACCCTCCTTCACAAGTGTTAGAGGACCTCTTACAGGGTGTCCAAATAGGAGTTCAAAGGGGCTGAAGCTCACTCCTTTTTGGGGTACCTCCCTGTAAGCAAAAAGGAGGCAAGGTAACAGGACATCCCATCTCCTCCGGAATTTTTCAGGGAGTCCCATTATCATTCCTTTGAGAGTTTTATTAAACCTCTCAACCAGTCCATTTGTTTGTGGATGATAGGGTGTGGTGAATTTGTATGTTACACCACATTACTTCCACATGGCCTTTAAGTAAGCAGACATAAAGTTGCTACCCCTGTCTGATACCACCTCTTTTGGGAAGCCCACCCTGGAAAAGATTCCCAGGAGGGCCTTTGCCACTGCAGGAGCTGTAGTGGTCCTTAGAGGAATTGCTTCAGGATATCTGGTGGCATGGTCCACTACCACCAAGATAAACCTATTGCCTGAAGCAGTAGGAGGGTCAAGGGGGCCAACTATGTCAACCCCTACCCTTTCAAAGGGAACCCCAACCACAGGTAGTGGAATAAGGGGAGCCTTTGGGGTGCCACCTGTTTTGCCACTGGCTTGACAGGTTTCACAGGACTTACAAAATTCTTTTGTGTCCTCTGACATTCTAGGCCAATGAAATAAGGGAACAAGCCTGTCCCATGTCTTCATTTGCCCCAAATGTCCAGCCAAGGGAATTTTGTGGGCTAGAGTTAGGAGGAACTCTCTGTATTGCAGGGGAATCACCAATCTCCTGGCTGCTCCAGGTTTTGGATCCCTTGCTTCAGTATACAAGAGGTTGTCCTCCCAGTAAACTCTGTGAGAGTCACTGACATCCCCATTTTGCTGCTTGATAGCTTGCTGTCTTAGACCCTCTAGTGTGGGACAGGTCTGATGTGCCACACTCAGTTCCTCCCTGGCAGGCCCCCCTCCACCCAAAAGCTCAGCAGTGCCTGCTTCCAGCTCCTCTGGTGAAGGTTCTGCACAGGGTGGAAATTCTTCTTTCTCAGAAGTTGACTCCACTGTAGAGGGAGGAATAGTAGGTAGTGTTTTACCTTTACTAACCCTAGCTTTAGGGAGCACTTGGTCCATTGTTCCAGGATCCAAGTCACCCTGTCCTTTTTGCTTTTTGGCCTGAGCCCTTGTCAAAGCAAAAATATGCCCAGGAATGCCCAGCATTGCTGCATGAGCCTCCAACTCCACTTCTGCCCAAGCTGATGTCTTTAAATCGTTCCCTAGTAGACAGTCTACAGGTAAATCTGAGGTAACCACAACTTTCTTTGGACCAATAACCCCCCCCCAGTTGAAATTCACAACAGCCATGAGGTGGCTAAGAGTGTTGTTATGAGCATGAGTCACTTGGTACTGGTGACCAAGTAGGTGTTGTTCAGGGTGGACCAGTTTCTCTATTACCATGGTAACACTGGCACCTGTGTACCATGGTAACACTGGCACCTGTGTCCCTGTAGGCCTGAACCTCACCACCATTTATTAGGGGAAGTTGCTTGTACTTATCCATATTAAGGGGACAAGCAACCAAGGTGGCCAAATCAATGGCACCTTCAGAGACTAACACAGCCTCTGTGGTCTCCCTAACAAGACCAACCCCAACTAAATTACTAAAAGTGAGCCCAGCTACTCCCTTGGATTGGCTATTAGTAGGTTTGCTCCCACCACCACTGCTATTACTAGGGGCACTAGGTGTAGCAGCAGGGGTTGTAGTGGTGGGAGGCTTGGTGCTTTTCTTTGGCAACTGGCATCAGTTGTCCAATGGCCTTTATTTTACATAAATAGCACCATGGTTTCTTTACTTGATTAGAAGAGGATTTGGGCCCACCACCCCCACCAGAGTGTTTTTGTGGGCCTGATGAAGACTCATTTTTAGATTTGTCCCCACCCATGTCTGAAGACTTACCATCCTTCTTCTTGCCATCCTTGTCACCCCCTGTATGAACTTTTCTGTTCACTCTTGTTCTGACCCATTTGTCTGCCTTCTTTCCCAATTCTTGGGAAGAGGTCAGATCTGAGTCCACTAGATATTGGTGCAACAAATCAGACACACAGTTATTAAGAATATGCTCTCTCAGGATTAAGTTATACAGGCTTTCATAGTCAGAAACTTTACTGCCATGTAACCACCCCTCCAAGGCCTTCACTGAATGTTCAACAAAGTCTACCCAGTCTTGTGAAGACTCCTTTTTGGTTTCTCTGAAATTGATCATGTACTGTTCAGTGGTTAAGCCATAACCATCTAGGAGTGCATTCTTAAGAACTTAACCACTGCCTTTGAGGGACCCCCTGTACAACACAGGCCCTCTCAAGTGCAGCAAACCAATTGTTAATGTCATCCCCCTCCTTGTAAGGGGGAACTATCTTGTGCAGATTCCTAGAATCATGCTCTTTCACAGGATTACTATCTGTAATAGTGCTGCTGCCACCATGGGGTCCAAACCCCAACCTCTGCCTTTCTTTTTCTAAGTCAAATGCTTCCCTGTCTAGATCCAGCTGTTGCTTTTTAAGCTTCAGCATGGACTCTTCCACTCTCAATCTATTGAGTTCCCTTTCTAACACTCTGTCATCAGGGTGGGTGGGTTGGGCATGCCTAGACACAGAAGAATGGTGTGAATGGACAGAGGGAGACCTGTCCTTAACAGATGGCACCCTAACAACCTGGCCTAAAGGAGTAATCTCCCTACTGTGATGAGAACTCACATCAGTACCAGCCCTGCTAGGTGGCCTGCTAAGGGGCAGGTTGGGAAGGTTCCCATCTAACACTTTTGCTGGGGCTACCCCAGAATCAGAGTGTGAACCATCAGCTAATCTGTCACCTGATGTGTCAGCTATGGCCTTATTATGTTCAATGAGCATATTAACCAACAATTCTCTAGAGGGATTCTTCCCTATCCCTAAACCTCTATCAATGCAGAGACTCCTTGCACTTTTCCAGCTAAGGTGGTCATAAGCAGTGCTGGTCAGATCCAGAGTTTGACCTGTACCAGACATGATAAAAAAAGGTTTATGGGACAGAAAAAGAAAGAAAAAGTTTCAGAACTTTTTAAGGAACATTAAAAAAAACTTTTTCAACTTTTAACCTGTTCTGTGCCTTGGACGAGATTATCTCGTCCAAGGCTACAGTTCCCCTGTGCCTTGGACGAGATCATCTCGTCCAAGGCACAGGGGAACTTGGGGGAGCGCTAGCGCGCCCCTCCGTGCACCCCCCTCCCACCCAAGGCGGGGATGGAAGGGGAAGACCTTCCCTTTCCACCCCCGCCCCCCCGGCAATCCGATGACGTCAGCGCTCGCACAGCGCGCCAACGTCATCTAGTGTTGCCAGGAGCGCTGGAAGCCATTTGCTTCCAGCGCGCGAAGAGGAAAGGACGAAAAGGTGAGTGCTTTCCGTTTTTGGGGGTTCGGGGGGGTGGTGAAAACAGACACGGGGAAAGGAAAGGGTTTTTCCTTTCCCCCTGTGCCTGTTTTCACAAGATTCCTGCTCCACGATCGCGGGCATGGCCCACGATCGTGTAGCAGGAATCTCCACTAGACCCCAGGGATTTTTTCAAATAGGTTTATTTTGGGGGCAAACCCTTGGGCAAGGGTCGCCCCCCCTGGGGGGCATTTTTTTTTTGTATTTCGCCCACCCTGGGGGCAGATCCGCCGATTTGTCAGCGGATCTGCCCCCGGGGGGGGGCGAAAACCACTAGACACCAGGGATTTTATTTTTGGTGTGTATTTTGGGGGCGACCCCTTGGGCAAGGGTCGCCCCCCCGGGGGCATTTTTTTTTTGTATTTTGCCCCCCCCCGGGGGCAGATCTGCCGATTTTTCGGCGGATCTGCCCCCAAGGGGGGTGGGGAACCACTAGACACCAGGGAATTTGTTTTTATTGTGTTTTTTGGGGGTGACCCCTTGGGCAAGGGTCGGCCCCCCCCGGGCCAATTTTTTTAGTGTTTCGCCCCTCCCCCCCCCCTGGGGGTAGATCGCCTTTTTTTCAGCCGATCTGCCCCCGGGGGGGGCGAAATCCACTAGACACCAGGGATTTATTTTTATTGTAATGTTTCTTTTGGGGGCGACCGCTTGGGCAAGGGTCGCCCCACTGGGGGGCTATTTTTTTTGTATTTCGCCCCCCCCCCCCCGGGGGCAGATTGCCAATTTTTGGGCTGATCTGCCGCCAGGGGGGGGGGGGGGCGAAATCGACTAGACACCAGGGATTTTGTTTTTATTGTTTATTTTGGGGGCAACCCCTTGGGCAAGGGTCGCTCCCCTGGGGGGCTATTTTTGTTTTTCTGTTTCGGCCCCACCGATGGCAGACCAGCCATTTTTTGGACGATCTGGCCCCCGGGGGGGTGGAAGCACACTAGGCGCCAGGGATTGTGTGGTGTGTGTGTGTGTGTGGTGTGTGTTTGGGGGCACCCCTTGGGCAACGGTCGCCCCCCTAAAGTGGGGAAAGTTCGTATTGGCCATCTCTGCCCCTATGTTTGTAGGCCCATCTGCCCCCAAGGAGGGCAGAAACCACCAATATGGCAGGGATTTTTTTTGTTTTGTTTTGTGTTGTGCTGGGGGTGCCCCCTTTGGGAAGGGTTGCCCCCTAAAGGGGGCACAGAGGTGTTGCCCATTTCTGCCCCACTTGGGGGCAGATTGGCCAATTTTTTTACGCCCATCTACCCCCAAGGGGGGCAGGATCCACTTAGGTACCAGGGGCAACTTCTAAGTTCTTGGTGGTGGGGTGTTTGTCAACTGGCAAAGTATTTGTATTTGTAATTATAACAATTTATTTCTTCTTTTTCTTCTAGTTCAACGCTTTTGCTTCCTTTGCTGTGGATCTTGGCGGTTTTGGCAGTAGTTGTCCTGCGGTTTGCATAGTTGCATGTTTTAGGTAAGTGAAAGCAATTTACTCCAAAGGAGTATTGTTGACATGCATGAATGACATGTTTTTACGTGGTGTACTAAATGCAGTATTGTGTGTTTGACATTGTCCTTAGATTTGAGCACAGTGATGTTTGTGTTGTCATATGTCTAATTTGCTTTTTTCTTTTTTCTTTTTAGTGGGATATCATTGGTGATTGTTGTGTCTGTGCAGAGTAGTTGCTTGGTGAGTAGCTTTTTCAGGCAAGTGAGTGGTATAGTTTTTTGTCGTACATAACTCTTTGTGATAAAGCTACACTTTGTTTATTACTTATTTTAGTGCTAGTTGTTGTTGGCAATCCATTTGTTGTTAGGATCATGGCTAGCCGCAAAGTGACCGCTCACGTAGGTTGTTCGCATGCTCTTTGAGTCGTCTTCAGACCATGATTACGACACTGACTCGGCATCTGAGGCAGAGGAGGAAGCAGGAGATTCTGGGAGTGAGTTTTCTGTCCGAGAGTATTCTTCTGATGAGGAAGCTACTCTCAGTGCAGATGAAGGGCCTGTGTTAGAGGAGGACATTGATGTGCCAAGAGTGCAGCAGCCTGGGGCTGAAGGGTTTCCCATTAGAAGACCTGACTCCTGGATTGCCCCAAACATGGAGCAGCCACAGTTACCTGCATTTACTGGTCTCCCAGGGTGTAGAGTTAATACGGAAAACTTTTTGCCTGTCCATTTCTTTCACTTGTTTATGGACGATGTATTTTTGGAAGAGATTGTGGAGCAGACAAATGTGTATGCAGAGCAATATTTGCGGGACAACGCTGCCAGACTTAAGCCTCAGTCTAGAGCTACTCATTGGGTTCCCACATATCTGGAAGAGATAAAAAGGTTTTTAGGTTCGTCTTTTTTGATGGGGTTGATCAGGAAGCCGTCACTGGCTTCTAATTGGTCTACTAGTCCCTTGATGGCAACTGCTATATTTCCTGCAACTATGACACGTAATCGGTATTTGCTTCTTCTTCGTATGCTGCATTTTGTAGACAATGCTTTAGCCTTGCCACGAGATCACCCTGATTGTGACCGTCTTTTTAAAATTAGGCCTGTCCTTGATCATTTTGTGGATCGTTTTTCAGAGGTCTATGTTCCAGGCAAAGAGATAAGTGTGGACGAGTCTTTGGTCCTTTTCAAGGGGCGTTTAGTTTTTAAGCAGTACATTCCTAGTAAGAGGGCACGGTATGGGATTAAATTGTATCTGCTGTCAGAAAGCAGTACAGGATATGTGTATAATTTCCGGGTCTACACTGGTAGAGATTCCAGTATTGACCCTCCTGGTTGTCCGGCCACTTTTGGAGTTAGCGAAAAAATTGTGTGGGAACTTGCTAGACGGCTGTTTAACAAAGGTCACCATTTGAACGTAGATAATTTCTACACTGGAGTGCAGTTGTTCAAGGAGTTGTTTAGGGTGGACACTGTTGCTTGTGGCACAATCCGTTCTAACCGGAAAGGCTATCCAAGGGAGCTTGTCTGTAACAAACTTGAGAGGGGACAGTGCAGTGCCTTGCGGAATAATGAGCTGCTAGCTCTGAAATTTTCAGACAGGAGGGATGTGTACATGCTATCGACCATCCATGATGAGAGTACTTCCCCTGTGGCTGTTTGGGGTCAGGTTGCGGAAGTGCGCAAACCTGCGTGCATTTTGGACTATAATAGGCACATGGGTGGTGTTGATAGATTAGATCAGAGGTTGGAACCTTACACTGCTCTTCGTAAGTCTTATGTGTGGTATAAAAAGTTGGCCCTACATTTATTTCATTTGGCAACTTTTAATGCCTTTATTGTATACAAGGATTGTTCACCTGAGTCAAGGATGACATTTGTTAAATTTCAGGAGTCGGTGATAGAAAGCCTTATTGTGGTGGAACCGGCAAGAGTTCCTAGAGTAGAAGTGGTGGAGGATGTGGCTAGATTGAAAGATTGGCACTTTCCAGATCACATTCCTCCCACTCCCAAAAAAGACATGCCCACAAAGAAATGTAGAGTATGTGCCCGGAGATCAATCCGGAGGGAGAGCCGGATGTATTGCCCCGAATGCCCTTCAAAGCCTGGGCTGTGTGTGCCCAGCTGTTTTAGAAGTCACCACACAAGGAAAAACTTTTGGGAAATACCGTGAGCGTAAGCTGTCTGTTTTATATTTTCATATGTTTCACGGTTGGCATCTCTGTTGTGTATTTAGTTAGAGCTTTTGTGTTTGTAGTTTCGTGCTTATTTTATAATTAGTGGTTTCTTTGTTGTTTATAAACAAAAAAAGTGATGGCGGTGTGCGTGGGGTGGCGCTTGGCTGGCGATGTGCGTGGGGTGGCGCTTGGCTAGCGGTGTGCTTGGGGTGGCGCTTGGCTGGCGGTGTGCTTGGGGTGGCGCTTGGCTGGCGGTGTGCGTGGGGTGGCGCTTGGCTGGCGTTGTGTGTGGGGTGGCGCTTGGCTGGTGGTGTGCTTGGGGTGGCTCTTGGCTGGCGGTGTGCTTGGGGTGGCGCTTGGCTGGCGGTGTGCGTGGGGTGGCGCTTGGCTGGCGGTGTGCTTGGGGTGGCGCTTGGCTGGCGGTGTGCTTGGGGTGGCGCTTGGCTGGCGGTTGGCTGGCGGTGTGCTTGGGGTGGCGCTTGGCTGGCGGTGTGCGTGGGGTGGCGCTTGGCTGGCGGTGTGCTTGAGGTGGCGCTTGGCTGGGGGTGTGCTTGGGGTGGCGCTTGGCTGGCGGTGTGCTTGGGGTCGCGCTTGGCTGGCGGTGTACGTGGGGTGGCGCTTGGCTGGCAGTTTGCTTGGGGTGGCTCTTGGCTGGCGGTGTGCGTGGGGTGGCGCTTGGCTGGCGGTGCCAGCCAAACGGCAGTCCACACTCCCATCAGCTGGTGTGATTCTTGTATCAGGCATGTGGGCGTATGTAAGTGATGGGCCCTTGAGTGGCGCGGTCTGTCGATGTGAGTGTTGTAATGTGCTGGGCCCGTGGCTGGCGGTGTGAATGGTCTTGTGCGTGTCATGTATGAAAGGTGTGTGAATGGACTGTAAAGCGGTTGGTGCCTTGTCGCGGCTTTACAGCTCACGAGCTGTGAGTCATTGGTTCACTTTTTTGCCTTTCAGTTATTAGAAGTGCATTTCATTTTTGTGAAATCTCTTGTTAATAAAATTTGATCCACTGAACCATCACTCACCCTCGTGCCAAATCCAACCAGTATGTGTGCTAAAAAATGACAAAACCTGCTCTGCTGGAATCAGGCGTCGCAGCACACCTGTGACACGCTAGGTGGGATCCCGATGATGAAGCATGCCACCAACTTGGTTGGTGGGTGAGGGGTCTTCTTCACATAACCTAAGTGTGTTTCTTTTCACAATTTTAGTGTTTGGCACATCACGGACGTATGTGCACACATCAAAATGATATATTACAAAAATACCTGTGTTTGGGGGGGAGGGCCCACCTATGTTTTTGGGTGCGGCCTTCATCTAGGGAAACCTACAAAACCCAGAAATTGTTTAAAACTAGACACCCCAAGGAGTCCAGGGAGGTGTGGCTTGCGTGGCTCCCCCAACATTTTCTTACCCAGACTCCTCTGTAAACCTCAAAATTTGCATTAAAAAAGCATATTTTCCTGACTTTTCTTAGTAGGATTACCGCTCCAGCACAAAATTCCTACTCCCCAGTTTTCCCCTCAGTCTCCCAAGTAAAATGACACCTCACTTATGTGGGTCCCCAAAGCAGAGTCCGTCTAAAGATGTATAAAAGAATATGCCCTTATAAACTCGCTGTGCTATCCCTTCTATCTCTTCAGGTTTTGGGCCTTATTCTGTTGCATGCACCTGGCCCACCCACACAAGTGAGGTATCATTTTTATCGGGAGACTTGGGGAAATGCTGGGTGGAAGGAAATTTGTGGCTCCTCTCAGATTCCAGAACTTTCTGTCACCGAAATGAGAGGAGAGGGTGTTTTTTTAGCCAAATTTTGAGGTTTGCAAAGGATTCTGGGTAACAGAACCTGGTCCGAGTCCCACAAGTCACCCCATCTTGGATTCCCCAAGGTCTTTAGTTTTCAAAAATGCACAGGGTTGGTAGGTTTCCCTAGGTGCCGGCTGAGCTACAGGCCAAAATCCACAGGTAGGCACTGTTTTCTTTCAAAAAATGGGATGTGTCCACGTTGCGCTTTGGGGCATTTCCTGTTGCGGGCGCTAGGCCTACCCACACAAGTGAGGTATCATTTTTATCGGGAGACTTGGGGGAACGCTGGGTGGAAGGAATTTTGTGGCTCCTCTCAGATTCCAGAACTTTCTGCCACAGAAATGTGAGAACATGTGTTTTTTTAGCCAAATTTTGGGGTTCGCAAAGGATTCTGGGTAACAGAACCTGGTCCGCGCCCCGCAAGTCACCCCTCCTTGAATTCCCCTAGGTCTCTAGTTTTCAGAAATGCACAGGTTTGTTAGGTTTTCCTAGGTGCCGGCGGAGCTAGAGGCCAAAATCTACAGGTAGGCACTTCGCAAAAAACACTTCTGTTTTCTTTCAAAAATTTGGATGTGTCCACGTTGCGCTTTGGGGCGTTTCCTGTCGCGGGCGCTAGCCCTACCCACACAAGTGAGGTATCATTTTTATCAGGAGACTTGGGGGAACACTGGGTGGAAGAAAATTTGTGGCACCTCTCAGATTCCAGGACTTTCTGCCACAGAAATGTGAGGATCATGTGTTTTTGTAGCCAAATTTTGAGGTTCGTAAAAGATTCTGGGTAACAGAACCTGGTCCGAGCCCCGCAAGTCACCCCTCCTTGGATTCCCCTAGGTCTCTAGTTTTCAGAAATGCACAGGTTTGTTAGGTTTCCCTAGGTGCCGGCTGAGCTAGAGGCCAAAATCTACAGGTAGGCACTTCGCAAAAAACACCACTGTTTTCTTTAAAAAATTTGGATGTGTCCACGTTGCGCTTTGGGGCGTTTCCTGTCGCGGGCGCTAGGCCTACCCACACAAGTGAGGTATCATTTTTATCGGGAGACTTGGGGGAACATAGATTAGCAAAACAATTGTTATTGCCCCTTGTCTTTCTCTACATTTTTTCCTTCCAAATAAAGGAGAGTGTAAAAAAGACATCTATTTGAGAAATGCCCTGTAATTCACATGCTAGTATGGTCACCCCGGAATTCCGAGATGGGCAAATAACCACTGCTCCTCAACACCTTATCTTGTTCCCTTTTTGGAAATACAAAGGTTTTCTTGATAGCAATTTTTTACTCTTTATATTTCAGCAAATGAATTGCTGTATACCCAGCATAGAATGAAAACGCACTGCAGGGTGCAGCTCATTTATTGGCTCTGGGTTCCTCGGGTTCTTGATGAACCTACAAGCCCTATGTATCCCCGCAACCAGAGGAGTCCAGCAGACGTAACGGTATATTGCTATCGATAATCTGACATTGCAGGGAAAAGTTACAGAGTAAAACGTAGAGAAACATTTATGTTTTTTTCACCTCAATTTCAATATTGTTCTTTTTCAGCTGTTATTTTCTGTAGGAAACCCTTGTAGGATCTACACAAATGACCCCTTGCTGAATTCAGAATTATGTCTACTTTTCAGAAATGTTTAGGTTTCTGGGATCAAGCATTGGTTTCATGCCCATTTCTGTCACTGCCTGGAAGGAGGCTGAAAGCATTAAAAATTGCAAAAATGGGGTATGTCCCAGTAAAATGCCAAAATTGTGTTGAAAAATTGGGTTTTCTGATTCAAGTCTGCCTGTTCCTGAAAGCTGGGAAGCTGCTGAGTTTAGCACCGCAAACCCTTTGTTGATGCCATTTTCAGGGGAAAAACCACAAGCCTTCTTCGGCAGCCACTTTTTCCAATTTCTTTGAAAAAAATGAAATTTTCACTGTATTTTGGCTAATTTCTTGGCCTCCTTCATGGGAACCCACAAAGTCTTGGTACCCCTTGAATCCCTATGATGTTGGAAAAAAAGGACGCAAATTTGGCTTGGTTAGCTTATGTGGACAAAAAGTTATGAGGGCCTAAGCGCGAACTGCCCCAAATAGGCAAAAAAAGGCCTGGCACAGGAAGGGGAAAAGGCCTGGCAGCGAAGGGGTTAAGAAACTTTTTGAAAGTTTAGAGGTACTTTTCAGCACTTAGCAATAGAGTAAGAGAGGAAAGCAAAACTTTTTGGTTAGGTGTACATACACTGAATTTGTTTTATATATTTTTCTCTTATGAAAAGTAAAAAATGACAAAGTGGTAAGTAGTTGCAAGTACTTATCCCACCGCTGCACAACCAATGTAGGAGGGTGGCCTGGTTTGTAGTGAGTACCAAGGGGTACTTACACTCTGCACCAGCTCCAGGTATCCCTTATTAGTGTAGGAGAGGTGTCTAGCGGCTTTGGCTGATAGAAAAGGGTAGCTTAGCAGAGCAGAATAGGCTGAACTAGGAGACATGCAAAGCTCCCACTATACCACTAGTGTCATATGCACAATATCATAAGAAAACACAATACGCAGATATACTAAAAATAAAGGTACTTTATTTTTATGACAATATGCCAAAAGTATCTCAGTGACTACCCTCAGTATGAGAATAGCAAATACACACGAGATATATGTACACAATACCAAAAATATGCAGTAATAGCAATAGAAAGCAATGCAAGCAATGTACAGTAACAATAGATTGCAATGAGAGCACATAGGTATAGAGGCAACACAAACCATATACTCTAGAAGTGGAATGCGAACCACAAATGGACCCCAAACCTATGTGAGCTTGTAGAGAGTCGCTGGGACTGTAAGAAAACAGTGAGGGTTAGAAAAATAGCCCACCCCAAGACCCTGAAAAGTAGGTGTAAAGTGCACCTAAGTTCCCCAGAGAGCACAGAAGTCGTGATAGGGGAATTCTGCAAGGAAGACCAACACCAGCAATGCAACAACAATGGATTTCCAGACGAGAGTACCTGTGGAACAAGGGGACCAAGTCCAAAAGTCACACTTAAGTCGGGAGTGGGCAGATGCCCAGGAAATGCCAGCTGTGGGTGCAAAGAAGCTACCACCAGATGGTAGAAGCTGTGGATTCTGCAAGAACGAAGAGGACTAGGAACTTCCCCTTTGGAGGATGGATGTCCCACTCCGTGAAGAAGCTTGCAGAGGTGTTTCCGTGCAGAAAGACCGCAAACAAGCCTTGCTAGCTGCAAGGGTCACGGTTAGGGTTTTTGGATGCTGCTGTAGCCCAGGAGGGACCAGGATGTCGCCAAATGTGTGAGGAGACAGAGGAGGTGTCCAGCAAGGCAAGTAGCCTACTCAGAAGCAAGCAGCACCCGTAGAAGTGCCGGAACAGGCACTACGAAGAAGAGTGACTGGAGCTCACCCGAAGTCACAAAAGTAGGTCCCACGACACCGGAGGACAACTCAGGAGGTCGTGCACTGCAGGTTAGAGTGTCGGGCACCCAGGCTTGGCTGTGCACAAAGGAAATCCTGGAAGAGTGCACAGGAGCCGGAGCAGCTGCAAATCACGTGGTACCCAGCAATGCAGTCTAGCGTGGGGAGGCAAGGACTTACCTCCACCAAACTTGGACCAAAGAGTCACTGGACTGTGGGAGACACTTGGACAGAGTTGCTGAGTTCAAGGGACCACGCTCGTCATGCTGAGAGGGGACCCAGAGGACCGGTGAGGCAGTCTTTTGGTGCCTGCGGTTGCAGGGGGAAGATTCAGTCGACCCACAGGAGATTTCTTCGGAGCTTCTAGTGCAGAGAGGAGGCAGACTACCCCCACAGCATGCACCACCAGGAAAGCAGTCGAGAAGGCGGCCCTATCAGCGATACAAGGTTGCAGTAGTCGTCTTTGCTACTTTGTTGCAGTTTTGCAGGCGTCCAGAGCAGTCAGCGGTCGATTCCTTGGCAGAAGGTAAAGAGAGAGATGCAGAGGAACTCTGATGAGCTCTTGCATTCGTTATCTAAGGAATTCCCCAAAGCAGAGACCCTAAATAGCCAGAAAAGGAGGTTTGGCTACTTAGGAAGGAGGATAGGCTAGCAACACAGGTAAGAGCCTATCAGAAGGAGTCTCTGATGTCACCTGCTGGCACTGGCCACTCAGAGCAGTCCAGTGTGCCAGCAGCACCTCTGTTTCCAAGATGGCAGAGGTCTGGAGCACACTGGAGGAGCTCTGGGCACCTCCCAGGGGAGGTGCAGGTCAGGGTAGTGGTCACTCCCCTTTCCTTTTTCCAGTTTTGCGCCAGAGCAGGGCTGGGGGATCCCTGAACTGGTGTAGACTGGCTTATGCAGAGAAGGGCACTATCTGTGCCCATCAAAGCATTTCCAAAGGCTGGGGAAGGCTACACCTCCCCAGCCCTGACACCTTTTTCCAAAGGGAAAGGGTGTAACACCCTCTCTCTGAGGAAGTCCTTTGTTCTGCCTTCCTGGGCCAAGCCTAGCTGGACCCCAGGAGGGCAGAAACCTGTCTGAGGGGTTGGCAGCAGCAGCTGCAGTGAAACCCCGGGACAGGTAGTTTGGCAGTACCCGGGTCTGTGCTAGAGACTCGGGGGATCATGGAATTGTCTCTCCAATTCCAGAATGGCATTGGGGTGACAATTCCATGATCTTAGACATGTTACATGGCCATGTTCGGAGTTACCATTGTGACGCTATACTTATGTAGTGACATATGTATAGTGCACGCGTGTAATGGTGTCCCCGACCTCACAAAGTCCGGGGAATTTGCCCTGAACAATGTGGGGGCACCTTGGCTAGTGCCAGGGTGCCCACACACTAAGTAACTTAGCACCCAACCTTTACCAGGTAAAGGTTAGACATATAGGTGACATAAGTTACTTAAGTGCAGTGGTAAATGGCTGTGAAATAACGTGGACGTTATTTCACTCAGGCTGCAGTGGCAGGCCTGTGTAAGAATTGTCAGAGCTCCCTATGGGTGGCAAAAGAAATGCTACAGCGCATAGGGATCTCCTGGAACCCCAATACCCTGGGTACCTCAGTACCAATTACTAGGGAATTATAAGGGTGTTCCAGTATGCCAATGTAAATTGGTGAAATTGGTCACTAGCCTGTTAGTGACAATTTGGAAAGAAAGAAATGAGGGAGCATAACCACTGAGGTTCTGGTTAGCAGAGCCTCAGTGAGACAGTTAGTCATCACACAGGTAACACATACAGGGCACACTTATGAGCACTGGGGCCCTGGCTGGCAGGATCCCAGTGACACATACAACTAAAACAACATATATACAGTGAAATATGGGGGTAACATGCCAGGCTTGATGGTACTTTCCTACAGTGTGCTGTCCTTATCGCACACATATTTGGTAGTTTCCATGTGCAGTGCCTGGGAATTTGATGTTTTATCAGGATCTTTTTACCAGCTGTGGACGGAGCTCACTTTAGAGCGTCCATTCACGGGGCCATCTTGACCACGCCCCCCTTGAAGCATATTTTTGACAAGTTCATTGTAGTGGAAATATTGCTAAATGTTGGCATTGCCAATACTTCCCAATGACTTGCAAGTCTCTTCATGTGAAAGGGTTTTGAAAACAGGCTGTCCATTTAATCGAGTATGCTGTAATAAGTCTCCAAAAACAATCAAATGCTTTCCTCCAAACAACACGTTGTACTCAGTTTTTAAAACCACTTGCATTCGAAGGTGGACCAAGGCAAGCACTACATTTGAAACCATGGTTACCTCATCAATAATCAAAAGCTTCATTTACTTCAAAACTCTTGCTACCTCATGACAAGCTTCACCTGATAACTTCTGGTATTCCAGTTTATTATCATGTTCAATTGGGAAGCATCAGTAGTCTATGTAAAGTTATTTCTTTGATATTGTGTGCCGCTAGTCCAGTAGGTATTGTTACCACACATGATAAGTTAGAATCTGTACTCTTCTGTATATAAGTATACATAACTTTAATTAAAAAGCTTTTTCTGGTGCCAGCTTGACCACTAATATATAATAATATTGGCTTCAAAGATGAGCAATTGCATTAACTTTTCTCATGTTATAATCCATGTTCTATTTTACCTTTTATTTCAACATAAATCTAATTCTGCTTGTTGTTCAGTTGTCTAGCTCGTTCCATTGCAGTTTCCACTTCATTCATAGCAAATGCAGCCTCATTTTCAATAATAGGCTTTCCAAGAGGATCCTGACTTGAAGGTGCTAAGCTTTGCCTGCTTTGAGAGCTATCCTTATCTACCTCAGCAGCAATCATTTCTTCCTGTTGTATCTCATCGTTTAACATTTGAAAGTAGTTATTGAACATGGGGCACTGAATACTGTCTTTGACAGAGTTGAAACAGTCCTTGAAGCAGTTGTAATCTCCAAAGTAATTCTAATTAAGTATGCCAAGGTTTGAACAATTAAAGAAGTACTAAATAAACAAATCTATTTTCTCAGGAGTTTGACAGGTTAGTCTTTGATGATTAATTAAGTTTTTCTTTTTATGTTTCACTAAGCATCCATCTCATCCACAAATTCCATATTTTCCTTCTTGTATGTTTTCAATTACATTACTTCTGTATCTGTAATTTTGAAGAATTTCATAAAGACACTTGTCTTCTAGATGTGAACTTCTTTTTAGATAGAATGTATTCAACATATTTGATTTCCCAATGTCTGTACTTTCTGTGTTAACCTCTGCCAGGTACTGAATTTCAGGAAAATACTTCAATACTCTATTTCTTGCAGTAGACAGACCAAGACTAACCCACACAATTCCTTTTGTTTTTTTTATAACAAACTTGCAGAACATATTCTGTCACAGGCCTCATAACTTCCCATTCCCCTATGGGAAAGCATTTTCAAGCTGAGGGACTACAATTTCATGCTAAATGTCTTATCTGCAGAAACCTCTTCCCACATCTCCTTCTTTTCAGTTTTTTCAGATTTTGTAATGTATGATGTAACATACCAAGCCACAGATATGGCAACAAACTCAATGCACATTTTTAAAATCACAGGGTGTAGTCATTATTATATTTGGATTGTTCACTTACTTTTAAGTTATATGTGTTCATTGGTGATTTTCTTGTCAGTGTATGTCTCACTGAAGACAAAAAGCTGTTTACTCTCCCTTTGGAAATAACAGGCCTTGGAAAGCCAAATCCTCATCTTGTATAAAATTGTTCTTTGGACCTCTATGTACTGCAATGGTACTTCCCACATCTATGTGTTTGGAAACACAAAACCTGTTCTCTGAGATCTTTTTCAGCGGTCTGTTTTGAAATTGTACATGTAACATACTGTCCTATAAAAGACCACACAGAGTCATCACTTTCAGCTCCAAATTTTGGTGTGTCTTTTATTCATTGTATCATATGAATGTGAGAAGCACCTCTTGCCTGGTACTCCCTCCGCCTACAGAAACCACTCACTTCTCCAAAAGGAGGATATGATTTGTTGCAGATAAAAGTAAGCATACCTTGAAACATGTGGGTGAAATATCTGTAAACATTAGTGGGATCTAATGAGCAGAGTTCTCCAGCTGTCTTCAAATTAATATCTTTTAGATTTGAGATTGCTTCTCTCAAGAATTCAATAAGATCAACCCACGTATACTCTGCACAACTCAGTGTCAAAAACCAGGTTTGTGATCCTAGGTTTCTTAGCTTACACTTCAGTTCTCCATGATGACAGTATTTATTTGTACTACATAGACATGACTTTAAATTAATTAAGTGATATTCCAAGTTTTCATCCTTTTCTTGAACTTTGCTAACAAAATCTTTTGCAGACATACTTTGAAGATTTAGGCTCTCATTATGAACGCGGCAGTCTGGGCTGCCATGCCGGCAGTGGCGGTAATTACCTCCACCCCCATGGTGGCCCATACCACCATATAATGGACGTGGCAAAACCGCCACCGGGGTAACTCTGCCACCACCAGGCTACCGCCACCAGGCAGCCTGGCGATGGAGGAGTTACTCATCCGACAGGACAGCGCTTCAAGCAGCGCTGCCCGCCGGATTATGTACCTGTTTTCCACCAGTCTTTCCCTGGCGAAAGGCTGCCGGAATGGGTGCTTTGGGGTCCCCCTGAGGGCCAAATCACTGCCCATGCACTTGACATGGGCAGTGCAGCGGTCCCGTGCACAGCCCCATTGCGCATGTCACTGCCCAATTTATGGGAAGTGTTATGTGCGATGGGTGCGGCTGCACTCGCCACACTGCCAAATTGCCGCCAATGAACAGGCCCTGCTTTCCACTGGGCCGGCTGGCACCGGCACAGCGGAATGTTAGTAACGTGGCCTGCTGGGTCTCCAATGCGCTGGAGGTCTTTTGTAGACCGCCAACACCAAACTCCGCGGGTTTTCCCACCGAGTTCATAATGAGGCCCTAACTCCTGTTTTAAGGATGTGGTTCACTGGATATGAAAGACAAGACAAGTCACTTCAAAGAAGAAGGTGAAATATGGTAGGTATCTTGGATCCTCTGTCTGAATCTTAGATCCTCTAAATATAAATGTGTTGATCGGTATTCAGCTGCTGGTATTTGTATGGACTGGTCATTATACCAACCTCCTTCTCCAGTGGGAAATAAGTGTGGAAAGCAGCAAGCCTCTAAACTCTTTGCCCACACACTTATGGGAGCTCCCTTAGCTTGCTTCATTTGGTAAAGATTTAAACAATCACTAATCGCTTCTTTTAGATGTAATGGATTTATGCTGTAGTTCTCATAAATTATTTCTGATTAAGATAGATCTACTTTTTCTACTTTCTGCTTCCTGGCAAATTCTCATCATCATCCAGATTGTGAACATTAGTGACAACACCTATATTGTTATAATCAACATTATTTTGAACCAGGTACAATGTAGCTTGTCTAACTTTATTAACGTCAACTAACTCTTGCCATCTTGTTATATTCTTAGACGGTACACCATTTACAAGAACAATAAGTGGTTCTTCATTGTCTTTCTTTACTCCTATACTTTCAACATTTTTTAAAGTCTAATGGCAAATACATGAAGGCCTTTCAATAACTCTGATGGATGCAATTTACCTGTCTTTGGTTCCAAACATAAAATCCCTTGAAATGGATGTATAGATTGTATAAGTAAACATTCATATACATTTAAGTATTGCAGTTTTTGAGGTACACTCAGAAGTTCCAACCCATTATATACACCTCTATCCAGTGTACTTTGATAATCTAACTTATCATAGCCATAGCAGTACTTACAAATAACTCGCCAAATTGACAAATCAAAGGTGGACATTATGAACATGGCAATCTGGACCGCCACGTCGGCGGGGGCGGCCATTATCACCAACGGCATGGTGGTCCAGACTGACATATTCTGAACACAGTAGCGAACTTGCTGCAAAGCAGCTGGTTCACTACTACCCACCACCAGGCCAGAATCGACCGCCGGGCCGGCTGTAGGCACATTCGAACCGGCGGTAGAGGCGGGACCGGTGGTGGGATCTTGATCCCATTTCCACCAGGGATTTCCTGGCAGGATGCTCTGCCAGGTAATCCCTGGTGGAAAGCATACGGGTGACAGGAATTACCATTCCTGTCACCAATATTTGACATGCCAGGCCCCCCTCTTCCCACTATACCTATCCATCCCCAAGCCCCTAGACCCACCCCCACCCCAAATCCCGAAAACTGACCCTCCAACGCTCTGCTCCCAAACTCCCATGTAGGGCCCCCCAGTTTGAACATCACCATCCCCCACCCCTACATACAGGTCCCCCCAAACCCCAACCCCCTGCATCTTCATGCACCCATTCACCTACATGCACACATGCATTCATGCACTCAGACACACATCCCCCCACACATACACACATGCACACCCCCATGCATTTGCACACTCACACACACATCCCTCTCCCCCCTTCCCTCTCGGACACCACTTGCCTCTTCCATCGCACTGCTCCGGGAGGGAACGGGCTCCCTGGATGCTGCTCCGCCGCCATCATCGCCTCTCCCTACTCCGCCACACCTATGAATGCATCTTTATAGGTGTGCCGGGGTATGGACTGATGTGGTGGTGAGGGTGGAGCAGCATCCACCCCCACCACCGACCACCAGCATGGCGCGTGGCAGCCCTCACTGCCAGCAATGGTGGCGGGGCATCCCTCCAAAACCATAATGACCACCAAAATGTTTTTCTACAAATAAACAAGCAGCAAGTTCTTGCCACTTTTCTCTGTTTTCACCTTCAGTTTTCCAAAACACATTCACATTTCGTGTTTGACTTTTATAGTGAGTGTGTTTACAACAAATGCAAACACAGTTAGGCTTTTCAGATCATGCTGAATTAAACTTTATAATCTCTTGTTCAAATTTCTCAGTAGCAATACCTGTGCTCTATTCCTCCATACCTATACGTACAAATTTCTCAGTCTCTCTGCAATCTTCTACACGACCAAAGTACAGGAACTGCACATCCTCATACTCGTTTTCTACCTCTTGAACAGTACCATGCAAAAGTACTCTATTCATCTCTCCTAAACCTAATTCTGGATTATTCACATGGTACTACCTCCTAACAAACTTCATTCTTTGAAATTATGAATTGCTAACATTTTAAATTGATGAAAGGTGCTTTGGGACACTTTCTCTGATAAACATGCGAAAGAATGTAAATTTGTAAACTTTCTTACTGTGCATGGGTCTAATACTTGCAAAACCATTTGTTTTGTTGCTTCCGACTTCTACAAGGAAACTCAAGTACAAAAGTTCTTAATAAGTCAATAGATTGTTGCTGAATGCTACAAATACTGCCATAGCGCCACTGGTAAACAAGGTCCTCTCTACCCATTCCCTGCACATTTTCAGCTACACCGTCTTCCATATTTCTTGGAACAATCTTCTATTTTTCTATTGGCATCCCTTCCTTTATTTCATAACATAAACCAGATGTGTCCACTGCATGTACTAATGTGTTCTCTTGCAAATAAACTTCTTCATTAAAAAAAAAAGGATGTACGCTTCTATACACCAGTAAATATTTTACAGAATTTACTTTTGTTAACAACTCTTTTTTCTTCACCTGCATCTCTTCATACCCATTTTATCCAAGGCTCTTATCCTATTGATAATCAAAATGAAAAGTTCCTTTTTCAAGGCAAATGCCTCATCAACTAAAGCCTCAAGAATTGTTTTGGCTTCATTACTTCTCTTCTCCTTCCATATTTCTTCATATTTTTAATAAGATTCTGAATTACCCTGGTACAAAACATTTTCACTCTAATCTCTTTAAACTATTTGGGACAGATTTAAAGAAAGTGGCTCGACACCCAGTGCAGCACCCCATTCCTTGCGCCCATTCGTGACCCCCCTACTGCCACCATGTGTGCACCGTATTTAAAATATTGTGCACCATGGCACAGAGTACGTGTCAATAGCGTCACTTTTATTGACCTTATTGATGTACTCTGCAGGAGTAGTGCGAACATCTTGGTGCTACTCCTGCAGAGTGTACAGGGGCCCATTATAAATAATGGCACAGCCCCTTTTAATGCCTGCTCTGAGCAGGCGATAAATGTGCCATAAAAAATGCACAAGAAAATCTCTTAGATTTCCTTGCACCATTTGTTGCCCCCCGCTAATGGGGGAATGCACCCCTTGCATACATTATGCCTGGCACAAGCACAGTGTGGCGCAAAGGTTTACAAAATGGTGCAATCCATGCATGTAGGAAAGTACCATCTTGCCTGGCATGTTACCCCCATATTTCACTGTATGTTGTTTTAGTGTATGTGTCACTGGGACCCTGCCAGCCAGGGCCCCAGTGCTCATAAGTGTGCCCTGTATGGGTTCCCTGTGTGATGCCTAACTGTCTCACTGAGGCTCTGCTAACCAGAACCTCAGTGGATATGCTCTCTCTGCTTTCTAAATTGTCACTAACAGGCTAGTGACCAATTTTACCAATTCACCATGGCATACTGGAACACTCTTATAATTCCCTAGTATATGGTACTGAGGTACCCAGGGTATTGGGGTTCCAGGAGATCCCTATGGGCTGCAGCATTTCTTTTACAACCCATAGGGAGCTCTGACAATTCTTACACAGGCCTGCCACTGCAGCCTGAGTGAAATAACGTCCACGTTATTTCACAGCCATTTACCACTGCACTTAAGTAACTTATAAGTCACCTATATGTTTAACCTACACCTGGTGAAGGTTGGGTGCTAAGTTACTTAGTGTGTGGGCACCCTGGCACTAGCCAAGGTTCCCCCACATCGTTCAGGGCAAATTCCCCAGACTTTGTGAGTGCGGGGACACCCTTTCACGCGCGCACTATACATAGGTCACTACCTATGTATAGCGTCACAATGGTAGCTCCGAACATGGCCATGTAACATGTCTAAGATCATGGAATTGTCACCCAATGCCATTCTGTCATTGGGGAGACAATTCCATGATCCCCCAAGTCTCTAGCACAGACCCGGGTACTGCCAAACTGCCTTTCCCGGGGTTTCACTGCAGCTGCTGCTGCCAACCCCTCAGACAGGTTTCTGCCCTCCTGGGGTCCAGCCAGGCTTGGCCCAGGAAGGCAGAACAAAGGACTTCCTCAGAGAGAGGGTGTTACACCCTCTCCCTTTGGAAAAAGGTGTCAGGGCTGGGGAGGAGTAGCCTCCCCCAGCCTCTGGAAATGCTTTGATGGGCACAGATGGTGCCCATCTCTGCATAAGCCAGTCTACACCAGTTCAGGGATCCCCCAGCCCTGCTCTGGCACGAAACTGCACAAAGGAAAGGGGAGGGACTACTTCCCTGACCTGCACTTCCCAGGGGAGGTGCCCAGAGCCCCTCCAGTGTGCTCCAGACCTCTGCCATCTTGGAAACAGAGGTGCTGCTGGCACACTGGACTGCTCTGAGTGGCCAGTGCCAGCAGATGATGTCAGAGACTCCTTCTGATAGGCTCTTACCTGTGTTGCTAGCCTATCCTCCTTTCTAGGTAGCCGAACCTCCTTTTCTGGCTATTTAGGGTCTCTGCTTTGGGGAATTATTTAGATAACGAATGCAAGAGCTCATCAGAGTTCCTCTGCTTCTCTCTCTTCACCTTCTGCCAAAGGATCGACCGCTGACTGCTCAGGACGCCTGCAAAACCGCAACAAAGTAGCCGAAGACGACTACTGCAACCTTGTATTGCTTCTCCTGCCGCTTTCTCACCTGTTTCCTGGTGGTGCATGCTCTCGGGGTAGCCTGCCTCCTTTCTGCACTAGGAGCTCTGAAGAAATCTCCCGTCGGACGACGGAATCTTCCCCCTGCAACATCAGGCAACAAAAGACTGCATCACCGGTCCTCTGGGTCCCCTCTCAGCACAATGAGCGTGGTCCCTGGAATGCACCAACTCTGTCCAAGTGACTCCCACAGTCCAGTGACTCTTCAGTCCAAGTTTGGTGGAGGTAATTCCTTGCCTCCCCACGCTAGACTGCATTGCTGGGTACCGAGTGATTTGCAGCTTCTCCGGCTCCTGTGCACTCTTCCAGGATTTCCTTTGTGCACAGCCAAGCCTTGGTCCCCGACACTCTAACCTGCAGTGCACAACCTCCTGAGTTGTCCTCAGGCGTCGTGGGACTCCCTTTTGTGTCTTCGGGTGAGCTCCGGTTCACTCCTCTTCCAAGTGCCTGTTCCGGTACTTCTGCGGGTACTGCCTGCTTCTGTGAGGGCTCCCTGACTTGCTGGACGCCCTCTCTGTCTCCTCATCCAAGTGGCAACATCCTGGTCCCGCCTGGGCCACAGCAGCATCCAAAAATCCTAACTGTGACCCTTGCAGCTAACAAGGCTTGTTTGCGGTCTTTCTGCAAGCTTCTTCACGATGTGGGACATACATCCTCCAAAGGGGAAGTTTCTAGCCCTCTTCTTTCTTGCAGAATCCACAGCTTCTACCATCCGGTGGCAGCTTCTTTGCACCCTCAGCTGGCATTTCCTGGGCATCTGCCCACTCCCGACTTTGTCGCGACTCTTGGACTTGGTCCTCTTGTTCCACAGGTACTCTCGTCTGGAAATCCACTTTGGTTGCATTGCTGGTGTTGGTCTTCCTTGCAGAATTCCCCTATCACGTCTTCTGTGCTCTCTGGGGAATATAGGTGCACTTTACACCTACTTTTCAGGGTCTTGGGGTGGGCTATTTTTCTAACCCTCACTGTTTTCTTACAGCCCCAGCAACCCTCTACAAGCTCACATAGGTTTGGGGTCCATTCGTGGTTCGCATTCCACTTTTGGAGTATATGGTTTGTGTTGCCCCTATACCTATGTGCTCCTATTGCAATTCACTGTAACTATACATTGCTTGCATTACTTCCTTTTGCTATTACTGCATATTTTTGGTATTGTGTACATATATCTTGTGTATATTTGGCATCCTCATACTGAGGGTACTCACTGAGATACTGTTGGCATATTGTCATAAAAATAAAGTACCTTTATTTTTAGTATATCTGTGTATTGTGTTTTCTTATGACATTGTGCATATGACACCAGTGGTATAGTAAGAGCTTTGCATGTCTCCTAGTTCAGCCTAAGCTGCTCTGCTATAGCTACCTTCTATCAGCCTAAGCTGCTAGAAACACCTCTTCTTCACTAATAAGGGATAACTGGACCTGGTACAGAGTTTAAGTACCCCTTGGTACCCACTACAAGCCAGGCCAGCCTCCTACAATGCATTCCACCCCCTTTGTAAATATAGCATGGGGAAAATGCCACTTTAGTGCCACCTTAGTGTAAGAAAAATGACGCTATGGTGGTGCTAAGGTGGTGGTTTGGGCTCTTAAATTTGCCCCTTCGTGTCTTCCTGTTGAGCTTTTACCTTTCTTATTTGAGTTCATGCCTCCATTTTCACAAATAATTGTATTTTCTCTGCCTGGTTCCAAAGTGTCCCATTTATTTTCTTTAGCTTGCAAAGATTTCAGTTTCTCACATACAGTTTTTATGATTTTTTGGTTTGCTTTCCAGCAACTTCTTTGTCTTTACTGACATTGTCCACGTGTTTTTTTTCATAAGTTGTTAGTAGATGATATATCTTCTACACTTTCTTTTTTTGTTGTGTTTTCATTGGCATTTTCCAAATGTCTTCCAATGCAGCTAAACATCTGTTCAAATAAAAAAAAAATCAGAATTGTTTCTGTCAAGGATGCTGTCATTTCCTCCATAAAAAAATATTTATTTGCACAACCTAACCAGCCATGCCCCATGGTGGAAGCTTCTCTACATTAGACATACCCACAAATCTCTACATCATCACAATGGCAAATAAAATAAAATCTTTTTTATTTTATAGGTACTCCAAGTTGTTCCCATTTTAAAATAGAGATGGGCAACACTACACACCACTACCTACAGTACTTTGCAGCATACCCTTACAAATATACACCTATATGCCTTTCATTATAATCAATTACACGCCATTCTTCCAATACCTAATATATCTCCTATTACAAACATATACAAAGTAAAAACAAAACCTATAACTCTTCATAACTCCTTCCACATACCAAGTCAATTTATATTTTCAAGGATTTACCCCCAAACTCTAAAACCATATCATAAACATTTTTTTAAATAATCGATATCTATCTGACCACACCTTACTTAAAATTATTTTTGTAGATGTATACAGGTCTTTTTTTCACTTTTATTAGCCAAGAGTTTCAAATTAATAGTGGAATTTACATACCTCTAAATGGGTTTTCCAGATAGATAAAATAGTTTCACTCCATCACTTGTGCTCTTTTTATTCAGATGAATAAAAATTCAGAATAAGACTGGTAGCCTACTCTTACACCAATGAACCAGTAATGGCAACCTAATCACCTTTGCTCTCACTTATACTGTGCTAGTTATCAAATCACAATCTCCGTTTCATCATTTATTTATGTTAGCCTACATGTCAATTGCTACTTTGTATTAACCCTATTTTGTGCTCTTAGCTAGAAGCCCAATTTCCTACTGTGTGCTGCAGGATTTGCGACTCCAACATGTTCCTCTGGGCAGAGCCATGAGTAACTTCATGATGGAGTCGCAAATCCAGCCATAGATATAAAAATATATTTCCCATTGTTTTCTTGTACATTTTCCACTACATTATAAAACAGAGATAGTATTTGCCTAGGAAAAATGTTGAATGTCAATTAGTACTCCACCTTAATGTGCCTTTTACTAACAAATGTTTGTCTCTTCCCCCCACACTGAATATCCCCAGATGCCATGGCAACTTCCTCCAGAACACTCTACTGTGCCAGAGTTAAAAAGTTCACTATATTTATTTTTAGCAGCAGTCTTACTTTACTATATGGATTAACAAGTGTGGTTTACCACTATTACATGCTACCATATCAAAAACGGGAATACTTGTTTAAAACAGAAAAAAGAACCAATCACAGATTGACTCACTTATATTTGTTAATCACAACCTACTTTTATCTATGACTCTTTTTACAACACCCAATCAAATACGTTCTTTTTTAAAACAAAGGTCACCCTCCATTCCTCACCTCATGATTGTGCACTGTGGTGGTAATGACCTGGACACAGTCACTGGTGAAGGACTGGAAATTCTAATGAAGGATATCTTTGTTCAATTGATGCACTTTTACTCTCACACTTCCTTTGTGTTTTCCAATATATGTCAGGGACAGAAATGGAAGTGGTGAAATCAATTTAACCCTCTGATTGTCAAATCTAGGAAACATTTTAATAACACTGCTTCTGCTTTCCTCATAGACCAAAACATGGGCTATAACTACAATAATAGCCTCCAGTTTCACATGGATGGCATAAATAGGTGAGATGGCGTGCACTTTACCGATGAAGGCAACAGAGTGTTCTTGAACAACTTGAC
Organism: Pleurodeles waltl; assembly: GCF_031143425.1. Taxonomy (NCBI): domain Eukaryota; kingdom Metazoa; phylum Chordata; class Amphibia; order Caudata; family Salamandridae; genus Pleurodeles; species Pleurodeles waltl. Next base: position 431,293,920 of record NC_090442.1, read on the forward strand.
ACTCTTCATCCGCTCTTATGTGTACTAAATTTATACACTCAACAAACACAAAAGCTGTTTTTAGTGCCACCCTACACACCAAACAATGTTTAAATTAAAAAGAAAATCTGGATTTTTTTAACCAAAAATTCAGAGTTGGGACTACATCACAGATTACAAACCAAAAGATAATGCACAACACCAGCATATTGTTCATATGTTTTTCTTTCACTCTCTTCATGTCAGTATAAACTTCTTAAAACCTCAGTGAAAGAATAAAGTGTTTCAAAGTACATGTATAAGTATTTGAGTGTGTCTGTGTGTGTGTGTGTCTGTGCATGAGTGCCTAAATGATTCTGTGAGTGGGTGCATGAGTGTCTGAGTGGGTCTGTGAGTTTGTGCTTCAGAGTCTAACTGGGTCTGTGAGTTAGTCTGTGAATAGGTGTATAAGTGTCACTAGGTCTGTGAGTGGGTGCTAGAGCGTTTCAGTGGGTATGTAACTGGGTGCATTAGGGTCTGAGTGAGTGTGTGGATAGCTGTGTGTTGTCTTAGTGGGTCTCTGAATGGGTATATAAGTGTCAATGGGTCAGAGACTGTATGTATGAGTGTATGACTAGGTCTGAGAGTTAGTATCTGAGTATCATAGTGTGTCTGGAAGTGGGTGAATGAGTGTCTGAGTGGGTATGTGACTGGATGCATGTGAGTCTAACTGAGTATATGACTGGGTGCATGAGTGCCTAAAAGGGTCTGTGAGTGGGTGCATGAGTCTATGCAGGTCTATGAGTGGGTGCATGAGTACCTGAGTAGGTCTGTGAGTGGGTGCTTCAGAGTTTCACTGGGTCTGTGAGTGGGTGCATAACAGTGAATGGGTCTGTGGGTAGGTGCATAGGTGTTACTAGGTCTGTGAGTGGGTGCTTGAGAGTTTCAGAGGGTCTGTGACTGGGTGTACTAGGGTCTGATTGGGTATGTGAACAGCTGTGTGACTGTGAACAGCTATGTGACAGTCTCAGTGGATCTCTGAGTGGATTTATAAGTGTCAGTCAGTGCGTGAGTAGATCTCTGAATGGGTATCTGAGTAACTGAATGTGTCTGTGAATGGGTGTATGAGTGTCTGCGTGGGTCTGTGAGTGGGTGAATTACAGTCTAAGTGGCTCTCTAACGCAACATGTAAGTGTGTGACTGGGACTCTCAGTAGATGTGTGTGTGGGGTTAGTGAGTCTTTGAGTGTGTGTGTCTGAACGCATCTATGAGTGGGTGTATAAGTGTCACTGGCTGTCTGAGTGGGTGTTGGGTGGTGACACTGGGTCTGTGAGTAGGTTTGTGAGTGTCTGAGTGAGTCTCTTAGTGTATCTATAATTGTCAGTGGGTCTGTGAGTGGGAACTTGCAAGTCTGAGTGGGTCTATGAGTGGCTGCATGATGGTCAGAGTATGTCCCCAAACATTGCAAATCATCGAAATCAAGTTTACAAATGTGTTGATCTCCCTCCCTCGCTGTCAGCCACCATATGCATCATCAATCGTCACTCACAGTCACTCAATATGTCACCACTCATTTGTGCAATAGTTAGTAGTTGCCTCTTTCAATCCAAGCATGGCAGTAGATGCAAAATATTTTCTCCTTTTTGATGGTAGGAGAACATTGGAAGTTGGTATTTGCACTGGCAGTTTACTAATCAGTGATCTTCTGGGTCAGCTCTGCTAGGTGATGTTAAAAAAAGGATAGGCAATGGCATCTAAGCGAGGCAGGCATTGTCTAGAATGTCGTGAAGGAAATGTGGGGGTGTCTTCACTGCACACAGGTACAACTGCAATCTGGCCATATATGCGGCTAAAGATTGTGGGTTAGCATAATTCTGATGCAAACAGAGTGTTCCACTAGCTAGTTTACATTTTTTTTGCAAAGAAAAAGAGAAATAATAAATAAATAAAGAAGCTCAGCGAGAAACTGTTTAAAAGGTTCTATGGTGGCACTGGCATACTTAGACAAATTCTAAGATTCCCAATCCTTCCACTAAAGAAAAAGAGGGGAGATCCAGTGCCAACATTTTGACAGGTATGGCTTTGTGTATCTCATCTAGACAGGCACACACGAAGGGATCTTATGTGTGACTTGATGGGCCATCCTGGGAAGGATGGGAGGGAGTAGCTGGCCACAACTTCACACTTACACCTGAATAGACTGTGTCCTTTCCCCCACAACAAACTGCTTAACCCTCTATAGTAACTCTGTAGCCAGGATGGACCTCGTGTACTTTAAAGACCATCTTTGAAGTTTCCCACATCTCAAAGGCAAAACTGTGCATAAGAACTGAACTTCTGACCATACCAACTCAGTACACTTCTGGACCTGTCGATACTCTGCAGGAAAAAGGACTGATGGCTGCCGAAGGACTGCCACTCTGATGAACTGCTTCTCTGGAAGAACTGTTTTCTTGTTATGCTGACCTGCTTCCTACTGCCCTCCTTGACTAGGTGAGAAGGACAGGACCCACATCACCTGAACCCAACACCCAGATTTTCTTCAAGGGCAGCTGACTGGTCTCTTGTTTTCTGAAGTCAAAGGGAGATAAAAGACTTGTGAATCACCTGCTATAGCACCTGGGCTCTGCCATCTCTGAGTCCTGCCCTGCAAGTGGTGTCAATCAAGTCCTGGGCCCTTGAAATGGGTATAAAGTTCTGCTCCAACAAGAATTCATACATCAATGCCATTGCGACACCCGGAACCGGCTCATCTTCATCAACGCCAATGAATCATTACTGCTACAAGGATTGTGTGCATCGCCTCACCCACGGCATAGCGCATTACCTCCATCTCCAATGCACCTCTAACTTTTTGAAGCTCAAACCTGCCACATTGCCTCCATGCTAAGGATCGACGATGATGCATCACCATCCCTGCTCCTCTAACCTTCCTTGACTTTGACACAAACAGCAGGAGAATGCTGGTCCCTGTATCCAACCAGTGCTCTTTCATGGTCAGCCTCTACTTTTGGGTTTGATCCAGTCTAGCATGACCATATAGCCCCGTTTGGTGCTTTATGCTTTTAAGCACTACATTTCAGTTTATATTTTAAAAATATATAACTCTGGTTCTATCTGTTGGAATTATGCCTTTTTGGGTTTTTTTTTGTTCATTAATTTAAGTTCTATTTTTCTGGTGTCATTTTGGTGTCATATTGTCACTGTGTTACTGTTTCAAGTGTAGCACAAATAGTTAACACATTGCCTTTTAAGTTAAACCTGACTGCTCTATTCCAGAAAACACATACATTTGCCAGTTATAGTTAGCTGAGCTAACAATTACCTGTGCCCCTGCCATGCACTGCTTATGACTTGACATATTACATCACTCATCACATGTTCTATGACATGATTTATTATATCACTGATGACACCTCAAATACATTTTGAGCAATTTCAGTCTGGGGTAGGCTACTTGGGGCCAGAGATGGTTCATGGAGTGGGGCTGCCTTGCCACCTCCCCATATTGATTAATTCTGGCCACATGGCTCCCCTCTCCAAACTGATTAGGTTCAGCCCTACCGTGGGCTCCCAGGGCTTGTCAGGGTTTGGGAAGAAGAGCTATACAACCCACCTCCTCATACTAACTAAATTCTGCCAAGCAGCCCCCCCAACCATATTGATAAAAATCATGTTAGGGTGGTCTCCTCGGGACATAGCGTGGCTCAAGAGGGGAGCTATGCACCCCCCATTCACAATAATTTTGGCCCCAGGACCTGTAAAGCCTAAAGGAGGTGGGTTGCCTACACTCTCCTATTAACAAAACAATTCCTGCCTGCATTTTGTGTTTCTTTTTTATGATCCTCCGGGAGTCCCACAGGATTGCAGTATTTTTTGCCAGTTTTTCTTTTTGTTTTTTTGCCCTGGTGGGGGTCTATCCAGGTCCCCCCACTGGGTCCTAGGGGTTCACAGTATCCCTAACCTGCCCCATTATATTGTTTTTACATACTCAGGACAGAGGACTTAGGACCTGATTTAGAACTTGGCAGAGGGGAATACTCCATCACAAATGTGTTGAATATCTAATTTGCTGTATTACAACCCTATTATATCCTATGGAGATCGTAATATGGTAGATAAGATATTCATCATGTTTGTGAAGGAGTATTCCATCCACCAAGTATTAAATCAGGACTTTAGTCCCTGAGTCTAATAGTGGCTGCCAGCAACATTTCTCTCATGTTGCTGGTAGCCAGTCAGAGTGTTCGCTCTCACAGGAGCCTGACACCCACAGGACCAAATTGGAGCAAATTGGCCCAAGAGAAAAAAAGCTCTCTGGGACAATCAGAATGCTTTATCTATTAATTGGTGCTCCTGCAAGAGTCTCTAGAGCCTCTGGAGGACCCAACAGTTCAGTTATACATTTTTTTTAAAGTTTAATTTCTAAAAACCTACTGAACAAACCTGCTGCCCAAGATCTAGCTTGTGCCTAATTAGGTGTTCTTATATGCAGCAGTTTGTGCTGTAGCCCTTCTTAAAGAACTATTTGGAAAATAGCCCCCACAGGCATCTTAAAAGTATATTAAGATACTGCCCTTCTCTATCACCAGGCAATACAATTGATATTTTCTCAGAGGCTGTAATTAGAGATATTGAAAAATGATTAATACTACACACCCTGGAATGCAAGAAAACATGACTCAAAAGGAATTTTCAATGCTAAAAGACCATATGAATGATGACACAGTCATCATAAAGCCAGCAGACAAGGGGGGCAACATTGTCCTTCTGTACAAAAGGAATCAATTTCTGAAGCAATGAGACAACTACAAAACAGTACTAATTACAACAAACAATCAGACATCCCCATCAACAAAATGACATTTGAGGTGAACGAAAAGTTAAAGCAATTGTTGAATGAAACTTTAATTGATGGTGATAAATACAAATTTATGATGAATGAACATCCATAAATACCAACTATTTACTTCTTACCAAAGACCCGCAAAACATTAGTCGCCCCATCAGGTAGGCCAATAGTATCAGCCTGTGACTCTCTATAGGAAAATGGAAATATATATTTTGATTATTTCTTGGCACCAAAAGGCCAAACACTAAGTGCATACATTAAAGACACAACTGTTTTATTTAGCAAGGAGAGTACAACCAATAGCATCTTACATGAAACAAGCTTCCACGCTATGCCCCTAATCAAGAGCATACCATATGGGGAGCTTATATGAATGAAGAGAATCTGTTACAATGCCCTGGACACACACGCTTAATATAAGGAAGTAGCCAATGGACTCCACTAAAGAGGTTATAAACAAGGAGAGCTTCAAGCTAGTCTTAAGATGATCGATAAAAAATCCCCTTTGGAAACCTTAGTGTCTGTCAAAAACAAAAATCCATGACAACACCACACAGTTAAAATTAATCTTAACCTACAGTAAAAAGCAAAAAGATCCACAACATTCTAAGTAAGAATTGGCATTTGATTGCTAAAAACTCAGACATCAGTTCATAGCAGGAAAAGAAAGCAAAAGTTTAGGAAAATGCCTTCGCTGAAGGACAAATTAGCGAGAAGTCACTTCATGGACCAACCAACTACAGCTTGGCAGGACAATCTACATTCTAGGTTTAAAAAATGCAACACTTATAAAGCATGGAGAATTAGACTAAACAAATTTAGCATTTGAGATTGATGCAACAAACCTATTCACATAAAATACAGGATAACTTTAAATTCTCAATACCTCATATATGCAAATGAAAGTGCATGTGGGCTGAGATACATAGGCAGCACAACCTGTATGCTGAAGAAAAGAATACTGGAAAATATTAGTGCAATACAAAACAAGGACATGACATATGCCATTGTCAAACATCTGGTTCAATGCAGCAACAATAATTGGAAGACACTACGGTATTAAGGCATTGACATGATACAACAGCACAAGTGAGAGGGCAACCACACGTTAACCTTGCGACTATTGGAATCTAAATATATTATCCACCAGAGAACCAAAATTCCTTTTGGTGTCAATCATGATGAGGAACTATTTGTACATTTATAAACGTTATAGTGACTGACCTGCTTTTCATAAGACAAATTGAGCACTAGACTTCATAGACTGTTCAAGTGTGCTCCTGGGACATCAATGCATATAGTATACCAACTATAATAGTTAACCATCATGGATGCCTCACCATTAGGGATGAATAGGCGATCACTAGACATAGAGGTGATAAATGCACTATTTCAGATTTAGGAAATGACAATATTGTACTAGACATAGATTGCAGAACTCCTTACTACTGCAACATGGCACCCCATGCACCATGGGTCACATTAGCAGTCAACAAAACAAACTAGAAAAGAAACTCACCACACATATTCTAGAGCATAGCCGGTTTTCTCAATATGACTGCCTAAACGGAAGACTTGTCTGTGTACCATGCACACACCAGTTAATATCTGATATACCAATGCTGTAGATTATATCAAATGACTGATGTCTTAATCATCAGAAAAATAGATGACCTTGCAGCACAGACATTGTACAAAAAGAATTGTGAATTTTAATTGGTTAATTGTTGATATTTATGTATTACCGAGGTACTCCTTACACTTTTTAAAGGATTGAGTATATAAAAAATTGAAAATACACTATAGTACACTATGGCCCTCATTAGGACCCTGGTGGTGAGTGATAAAGTGGTTTTAGTGCCGCCAACAGCCTGGCAGTAAGTACCGTCAAATTATGACCATGGCGTCCGCTGGTGGTGACGGCTGCACTGTGGTGGTGGTTGGAGGAGCCTCCTGAGCAGCTCCTGCACTGTCCGATGGCTGCATTGTGGTGGTGGGTAGAGGAGCCTCCTGGGCAGCCCCTGCACTCCTTGATGGCTGCATTGTGGTGGTGGTTGGAGGAGCCTCCTGGACAGCCCCTGCATTGTCCTATGGCTGCATTGTGATGGTGGTTGGAGGAGTCTCCTGGGCAGCTCCTGCACTCCCTGATAGCTGCACTTCCACAGCTGGGGGTGGGGGCCCCGTGACAGCTGGTGGTGGTGGTGTTAGCCTGATAGCTACTGCTGGCACAGAGTGCCTTGTCTCCTCCTGTCCATGGGTTGTGGATCCCTTACCATTCCTAGCAGGGGTGGGTGGGCTCTTCCCATCTCTGCCTGGTGGTGCAGGCTCCTTCCCCTTCTTCACAGCTGGTGCAGAACCGTTCCCCTTCTTCACCGGTGGTGCAGGCCCCTTCACACTCTTCCCTGGTGGTGCTGGCTCCTTCCCCCTTCTGTGTTGGAGGTCTGGTATCCTTACCACCACAAGTAGATGGTGCTACCACTGTCCCCTTGGACTGTTTGGCTAAGGTGCTGGGCTGTGTCCTTGGTACCCTGCCCATACGTTCAGGACGAGGGGGGTAGGGAAGAGGTCAATTTGGGAAAGGAAAAGCTTTTTAGGGATGGTGGGATGGGAGGAGGGAGGAGTAATGGAAGTGGAGGATGAGGGAGTAGTTGTTGGAAGTGTATGTCTGCTGGACTTGGGTGCAGGTGCATGGGCTGTGTGCTGATGTGAGGTGGGTGGCTTTTGGGTGTGTGTGAATGCTTGCATTTGTGTCCCTTAGGAAGGGGGATAGACACGGTGGGAGAGGAGACAAGGGACGTGTGCATGTTGTTGTGGAGGTGTCTGCCAGTGAGGTGTGTGTTCTGATTGGTGTGGTGATGCTGATAGTGGATGTAGATGAAGTGCATGTAGGTGTGAGTGTGGACGTGACTGGGAGGGAGGTGGAGGAGGAGGAGGAGGGAGAGACAGGGGAGGCAGTGGATGTTGTTGCATCTGCAACTGTATGGTGTTTGTGTGAGTGCCTGCGGGATGAGGTGTGGTGCTTGTGTTTGCCTGTGCCACTCTTGTGTATTGCTTTGTGTGCATGCTCATCTGTATGTGTGCCTGGGATGGGTTGGGGTTGAGGAGAATGGGACTGGGAATTGGGAGGTGGAGGGGGGACGGTAGAAACAGGGACAATGGCTGCCATCAGAGAGGAGGCCAGAGCCTGAATCGACCTCTATTGGGCCTCCAATCCACCATGAATGCCTTCCAGGAGTGCACTGCATTGCTGCTTCTGGGATGCCAGCCCCTGGATGGCATTCACAATGGTTGACTGCCCTACAGAGATGGATCTCAGGAGATCAATAGCTTCGTCCTTCAGGGCAGCAGGACCTGAGGTACCTGGAGCAAAGGAGATGCCCACCCTCCTAGTTGAGCAGGTATTGGCAACTCGCTGAGGGGCTACTGGGAGGGCAATGCTGGTACAGGGGGTGGCGGCTGCAGCTGGAGTGGTTCCAGAGGTGTACACTACTACCAAGGAGCTCCCATCGGAGGAGGTATTTGAGTTGGTGTCATCTCCTCCTGTCTCCACCGTGGTGCTCCCCTCCCCCTCCATCCCACTGGTTCCCTTGGCATCAGTGGACTCTGCCTCCAGGGTCATGTGGGATACAGCTCCCTCTGTTGCCGCTGACCGTGCTCCTCCGTAAGATGATGCTAATGCAAACAGGGACAAGATGACAGAATAAACAAGCATTTGAAATTCAATGGGTCTTGCGTTTGCTCGAGTTAGAGCTATTAGCGTTGTAAATTCCTAACTGGACTTTTCTTGCAAACATAAAATAAAAATAAAAAGTAAAACAGTTTACATAAGCGAGCAGTTTCAAAGCGCCATGGCCACCATGAGCGTGAGCACAAAGGAGAGACACAAAAGGAAAAAGAAGTTTGCAGTAAAAGTTATCGGCAAAAGTGCATTCATCCATGTAACAGGGTCGCTGGCTAAGGCAGTAACAAAACCACCCCAAGGAGGGATGAACGTAAAGCATTTACCAATGATAACAAAGGATTTTTGAAATGCAAGTTCATGAACGCATAACAGTGATGGTCGTGCGGTGGGCGTAGTTAAAAGCCCACCTAGATACCAACACATCGGAAAAGCAGCGCCTGCGCACTGCTATGCTCGACCTAAAAAGGGGTCCCAGGACGAATGGGTCAGAAGTTACTAAACATTGTGCGCATGAGGGGCACAGTGCACAACACAATGGTGGTCTTATTCCAGCCACTGATTACTGACTTCAACCTACTGAAGTACTGGTCCCACACTCTAACAGTGCCTTCATCACCAGGAAACAAAGGCGGTCATTCCTACCATGGCGGTCCGAGACCGCCAGGGTAGGGTACTGCGGATGCACCGCCAACAGGCTGGCGGTGCATCCAGGGAGGTGTACCGCCGGTTTTCCGCTGCCCAGGGGAATCCTCAAGCTGCGCCGCCATGGGGATTCCGACCCCCATACCGCCATCCTGTTACTGGCGGTTTTGGCCGCCAGGAACAGGATGGCGGTATGGGGTGTTGTGGGGCCCCTGGGGGCCCCTGCAGTGCCCATGCCAGCGGCATGGGCACTGCAGGGGCCCCAGTAAGAGGGCCCCACTATGATTTTCAGTGTCTGCTATGCAGACACTGAAAATCGCGACGGGTGCTACTGCACCCGTCGCACGCCTTCAACTCTGCCAGCTCCAGTCGGAGCCGGCTTCCTCGTTGAAGGCGCATTCCCACTGGGCTGGCGGGCGGCCTTCTGGCGGTCGCCCGCCAGCCCAGCGGGAAAGCCAGAATCACCGCGGCGGTCTTTTAACTGCGCGGAGGTGTTCTGGCGGGGGTACTTTGGCGGACGGCCTACGCCGCCCACCAAAGTAGGAATGACCCCCAAAATGTTTAAATATATGAGAGTAATTTATTGTAGCAAACGTGTCTTACTGCAGTAGTCATTTAAATTCGTTCACAAAGGTTGTTCTCGGCGCAGTAGTCAGTCGGGCTTAACCAGCATAGAAAGAGCTCACTGGGTTTTACATCTCTGTTTTCTCCTATAGTGCCCTGTGAGGCACTATAAAGGCCGTGATGCTGAAACTGAAGACGAATGTGGAAATATGTTGTTTGAACGTAATAACGAAACGTCCTTTTACCACAAGTGCGTACCTGAGTGTTTGTTTTCTGCGATATTTTTTTTTACTAAGGGGTCAGTGTTAGTAGAATGGTGCTTCTGTTCTCCGATTAAATAAATAATTATTCATTGTGGATGAACAGCATTTTGAATAAAATGTGGTGAATGCATGCAATTTTTTTACATGATAAACCTGTGTGTTATCTTAAGCCATTTCGAAGCCCTGTGTGTTAAAATGCCAGGATTGCTAGGCCCTATTTACCCTATATGGTGCTCCATATGTTGCTTTATTTTGCATAACATGGCACATAATGTGACTGATATACTGCAGGATTTGTGTTTCTTTGCTGAATAATCCAACCCCCCAGTGTTCCGTGCTAGAAAGCGCTTTGTTGTGTTTGCTTTAAACCACTGTCGAACTCCCGAAAGTTTTATTTCCATGACCTCGGACTCCAAATAATTGGTAATCAGTTCAGCAATGTCAAATGACTTATCCTTTTAAACAGTGGGAGGTAACCGGTGCATCAATCAATCACTGCTTAACAGCTTGCTCCTATGCGGGCTCTTGTCGCTTTCATCAGCCAGAGTATGTCAGTTACACAGTGTCTTGCGCTCGACAAACAGGCAAAACGGCTAATTTTAACACACATGATGTTACATAAAAACAATGTGAAAAAAGAAAAGACTTCTGCCAATCGAGATCGCGCTGCGAAAAAAGATAAAAAGTAGTCCACAAACTGGACGGAAAACAGCAAGCCACGCATGTTTTCAGTACTTGGTCGCTGCGCTCGAAGAGGGCTAACCACCGGTAAAGGCATGACGTATGCATGCCTTCCACTAATGAAAGCAAGCTGATTTTAACAGGCAAGCCCATGAACCGATGAAAGACACTGACGTGACATGGACAGGGCTCCAAGCCCTTTTTCTAACTACTTAAGCGTCTCGCAAGCGCATGCAACGCAGGCTTGACCCTAAAAAGGGGGCGAAAGGAAAAGGAAACACTGGGTCAATTACTGCACCAACACCACCGTTGGCGTACACAGCACCCTCACACACAGGGAACAGGCCTAAGCAATATGCATTGCACTACCAGTGATATGGCTAGTCACCGGGGCATGATGAGAAGCGCACACCGCCAACTGCAGCACCCCTGGGACCCATGATGCCCTGCCTGAAATTGACTACTAACAAGCTGGTTTACCTGTATTTGACATGCAACCATTACCCTTCAGAGGACCCACGCTGCTATGTTTGGCCTGGCCTTAGGGGCACCCAGTAACACACAACCACCACACGGATACCAGCCCACCAGCCAAAAGATGTAATGATACCGACTGTACTCATCCCATTGTGGCTGCTGTGATTTCCTCAAGCGCCCATCCAGCTCAGGGTAGGCCACCGCCAATAAGCGGGCCATCAGGAGGGTCACCCATTCCTTGTTGGGAGGCCAACCGCTGCTGGGCCTCTGCAGTCTTCCGTGCCCAGCATCTCAGGTCCTCCCACCGTTTACAACAGTGGGTGCTCCACCTGCCATAGACCCCCCCAGTCCGCACCTCCTTGGCAATGGCACACTATATTCCCTTCTTTTGATGAGTGCTGACTTGCAGATGCTAGAAAGACAGGAGAACGCCATTAGACATACTGTCCAGCCTGTCACACACATGGCCCAGCATACACATTTCCATCACCATTGGAACACGCATTGCCCAGAGAAAAACATATACACCATCAATAGATAATACCCCCACCCACCCTTACACAATGCCTTCATACACATCTCCATGCATCCATGCCACATACATCGTGCCCACGGGTGTACTCACCTGTTGGTCTGGAGGCCCAGTCAGCAGTCCGTACTCGGGAAGGACCCCATCCACCAGTTGCTCCAACTCCTCCGAAGTGAAGGCTGGGGCCCTTTCCACCGGTCACACGGGCCATGGTAGGTTCCAGACACAGGTCACAGCAGCACATGCAGTGTAGGTCTTCTCCTTTTGAAGGTCAGGAAACAAGTGAGGAATGATGTAGAAAATGGCGGTCATGTCCATGGTGGTGTACACCATCACCACCGGCGCACATCCCCATTGGCCACTGTACTCTGTACTTCTTCCTCATCTTCTTCTGTGGTCTTCTGCCCTCTGTTCTTCGTTTTCTGTATCTTCTTCTGTGTTCTTCTGTGTTCTTCTGTCCTTCCGGTCTTCCTTTCTTCTCTCCTTCCGGTCTTCCGGTCTTCTGTTCTTCTGTTCTTCTGTTCTTCTGTTCTTCCGGTCTTCTGTTCTTCTGTCTTCTATCTTCTGCCTTCGGCTCTTCTGCCTCCTCCGTCCTCTTCTCCCCGCGCCTGCCCTCCTGCTCCTGCCTCATCCCCCTCCCTCACTCGCATCCCCCTCTCTATCTCCCCTATCCAACCCGTTCACTATCTACCTCCCTCACTCCTCCTATCTACCTATCTCTCTATCTCTCTATCCCACTATCTAACTCCCTCACTCTCCACCTCCTCCTATCTTCCTATCTCTCTATCTATTTCCCTATCTATCGATTTCCCTATCTATCTATTTTCTCTATCTATTTCTCTATCTCTCCCCCCCTCCCACCACCCCCTCTATTACCTATCTTCCTATCCTCTCACTCTACCTCTCACCCTCACCCACCTCTACAACCCCCCCTCCCCTATCTTCACAACCCTACTCCTATATTTCTCCCTAATCTCCTAAACCTCCTAACACTCACCCCCTCCACCCTTAAACCCCCCTCCCCCAGCTCTTCTCACTCTACCTGTCCCCCCCTCCCTCGCGCTTTCCCGCCGCGACCTCCTGCACGCCCCGCCCCCCAGCTCCCATTCGCCCCCAGCTGACCCCTCCTACCTCATATGGCGGCCGCTGCGCGACAGTGGTAGCGACCCTTGACCCAAGGGTAGGTCGCTCCCCCTGCCGCCGCAGCCCCTTCAGGTTCCTGAGTTCCTGAGTTCCTGAGACCCAACTCACAGTAAGTACCCCCCACCTCCCAGCCCCTCGCTCTGCCCCGCGCTACTCACCCTCTCTCCTGCTCCTGCTTCTTTTCTTCTTTTCTTCTTCTCTGTTCTTCTGTTCTTCCTCCTCGCCCCTCGTCTGTAATCTTCTTCTGTACTCTTCTTTTCCCCGTCTTCACTCTTCTTCTCTTCTTCCTCATCTTCTTCTGTGGTCTTCTGCCCTCTGTTCTTCATTTTCTGTATCTTCTTCTGTGTTCTTCTGTGTTCTTCTGTGTTCTTCTGTCCTTCCGGTCTTCCTTTCTTCTCTCCTTCCGGTCTTCCGGTCTTCTGTTCTTCTGTTCTTCTGTTCTTCTGTTCTTCCGGTCTTCTGTTCTTCTGTCTTCTATCTTCTGCCTTCGGCTCTTCTGCCTCCTCCGTCCTCTTCTCCCCGCGCCTGCCCTCCTGCTCCTGCCTCATCCCCCTCCCTCACTCGCATCCCCCTCTCTATCTCCCCTATCCAACCCGTTCACTATCTACCTCCCTCACTCCTCCTATCTACCTATCTCTCTATCTCTCTATCCCACTATCTAACTCCCTCACTCTCCACCTCCTCCTATCTTCCTATCTCTCTATCTATTTCCCTATCTATCGATTTCCCTATCTATCTATTTTCTCTATCTATTTCTCTATCTCTCCCCCCCTCCCACCACCCCCTCTATTACCTATCTTCCTATCCTCTCACTCTACCTCTCACCCTCACCCACCTCTACAACCCCCCCTCCCCTATCTTCACAACCCTACTCCTATATTTCTCCCTAACCTCCTAAACCTCCTAACACTCACCCCCTCCACCCTTAAACCCCCCTCCCCCAGCTCTTCTCACTCTACCTGTCCCCCCCTCCCTCGCGCTTTCCCGCCGCGACCTCCTGCACGCCCCGCCCCCCAGCTCCCATTCGCCCCCAGCTGACCCCTCCTACCTCATATGGCGGCCGCTGCGCGACAGTGGTAGCGACCCTTGACCCAAGGGTAGGTCGCTCCCCCTGCCGCCGCAGCCCCTCCAGGTTCCTGAGTTCCTGAGTTCCTGAGACCCAACTCACAGTAAGTACCCCCCACCTCCCAGCCCCTCGCTCTGCCCCGCGCTACTCACCCTCTCTCCTGCTCCTGCTTCTTTTCTTCTTTTCTTCTTCTCTGTTCTTCTGTTCTTCCTCCTCGCCCCTCGTCTGTAATCTTCTTCTGTACTCTTCTTTTCCCCGTCTTCACTCTTCTTCTCTTCTTCCTCATCTTCTTCTGTGGTCTTCTGCCCTCTGTTCTTCATTTTCTGTATCTTCTTCTGTGTTCTTCTGTGTTCTTCTGTGTTCTTCTGTCCTTCCGGTCTTCCTTTCTTCTCTCCTTCCGGTCTTCCGGTCTTCTGTTCTTCTGTTCTTCTGTTCTTCTGTTCTTCTGTTCTTCCGGTCTTCTGTTCTTCTGTCTTCTATCTTCTGCCTTCGGCTCTTCTGCCTCCTCCGTCCTCTTCTCCCCGCGCCTGCCCTCCTGCTCCTGCCTCATCCCCCTCCCTCACTCGCATCCCCCTCTCTATCACCCCTATCTAACCCGTTCACTATCTACCTCCCTCACTCCTCCTATCTACCTATCTCTCTATCTCTCTATCCCACTATCTAACTCCCTCACTCTCCACCTCCTCCTATCTTCCTATCTCTCTATCTATTTCCCTATCTATCGATTTCCCTATCTATCTATTTTCTCTATCTATTTCTCTATCTCTCCCCCCTCCCACCACCCCCTCTATTACCTATCTTCCTATCCTCTCACTCTACCTCTCACCCTCACCCACCTCTACAACCCCCCCTCCCCTATCTTCACAACCCTACTCCTATCTTTCTCCCTAATCTCCTAAACCTCCTAACACTCACCCCCCTCCACCCTTAAACCCCACTCCCCCAGCTCTTCTCACTCTACCTGTCCCCCCCTCCCTCGCGCTTTCCCGCCGCGACCTCCTGCACGCCCCCGCCCCCCAGCTCCCATTCGCCCCAAGCTGACCCCTCCCCCCCCTCCTACCTCATATGGCGGCCGCTGCGCGACCGCAACGCTGGCGCGCCAGAGGCGCGCCAGAGGCAAGCCCGTCTGCACCCATCCGCGCCTGTCCCGCTCCCAGCGCCACGACCCCTGGTCCCCAGCTCTCCCAAACCCCGCTGATCCGCTACGACCCCACCACCCTCCATGCCCTCAACCCAGGGCGCTCCAACACCTGCTTCCAAGCTCACCCCAAACGCACCCATGGACCCTTCGCCTGCAACTCCTGCAAACGCATCTTCCACCACGCAACAACCACGACCACAAGCCCACGCGCCATCAACCACCTCAAGTGCATCCTAGTCAACGCTCGCTCCGTCCACAAACACGCCGCTGAACTCTGGGACCTCCTGGACTCCATAGCACCGGACGTCGCCTTCATCACAGAGACCTGGATGAACGCCTCATCTGCTCCAGACATCGCCACCGCTATCCCCGAAGGCTAAAAGATCTCCAGGAAAGACCGCACCAACCAAGCAGGAGGAGGTATCGCCATCGTCTTCAAAGACTCCATCAGCGTCACCACCTCCACCGAGGACACCCCTCTCGCCGCGGAACACCTGCATTTTCAGATTCGCACCGACCCGAGGACCACCCTCAGAGGATCCCTCGTCTACCGTCCTCCCGGGCCACGCGCCCCTTTCAGCGACGCCATCGCCGACTTCATCTCCCCGCATGCCCTCGCCTCTCCGGACTACATCCTCCTAGGCGACCTCAACTTCCATCTGAAACAAAACAACGACCCCAACACCACCACCCTGCTCGACAACCTCGCCAACCTCGGCCTCAAACAACTGGTGAACACCGCCACGCACATCGCCGGACACACGCTCGACCCCATCTTCTCCGCCAGCAAACACGTCTTCTTCAGCCACGCCTCCGCCCTACACTGGACCGACCACAGCTGCGTCCACTTCACATTCCGACGCGAGACCCGCCACCTCCTCACCCAACCCATCCCTCGTCGACAGTGGAACAAGATCCCCGAAGAGCAACTCTTCTCCGCACTCACCACCAACCAACCCACCCTCACCACCGACCCCAACGACGCAGCCCTCAACCTCACAAACTGGATCTCCAACTGCGCAGACATCCTTGCTCCCCTCAAACGCACGCATCGACAGACCAACACCAAAAAACCTCTCTGGTTCTCTGACACCCTCAAAGAATCAAAGAAAACTTGTCGCGCCCTTGAGAAAGCCTGGCGCAAGGACCACACCACTGACAACATGACCGCCCTCAAGAACGCTACCCGCGAACACCACCACCTGATCCGCGCTGCCAAAAGGAACTTTTTCACCGACAGACTGGACAAAAACAGACACAACAGCAGAGAACTCTTCAGCATCGTCAAGGAGTTCTCCAACCCCAGCGCCAACGCCAACGCCGTCACGCCCTCACAGGATTTGTGCGAATCCCTCGCCACTTTCTTCCATCGCAAGATTAGCGACCTCCACGACAGCTTCGGACACCAGACCCAACCAAACACCACCGAACCGGCATCCACGGCCATCACCCTCAACAACTGGACCCACATCAACACGGAAGAAACCAAATCCATCATGAACTCTATCCACTCCGGCGCCCCTTCGGACCCCTGCCCGCACTTCATCTTTAACAAAGCCGACGACATCATCGCCCCGCACCTTCAGACCGTCATCAACTCTTCTTTTTCTTCTGCTACCTTCCCCGAATGCTGGAAACACGCCGAAGTCAACGCCCTACTAAAGAAACCTACGGCTGACCCGAGCGACCTGAAAAACTTCCGCCCCATCTCTCTTCTGCCTTTCCCAGCCAAAGTAATAGAGAAGACCGTCAACAAACAGCTGACCACCTTCCTGGAAGACAACAACCTGCTCGACCCCTCACAAACCGGATTCCGAACCAACCACAGCACTGAAACCGCCCTCATCTCAGTCACTGACGACATCAGAACCCTGATGGACAACGGTGAAACAGTCGCCCTCATTCTGCTCGACCTCTCGGCTGCCTTTGACACCGTCTGTCACCGCACCCTAATCACCCGCCTCCGCTCCACCGGGATCCAAGGCCAGGCCCTGGACTGGATCGCCTCCTTCCTCGCAAACCGTTCCCAAAGAGTTTACCTCCCTCCGTTTCGCTCAGAACCCACCGAGATCATCTGCGGCGTACCCCAAGGCTCATCACTCAGCCCGACACTCTTCAATGTCTACATGAGCCCCCTCGCCAACATCGTACGCAAGCACGACATCATCATCACCTCCTACGCCGACGACATCCAACTTATACTCTCCCTCACCAAGGACCCCGCCAGCGCCAAGACCAACCTACAAGAGGGTATGAAGGACGTCGCAGATTGGATGAGGCTCAGCCGCCTAAAGCTGAACTCTGAAAAAACGGAAGTCCTCATCCTCGGTAACACCCCGTCCGCCTGGGACAACTCCTGGTGGCCCACGGCCCTCGGCACCGCACCGACCCCCACAGACCACGCCTGCAACCTCGGCTTCATCTTGGACCCTCTTCTCACCATGACCAAGCAAGTCAACGCCGTGTCCTCCGCCTGCTTCCTCACCCTCCGTATGCTCCGCAAGATCTTCCGCTGGATCCCCGCCGACACCAGAAAAACCGTGACCCACGCCCTCGTCACGAGCCGCCTGGACTACGGCAACACCCTCTACGCCGGGACCACAGCCAAACTCCAAAATCGCCTGCAACGCATTCAAAACGCCTCGGCCCGCCTCATCCTCGACATACCCCGCAGCAGCCACATCTCCGCACACCTGAGACACCTGCATTGGCTCCCAGTCAGCAAAAGGATCACCTTCCGACTTCTCACCCACGCACACAAAGCCCTCCACGACAAGGGACCGGAATACCTCAACAGACGCCTCAGCTTCTACGTCCCCACCCGCCTCCTCCGCTCCTCTGGCCTCGCACTTGCTGCTGTCCCTCGCATCCGCCGCTCCACGGCGGGTGGGAGATCTTTCTCCTTCCTGGCGGCCAAGACCTGGAACTCCCTCCCCACCAGCCTCAGGACCACCCAGGACCACTCCGCTTTCCGGAGACTCCTAAAGACCTGGCTGTTCGAGCAGCGATAACCCCCCCTTTTTCCCCTAGCGCCTTGAGACCCGCACAGGTGAGTAGCGCGCTTTATAAATGTTAATGATTTGATTTGATACTCCATATGGCCCAAAATTATCCAATGAGGAATTGCATGGTGGTTCATGACCGCCTACTGACATGACACCCAACATCTGCGGAATTACCTCACTTCCACCTGTCCCTCCACACAGGACAGCCGGTCGCCATTTCAGGGGGGAGTGAACAGGCCTATCGATTATTGATGCATCACAGGATAAATAGGCACATACTTAGGAATGTACACTGTCCCAATACATAATTGCATGATATGGACTGTTGTAGTGGTTTAGTTGTTCAAATTGTGACAGTCCACTCACTATTGTGTCCCTTAGATACCTACCGCTGCAGATGAATAGGAGATGGAGACATAACCCCGTGTACAGACCCCTGGTGGACTTAGCTACACTGGAAAACAGGCACATTATACTCACCTATAGACTGGACAGGGCCACAATCACAGAGCTGTGTGCCCAGTTGGAGCCTGACCTGATATCAGCTGTCAGTCATCCCACAGGGATCCCCCCTATTTTGCAAGTTCTATCAGTGCTCCATTTTCAGACAACTGGTTCTCTCCAACTAACAGTGGGCTTGGCAGCAGGAATGTCACAGCCAATGTTCTCAATTGTGCTGGCAAGAGTGTTGTCTGCCCTGGTAAAACACTTGTATAGCTACATAGCTTTCCTCCAGGTGGAAGATTTGGCCACTGTGAAGGCAGGATTCTATGCAATTGGACATATCCCCAATATCATTGGTGAGATTGACGGAACACATATTGCTTTTGTGTCCCCCCCCGAAGGAACAGGTGTCCAGGAATCGTTAAACCTTCCACTGCATGAATGTACAGATGATGTGCCTGGCAGACCACTACATCCCCCACGTCAATCCTGGGTCAGTGCATGATGCTTTTGTCCTGAGGAATAGCAGCATCCCAAATGTGATGGCCCAACTACAGAGGCATAGGGTGTGGCTTATAGGTGAGCCTTGGTCCCCACCCGGTGTATGTTAGTGTATGCCTCTGATGTTAACTTAATAGGATAGTGTGTGGCTAAATGTTGTCCCTCAACACCTGCAGGTGACTCTGGCTACCCAAACCTATTGTGGCTGCTGACCCCATGAGAAATGCCAGGACAAGGGCTGAAGAACTGTATAATGAGGCACATGGGTTAACCAGAAGAATCATTGAAAGGACCTTCGGCCTTCTGAAGTCCAAGTTCAGGTGCCTCCATCTGAGAGGTGGATCCCTGTGCTACTCACCCGAGAAGGTTTACCAGATAATAGTGGCATGCTGCACTTTTGCACAACCTGGCCCTCAGATGCCAAGTACCTGTTCTACAGGAGAAGCAGACTGGAGATGCCCCTGTGGCAGCAGTGGACCCTGAGGACAGTGAGGCAGAGGAGGCAGAGGATGAGGATGTAGACAACAGAACATCAGTTATACGTCAGTGCTTCCAATGACACACAGGTGAGACAGTGCAACTTCACAATTTCTGTGACTATTAGTGTATTCTGTGTGGCTGTGGCATGTTGGCATTACCCACTTTTTACATCCACTTACTGTCACCTATAGATTATCATTTTACAGATGTTGATGATATGACAACAATGTCCTGATGTAATCACTACAGCCAGCTATAGGTCATTCTTTGTATGCTCTCACAATGTACAGTTAATTTGTAATGGATATAGCTGTTTCCATCAATACAAATTTAGAATACATGAAATCCTAGTAGTCGAGTTTTGTCCAAGGGTGTTTATGGTAGTGCTAAGAAATTGAGGGGAAAGTGCAATGGAATGGGGTGATGATGAGGAAAGTCCAGGGTATTGTTCCAGGCTGTTTGTAGCACAGGTGTAGTGGCCAAGAGGACATAGAAGGGTAGTAATGGCAGTTTAAGGTAGACAAGGTCACTGAGTGAAACACAAGGGGTACAATCAGGAGATTCTCATTTCCTGGCGGTGGTCTTGGCAAGTGTCTCTGGTTTCTATGGGGTTCGCAGGGAACGTTTGCAGGGTGGTTCACCTTCTGCAGAGGGATGGATGCTGGTGGCCTGTGGGTCTTGTGGCAGGGCCTCCTGGCAACTAGCAGCAGTGGAAGTGGAGGGCTGACTAGCTAGTGGTAGGGGCCCACTGGTGTGCTGTTGCCTCCCTCCTGATGCTGGCCATGTCTGCCAACACCCCTGCTATGCAGATCCCCTGTTACTGCCCCTCCTGCAGCCGCCTGTTGTCCTGCACATTGTCAAGGATCAGGCCCATCATGTCCTGGGAATGTTAGTAGGCTCCCAGGAACTTGGAGAGTGCCTTGTGGAGAGTTGGTTCCCTGGTCCTGTCCTCCCCCTGGCACACAGCAGTCCTCCCAGTGTCCCTGTTGGTCTGTGCCCCTGTCCCCTGAACAGTGTGCCCACTGCCACTGACCCCAGGTCCCTGATTGTCTTGGGGCAAGGTGTGGCCTGGGGTCCCTGTATAGGTGGGCACACTGCTGATTGACGTGTCCTGGGGACAGAAGTGTGGGTACACTAAATGGGTGCTGTGGTGTTGGAACCTGATGGGGGAGGCTCTGTGGCAGTCTGTGTTAGTGCTTGGGTGACAGGCTGTCCAGTGGTCCCTGATGGGCCAGGTAGGTCATCCAGATCCAGAAGTTTAGAGTTACTGTCATCACTGTGAGACTCTTCTGTTGGGGAACTGGATAGTGGTGGCACCTCCTCTCCGCTGACATTGGCTGGGGTTCCTGTGGGGATGTAAGTGATGTGTTATGCTTCATGTGTGTGACACATTGTACATCCCTGGCTTCCCCTCTATCGTTGGTGTTGCCCTGCCAGCTTTTGCTTGTGTATGGTGATGCATTGTGGGTATTTTAGTTTCCTTATGCTGTGCATGCTATGGCATCCATGGATTGGCATTGGGGTTAGTGAGATGTGTAGGTGCAGTGTGTGGGTTGGAGTGGAGTGATGGGAGTGAGGGTGTGGGTGTGAGATGGCATGCAGGATTGGGGGGTGATTATTAGTAAATGCTTTCCTACCAGTGTCCAGTCCTCCAGGTACTCCAGCAAGTCTCTCAGGATGCAGTATTGCAAATACTTGCTCCTTCCATGCTGTGAGCTGCAGGGGAGGAGGTGGGGGTCACCGCCAGTCCCCTGTATGGCGAGCTGGTGCCTTGCTGCTGTGGAACATACCTTCCCCCGTAGGTCGTTCCACCTCTTCCTGATGTCGTCCCTTGTTCTTGGGTGCTGTCCCACGCCGTTGACCCTGTCAACGATTCTCCGCCATAGCTCCATTTTCCTTGCTATGGATATTTGATGTACCTGTGCTCCAAAGAGCTGTGGCTCTGCCCTGATAATTTCCTTTACCATGACCCTTAACTCCTCCTCAGTGAAACAGGGGTGCCTATATGGTGCCATTGGTGTTGTGTGATGTGTGTTGGTGAGGGTGTGTTGGGTAATGTGGTGGGGTGTGTGATGTGGAGTGCGTGAGGGGTGTATGGGTGTAAGTGGTGTGTGTGCCCAGTTGTCTCTGTGGGTGTGTGTTTTATAGTGGCGTGGGTGTGTGGGTGTGGTGTGTGTATGGGTGTCAGGTGTGTGTATTTGGTATTGACCAATGTGGTGTTGTTTTGTATGTGGGTGTCCATTCTTAGTGCAGAGGTATGTACCGCCAATGGTTTACCGCCATTGAATGTCCACTGTGGTGATTCGTGGGTCATAATGTGGTGGGTGTTGTTTTGTTGGTGTAACAATATGGGTTTTGGGGCCGCCATTTTATCACTGACCTTTGGTCAGGCGGATTTGTGTATGTGGCTGTATTCTGTCAGATTGGTGTGTGTGTGTGTCATAATATGGTGAACGGATATCCACCACTGCGGCAGTATGTTGGCAGCCGTCAGGATGGCGGTAAGTGGGATTTACTGCCAATGTCATAATGAGGGCCTTTGTTTGTAAATTATAGTATAGCACAGTATATTTTTTTATTGTTTTAACATATTAATTTAAAAAATAAAATATTTTAAGTACTGTAGTACCTTCTATGAAGTAGTAGTTGTAGTAGTATATTTTGTATTGTTTTAAGTTATTTCAAACAATAACAATGCACCATAAACACCCAAACAATTAAAACAAGATAAATAAGATAAAATCATAATAAATCAGTTTGTGCTTGTGTCCGATAACTGCATTCATCCTAAAAAATGTACAGACTTTGAATTAGTAAATAGCCAGCTTAGTGATGCATCTCAGAAGCTCAATTTGAATAATTAATATAGCCTGTCCACCTAGTCCCCACTTGATCTATACAAGATACAACTACTGGGTTACTGCCAATGAGTAGTGGGGATGAAGTGCTGTCATTTCAGGCCTAAAATGAGTCATATCAATGATGATATGGATGACAGACTGTATGCAGCTTAATTGGATGTATAGGGCAGCCTGATTTATAAAGTGTTATATTCAGTGGCCTGTCGCCTAGCAATGATGGCTCACACAAGGCCTAACTGGCCTTAAAAAACAGGTTCTTAACCTGAAGAAACGTGAACCAACATCTGGTTCATTTAGCAAAGGACTCCCATTTGGGTCGTAAAGACTTGATTGCGCAGGAAAGGAGCCTTCCGGACGTGGCTCCCACTGGCCCAGACCAGGTTGCGGCAAGAAGACTGTGGAACAAATATGAGCAACCTAATTAAATTCGAGCAAACAGCTATGTTTTAACTTGGATTCAAGTGAGCAACTGCATCTTTTAACTGCCTGTGGAGCTCGAATCCAATAGCATGAGCACTTTCCTGAGGGATTTCATACCCTAGGTGAGAGCTGGAGGCACATAATATGCATCAATAAATCTGGCATAATATTGCACTCTCAACAGCTATTCTTTTAAGGACCAAATTTTGTATGCTTTTAGGGGAATTAGACCACATCGCATCCTCATAAGGTCTTTTTAGAGTGCCATTTTCATAGGGCTGGAGAGGTAGGAAGCTTTTCCATGCTCTTAGAAGAATGTCACACTGAGGTTAGCATGAGCTTTTTGAGATAGCTCTTGCAGGTCATCTTCCCTCAATTTTATTTTTGCATTTTCGACTAGCATTTTCGAAGTTAGCTTTAGGGGAAGATTTTGTTCAAAGATCCTTTGGGCCCCCAACAGTTCTGTTGCAGTATTTGCATAGGATTCCCATTGGAGATTCTTTTCCTGAATGCCAAGCCAGATTATTAAAACAGTAACTTTTAAGCATTACTATGGTACTCCTTACACTTGGTTTAAAAAAATTACATTAGTAAAAACTTGAAAATACACTACAGTGCACTATGGGCCTCATTACGAGTCTGGCGATCTTAAGTCTGCCAGGTTCAGGGTGGCGGGCTGACCGCTGCACTCCTGATGGTTCTACTGCCAGATTACGACCCCACCACCAGGAACATGGTTTCAGATGGGGTGGTGTCAGCCGGAGTCGTGGTCAGCCATGGCGGCGCTGAGTTCTGTGCCGCCAGGCTGATCATGAGTCCTCCTTCCAGTAGCCTTTTAATGGCAGGGTCCCTGCCATGAAAAGGATGGCAGAAAAACAGTGCTAGGAACCACAGGGGGGTCCCAGCACTGTCATGGCATGGGCAGTGCAGACTCAGACAAAATCCCTACAAGATCTCAGTGCAGCAGGAAAAAAAAAAAATGTTGATAGATACGTGGTGAAATATGACCTTTAAAATCCCCTATCCGCCGTTATGCTCTCAAGCCCAACAGGGCTGTGGCAGAAGGAAGAAAGAGAAGAAAGAGGAAAAAAACACTCTGACTATTTCTTTAATCCTTGTGCGTGCCGACTCGGTGAAAAATAAGCATGTACTCCTGTGGTTTCCTGAAGATTTTATTAGTGCCTCTATTTGTTGAAAAAAAAAAAAAATCCACAAGTCTGTAGTGGCCTATGTTTCCCCAGTATATTCCAAAAAGGACCTTGTTGATTACGCCATGGGTAAATATGTGCGCTTGGGAGCCCGGGACAATGCCTCTATCCAGATCCATCAGTATCCCCCCAGCAAGACCTCTTGCATTGTCTTAGAAGAACAAGGACGCAGACTTGAGAGAGATAACATATAGCCTTATTAATGGCTGCTCTCCACTCTCTGATTAAACATAGGACTGAAGACCTATGAGATGGTCATTAGGACAGACAGAGTTAATGGTAAGAATATACACCGAGTTGTTTATTCTGTGTATAATGTGTAGTTCAATGATGAGCAAAGACGTGATTAACTGCTTGAGTCTGTCCCCAGTTAAAAAAAAAAAAAAAAAAAACATACTCCCCCGTGCACAGCTACACCGCGGGAGCACAGACAAACCCCCCCCCCTGAGAAAAAACACTCCGTGCCGGGCCGCACGACAAAGAGGAAAGAAAAAACCTGCCAATTCGATCATGCTCCGCGTCTTTTTCACGAACGGGCTCCAGCCAAGTCCGTTCCCTGTATCTCCAGATCTGCCGCTGCAGAGAAGCAACAGCAACGGCAAAGTGGCTTCCCGAACGCCAGCCTGGGAGCTCCAATGCTCCAGGCACAATGCAATGCAGCGTTACGCTTCCGACGTCTCCCGTCCGACGGAGAGCTCGCGGCACAGTCCGCTAACTGGCCGCAATGTTCCCTATTACATTAAGAAAAATGGCGGATAGGAGAAGGGAGTCACGTGCTCCGGCGAAAGGTGGTGAGGTGGTGGACTGGAAGCGCGTATCGGACTCCAGCATCTGGGCAGAGCCGGTCAGGGGTGTGCGACGCGGGAGATCTTACACCTCTCGCTGTTCTCTTAGTGGAGGCTTACCAGAGACTCCGGGGTTTTCAACTAGGAGGAATTTAAATGGAAGTTTGATAAGAGGAGAACGGAACGGCGTTGGAGCTTCACGGTGCATGTCGCCAGTCAAGCGTCGCCCCAGGGGTGTCCGGACAGAGCTTAACGACTTGGTAGGTGTGAAGAAAGGTAAGCCTGGCCCCCTGGGGGCGAGTATCAATCCCCAGCTACCAGAGACCATAGCAGCAGCTATTGTAAGTACAGGATTAGAAACCCATGGTGATGGTTCAGTAAGGGGGATTGAGCATATAGTGTCACATTTGGAACTGCCCCAACTCCCCCTGGAGGAAGTCCGAAGTGAGCCTCTGGGAAAGAGTGAGTCGTTGATCACAAGGTATTTTCGGAACTCAACCCTCCCCCGCAGGTTATGGCAAATGCTCAACCTCTTTTAGGCGATTTGGGAGCATCAAAACAAGCCGCGAGTATGGACAAAAATATGTCAGATCAAGCAGTTAAAGAATTTGAAGGGCAGAGGGGGGACTCTTCCATTACATTAACCTTGCCGGAAGCAGAGGGTATCCCCCCTGGCGGTTCAGCGATTTACAGTATGGATGTACAGGTTTTGTTAATTTCCCTTACTAAAGAGATTAGGGAGAAATTCGAGATCTCAGAAAATAATCAAGCCAGAATCCGGGAAGCCTGTGAAGTTTTGGAAAGCAAAATCAATCTGTTATCAGACCGGTTGGGTAAGCTGGAGGCTGTGGTGGAAGCTCAGGAGGAGCGGTTGTTAGTACAATCTAATGATATTTCTCAGTTAAAACACGGAGAAAAGATGTTGCAGGATAAGCTAGAGTCATTGGAAAATAACATGAGGAGAAACAATATTAGGCTTTTGGGAGTTCCTGAGGGAATGGAAGGGGATGATATTAAAGGCTATGTGATTGCTCTAATCAAGGAGGCTATCCCGAGTATAGCAGTGCTTAATTTAGAGGAGGATATCCAAAGAGTCCATCGGGATCCGTTCAAGAAGAACCCCGGAAGGAAAAACCCCAGGAGGATTTTGATAAACTTCAGTACATATACAACTAAGGAGAGAATCTTGTCTGAAGCCCTTAAGGTTGGAGTCTTCTCCAAGGGAGACTGGTCCTTCCGTATAAGTTCGGATGTGTCTAAAGCAATGTTAGATAGGCAGTGGGAATTGGGAAATTTTATGCGGGAGCTCCGCTCTCTTGGGGCTACGGTTTAACTAAGATTTCCGGCTGCTCTACGCATTATGTGGAAAAACAAAATGTATAATATGAGAGATCCGGGAGAGGTTAGCGCTTTTATAGAACAGATTAATGCGTCTTAGTGAGATCTGGGAAATTCCCGTTCAACGGTGAGTTCGAATAAAGGATAACAGGATTGCTATCCTAGGAGAAATAGGGAGGGTTCCCTTGGGGGGGGGGTTTGGGTGTGTGTTGGTGTTGGTGGAGGGTGAGGGTGGCACTGGGTGTAGGGGTTGGTTTTGGGTTAGGTGGTTAGAAAATTATAAAAATAGGAAAGTCCTTACAATTTGCTTAGATAGGAAGGAGGAGGTTTGTGTTCAAGCCTTTTTTTTTTTTTTTTCTCCTTCTGGGAATGACTAAGTATGGTAATTTACAATTAAAATTCCTTTCTTGGAATGTTAATGGCCTAAGGGTGCTACATAGGAGGAGAAAGATTTTTGAATATTTAAGATTGTCTGAGGAGGATATTATTATATTGCAGGAAACTCATCTTCAACGAGAGGAGTGGGAGAGTTGGCTTAAACGATTGAATTGGGTTCTATTTAGTGTATGTTCTTCCCAAACTGGCGCGATTAAAGGTGTGGCAGTTCTGTTTAAAAAGTCTGTAAGGTTTAAGATAGGAGAAGTGCAAGTAGACTCCGGGGGTAGATGGGTAGTGGTAGAAGTATGTGTATATGGCTACTGGGTTACAGTTGCAGGTTACTACGGCCCAAATCTAGATGATCCGACGTCATTTCAAGACCTATTTAACATTTTACTTCTAGCTAGGTACCCAGTGGTACTAGGTGGGGATTTTAATATACTGCTAGATCCTGCTCTTGATAAATCAAACCCCCGGGGTACGGTTAACTCACCTAAAACAAGGGTACAGGTGAAGAAAGCCATGCGGGATCTAGGTTTGATAGACATATGGCACTGGAAAGGGGGTGAAGGAGATAGATACACATTCCACAATACAAAATATGGACATAGATCTAGAATATACTTCTTTTTAATACATAAGAATTTATGTTCAGAGGTGATAAAGGTAGCCCACAATCCAGCACACCTTTCGGACCACTCAGCTGTAAAACTACATTTGGATATCAGGGTCGTAAGTAAGGGTATTAGGAGTACAATCAATCGCTCTTTACTCTTAAATGATTCAATAGTAGAGGTGTTAAAGAAAGATACAAGAGATTTTTTCTATTTAAATCGAGGAACAGCAAGTTGTGTCTGGGACGCTTATAAGGCTTATATTAGAGGGAGGCTTGTGAGCCTGGCAATATACAAGAGTCGCAAAGAAAGGAAGCAGTTGGGGGGCATGGAATTATCTTTAAATACTTTTCAAGTTTTAATTCATAATGCACGAAGAGAAGGGAAGGAAGAATTACTAGAGGAGTTGATACGTCAAGAGGAAAAGGTTCGGATCGACTTAGATTCTTTTTTGGAGAAGCATAATAGGTTAAAGTGGGAAAGTAGTCAATATGCACATTATGAATACGGAGAAGGTTGTAGCAAACTGTTAGCTTGGAAGGTTGAGTCAGATGTCTCTAAAAGGCATATTTTATCGGTTAAATCAGACCTTACGAATCAGATTTGTGTGGAGCAGGATGAGATTGAGGGGGCATTTTTATCTTTTTTTCAAGAAATGTATTCAGAAAGTTTGGTAAATTCAGAGGAGTCGATTAGAGCATTTTTGTAAAAAGTGCATCTTCCAATTCTGGATGAATCAGCAAAGCTGTCATTGAATTCTGAGATAAGTGGGGCTGAGCTTGCTGATGCCATAAAAGCTTTGAAGAAAGGGAAGGCAGTTGGCCCAGATAATTTACCTAGTGAGTTAGATAAGGTACTGGGGGAAGAACTTACTCCAATTTTACTGGAATTATTCAATTCTATGCTTGTAGAAGGGGCACAGGTACCTAAATCCTGGAGAGAAGCTATAATTTGTTTATTGTTAAAACCAGGTAAGGACTGAATGTCTTGTTCATTATACAGACCGATTTCCTTGTTGAATTCGGATTACAAACTGTATACAGGGATCTTATCTAGGAGACTGGGGAAAGTTATAGGCAATTTGATTCACTTGGATCAAAAGGGATTTATGAAGGGTAGACAACTCTATGAGTTAACTCACGAGTTATTCGCTGCAGTAGACCTGGCAGAACAAGAAAAGGCTCCATTAGCGATTCTGACTTTTGATGCAGCGAAAGCCTTTGATCGTGTTAACTGGTCTTTCTCGGGGGTCGCGTTGGAAATAGGGGGCTTGGGAACTCCTTTTATTAGGGCTGATAGGGAACTGTATAGATGCCCTTCTGCGAGAATCTTGGTTAATGGTCAGCTATCACAGGAATTTAGGATTTGTCGGGGGACGCGACAGGGGTGTCCTTTATCTCCCTTGCTTTTTAATTTATATATTGAACCTTTGGCAATCTTATTACGGGTTTGTAAGGACATTCCCCTGTTTCGGATTGGGGGTTGGGAAAAAAAAGTAGCGTTATATGCGGACGATCTTATGCTATACATTAGTGATGTGATGACTACTTTACCCATTGTCAATACATTAATGGAGCAATTTGGTAGATTTTCAGTTTATAGTATAAATACAGAAAAGACGGAAATTATGTGTTGGAATTTGGCTTATGTTTCTCCCTTAGTTAAACAAGAGATCAAATACTTGGGAATTCGGTTTACAACTGATCTAAATGATGTAGCTAAGTTAAATTTTGACATAACTTATAGGGAAACTAAAAAACTGTTAAAGGCGTGGGCTGTTCTTCCACTTTCTATAATTGGAAGATCTAATATCTTGAAGATGTGTATTCTTCCAAAGTTTATTTTCTTATTTAACACAATCCCACTAGAGTTCAAGGGGAGTTGGTTTAAAAAATTACAGGGAGATTTATCCTCGTTTGTTTGGGCTTCCAAGGGAGTAAGGATTTCTTGGAAAAAGATGAGTAGAAAGAAAAAGTAGGGGGGTATTGCATCTCCAGATTTTTTTAGATACTATCTGGCCTTTCAACTTAAAAAATACCAGAATGTTATTGAATAAGAAGTCAGAGTACTCATTGGTCTGGAGAGCTCTGACGGCACATCTTGAGGAAGGAGCGGATTATTTCTTATATAAATTTGGACACCCAAAGTACTTCAAGAAGGTGCGTTTGAAGCTCCCCAGACAGGCTTGTAATGTTTGGATTCATCTTCGGAAGGTGCTAGGGATACCTTATTATTGTAGTTCCGCTCCTATCTGGGACTCACCCGGTACTCCTGAATGTCTTATCGATAAACTATCAATTCCTTTGAGAACTAGCGGGATGGTAAGATGGGGTCAGATTATAGAAGGTTCTGAATTGTTAACCTGGTCTGCATTTCAGGAGTGTACTAGAGGGACAATTTCTAAATTCAAGTACCTTCAGTTATCTAGTTGGGTTAAATCTCGACGAGCAGGAGAAATAGGGAGGAGCTCATGGGAAGGGAAACTAAACCAGACAGCTATTAAAAAAGAAGTTGCTTTTTGGTATCATGCTCTGTTGGAATCAGTAGATGACGTCCCTTCCCTCCCTTTGTTGAAATGGGGAGGATCTTTCCAACCCTAGAAGTTACAGCTTTGTGGCAGAAATTTTGTTCAGAACTGTGGTTTACTACTAAACCTGCGGGGTTGAAGAAAAACCATTTGTTTACACTACATAGAGTTTATTGGACACCTGCTAGATTAACAGCTATTGGGAAATTCAAGAAAAACTGTCCGCGGTGTGGGGAAGACAATGCAGATGATGTTCACATGTTTTGGCAATGCTCAATGTTGATTAAGTATTGGAAGTATATAGGAAGTATTCTGAAGGTAATTTTTGATGTAAACTTAAGAATAAACCTTCTTATGGTGGTGTTTGGGGTTTGTGAACCGGGCATAAATTACCAGAAAATGTCAGTACAACAGGAGCACTTGTTGTTTGTACTAATGCTTTTGGCTAGACGGGAAATATGTCGTAAATGGGTGGATCCATTGCCCCCCCTTGTTCAGGATTGGCAATCATCAGTAAATCGATTGTGTAAAATGGAACAATGCGGTCCTCTTACTAGAAGAGATAATTTTTGGGTGGATTGGGAAAATGCTTATCAGTAGCTTATAAGTGTGGAGTAGTTTCAGTCATATAATTCTTGTTTTATGGTTTCTTTGTTTGGTCTCCTCCTCCTGGAATTTAAGTCCAATGATTAGAACTCCCCTCACCTTATTGGGTGCTGCTTTGGTTATGATCAGGTCTCGAAGAAAACAGTAAGACTTGGTCGATGGCAGTCGATTGGGAAAAGTGCAATATATAGAACAGGTGGGGCGGCCCAGCAGCGCTGCGGACCGCACACCTGGACTCATACCATAAGTGCCTCGGCCTTTGCCTTTTTCCTCTAAACCAAAGCGTGGGTGGCAAAATGAGGACAAAAAAAAAATCCCAACAAGATCTCTTCACTCAGGGAACAGCAATGTCTCCATCCAGACATTCCATCATCATCTGTAGTCCAAGATTGGCTCCTTCAGTTCAACTATGAGTGCTGTCTTACAGAGTCAGTAGACCTTTGTCAGCGATTTTTGCACAGCCTTCACTATTCTCACTAATGTTATCTCCCATAAGTGTTCATCATCCTCCTCTTCATCATTCATTCAGCATTGCGAACACTGGAAATTATCACTTCTCACCAATCTTTCACCCCCGGCAAGATGAGGAACTTATTGGATGACATGATGCTGAATTTTATAATTGTCAGCAAAAGTCAGGGAGATGAACACTAGTGAGATGATCCTGAGCAGCTAAATCTGTGTTGTGTTGTGTAGTGGTATCTCTTATTTTTGTTCCTCTGCATTCATTCTTGTAGCAATTGTGTCAATTTTGTACTTAAATTCTAACCTTTAAGGATTTTGGGGGGGATATTGATATTTTATTGCTTACCGTGTTAAATTTTAGACAAAGAGATGGAATCTATTTATATTTATTCTATTTTTACTGAAGTTCGCTTTCTTAAGCAGGTCATCAATGACAGTGTGTTTGATATCACTAACAACAAATATAGGTTGCTCATTAGAGTTATTCTAAAATGTTTTGTCAATTTCATTAAAGTTATCATTGCTTACGTTTGTAAAAACAGCAATCAAAGGGGATGCAATATAAATAATATAAATGATCACTGTCTAATAATTGTATTTTAGTTAATCAGTGTTCAAAATAGTCAATGTCATATATATCAAGACATTCCAACATTGTCTAATATCATTTTTCTTTAGCTCTTCAGAAGGATATCCCCTTTTTCTGGATACATTCATATTTTACTCTGGTTTGCAGAGTCTTCAATGTATACAAATCATAACTTCCACAAAGGTGTTTGTATATCAAACCCTAACACAAGGACATATTCTAAACAGTTGATGCTTACAAGAAATAAGATTACCAATGATAGTTATACATAATATAATAGTTATGTAGACATGTTGGTAGTTGAACATTATATTGGATAAAGCTAACAGTATATCAACTTCTTAAAATAGGACTGTGAAGTAACGTACACAGTATCCCCACTTGTGTGTGTGTTAAAATTTCCTTTATTGATAAAATGAACTCTCCTGATTTCATCTACAACAGTTTGTGTTTTAACCAAGTTCAGATTGCCCTATGAAGACTATGGGTTTGGTCGGGGTAAACAAGGTCCAGCAATACTTCTACAGAGAGAATTTAAATGCCAGATTGTTACAACATGTTCTACCTTTATAATTGTGCCACATATTTTGTCTGCCTGTTAGTTTTAGTAAGCATGTATTGCAATGTATTGCAAAAGTGTGGTGTGCAGGAGAGTGGCTGTAGCACCTCTTTAGCATTGCTGCCTCAGTTATAAGAGTTGTCACATATAAGACATTTTTGAAGTATTTTTGCTTTTAAGCCATGGAAAATATATCTATACATTTCTAGGACTATGTTCAGAGGACAACATATTTAGTAGGAGTTGTGTGGAAGCAAGGGTTAGGTGGGTTAACCTATGGTAATGTAAAATATGAACAATTGAAAGGTACTTTGAGGATCAGGAAAAAAACAACTTATTTCTAGAACTAAAAATATATATCACTTGAATCAGACAAAATGTTACATAACCTGAAGTAGATGTAACCTGTAGTTAATGAATCTTGGCCACAGCTTCCATATAGTCACTCATTACATGGTAGCATATGACGTCTATTATTAGTCATCCACAAATAAAATTTGAGTGGTGATCTCTGCTGAGTGGCATCCCCTCATGTAAATAAGCGATCCTGCCTCAAGTGCAGTGACCCTTAAAACAGTTGTCTGTCTAATTTCCAAATCTAGCGATACTCAGCATACTGTCCGGCTTCAGTATTTTAATATTCCAATGTCCGTGTAATATTACTCGATATTCAACAGTAACTGCATAAGAAATGGGGATGGTCCAATATTTATTTACTTTTTCAATCCTTATTTGTCATCCTCGTTCAATAAAAAATCCATTTGATATTAACCAATGTGTTTTGCTCTCTAGAAATGTCTTCAGGGCTACAAAGCATGCATGATCAAGTACTCAGTTTATATACAATTAAAATGAAATGTATACATCAAAAAGCCAGAATTATTTTATTCGTCAGAGACCCGATGAACATACAATAAAGCTTCAACTACCTAGGGATCGGTAATGATACCATTCTAATATTTCAAACCAGAATCAACTCTGTCAACTGAAAATGAACTGCTTCTTTGATGTGTAATTAATGCATTGAAAATCATTACAGAGGTGATTCATTTATTATAATGGTGCCTTATTTATGACCTTATGATGCATCCCTTGCTTAGTAAGTAATCTTTTTTCCAGTGCTGGCACACTTTTGACTGCTTAGCACCAATGCAGAAAGTTTGTACCATTGTGCAAGGGTGCCTGCATTGTGGACAGGATTATTTTGCTGGAAGGTGCACCTTCGTGCACAAACACAATCCACTGAGGCATGGTTCTCGAGGAGAAATAAAGATATTTCTCCTCGTTATGCCTCATCTGAGGAGGCGTAACAGTTTTGGCACATTCCCAGGTCTTCCACCTATGGTAAAACTGGAAATGTGTAAAAGACCATGGTTGTTGCATGGGAACACCCAATCTCAACCCATGAAATGACTCAAGGGGATAGAGTAATGCAATGCATGAATTTGCACTGTGTTGTTTTACTCTGGATTTATCAATTCCCACAGGGCCATGCAAGGTGGCCATCTGTGGCTTGATACATAGCATTTTGGAGTTGTGTTGCACATGTACTGTGTTGCATGGTGCATAAACGATGCAACTATCTCATAAATATGATCCTTATTAGCTACACGTTTATGAGGTGCTTTGAAAGTTCACAACTAGGAACTGGAATGGGTTCTGTTTTTGCTATTTCAAGGTGTTCTCAACATTTTATAGTGCTCAGTGAAGCTTTATTGTATGTCCACCATGTCACTGATGAATGATCTAATTATGTTTTTCAGTTTTTGTGTTTACATTTAGCAGGACATAGTGCTAGGTGCAAGTTCTTGTTGTTGTTGTGCCTCAGCTATTTATTGTAAATCATTTGTTACATGTTTCTACCTTGCTTGTGTTACTTAAAAATGATGGGCCTGATTAGGAGTTCGGTAGATGGTTTTCACCGTCCCCCGAACTTCCGACAGGGAGGTTGCCACCACACTGGCTAGGCTACAGCATTACCTTCAGCTCATAATCGAGCCTGCAGCAATGCTGTACCCAGCAGGGTGAACCAGTACCCTCACAATGTTAACTGTTTGCAAAGCAGATAGTGAACACTGTGATGGTGCTGGGCAGGAGGGCCCTGCACTGCCCGTGCTAAGTTCATGGGCAGTGCAGGGGGCCCTCTGTGACCCTCTGCACCTGTTCTCCACTAGCTTTTTCATGGCGCTATTGCCACCATGAAAAGGCTGGCAGAGAACAAGATCATAATCCACAGGGCTGCCCTGGCAGATTAGGATCTCCGTTCTCCATTCTTATCCTGCTTGATTAATCTGAAGACCATAAACATGTGTAAGTGAAACTATTGAAATCATCAACAGGCAAGTTGCAACAAGTATCTGGATGATGAGTAGCCTTCCTTGGCCTCTTTACTGAACTTTCTGCTGCACTGACCATTTACAAAAACAGTTAACATCTTCAGCAGGGTTGTATACATAAGTATTAATGTAAGATTGTATACTAACTCCCATAACTTACCCTCTTTACAAAAATTGATTTTAACAACATATGAATGCAAAGGCATTACCCCAATACCCTTGTCTGTATTTGCCAAATATAATTTTGGCCTTGGCCACGTATGTTGTTATTAGAAATAAATATTGTGATAAAGGATTTTTAATTGACATCAGTCTGTATTAGAATAACAGCAAATATGTCCAAATCATCTATGGATGACTGGTATTTCTCTTTATTTTCATTGTAAAATAGCTCTATGTAACTCACAGTGGTGGATCAGATCGATATGTCTGATTACTGTCAATATTGCAATAAAATGCGACAGTTCAATGTAATTTCAAGTTATTTTGAGAATCAACATATTTTTGTGTATGTGTATGTTGTTATGGCCTAATGTAGCTTCAAAACCTTAATTGTCCTAAGTAAAACACTCTAAATATATTCATTAGAATGTGCATAGTAAAATGTATTTTCAGTAAATTGTTCTGTCATACTTTTGATTTGCTGTGAAATCAATATTACTGTTAGCCCTATTTTTAAGCTTAAAAAATCATTGGTGTGACTATAAACTCCTACGAGTAATATTTTTGTCAAATATTGTTAAAATAAGGTTAATTTGATCAATCCACATTTTGATGTGTGTGGAATATTTTACATTAAGCAGAGTACTATTGCAATGCAAGCCCATGTGATTTGGTGATTAGCCATATTTCATTTTGTTATTAAATTAGTGTCATAACTATCTACGTTTATGTGTTACATGTATTAAAATAACAGTAAATAATATCCTCTTTAATTAAATTGTATTATTCATCATTACAATTTTGTGTATCTTCTGTAACTTTCCACAATATTTGCATAACAAAGCACCATATTTTGCGACCCAGTGTCATGGAGTGACAGATTGCATGGTTTTGCATTACCACTCAAAACCTGATGACACAGAATGGAAATCATGCAAACATATAGAAGTAATGAACCTCGATTTTACAACTGGCTTCCACATTTTCTTTAGTCTGGTAGTGAGGTGGAGATGGTTTTAGTGAGTTGTGGATTCTGGAGTGGTTGGTCGAGTAGTGTCTTTGGTGGTGTCTGGTTTGTGTTTACGTATATTTTATGTCTGTCTTTATTGATTTTATTGAGGTCATTGTGAAAGCTGGTCTATCTGGTTTTAGTTTTTAAAAAGTTAATTTGTTATTTAAGGTTTTAGGAGTTAGTTGTGTAGTTGTTAGGTTCTTTAATTAATAAATATGTTAGGTTCTTTAATTAATAAATATGTCTGATGGTAATAGGAGAGCACATTTTGTGCTTTAGATTGTGCTATTATGAACAACATTCTTTATATGTTGTCTGCTGGTGGGATGATTGTGAGCCCGTGATACCCCTTGCAAGAGTATAAATAGTGATGGGAGCAGTTGAAGCACACTTTGCACAATTTATGCAATTTGGACAAAACAATTCAGCATCAGCAACGTTGTTGGCCTGATGTTGCCTTACGGCAGGGAGACCTGCTTCACCATATTGGCCTAAATTTGGAGATCCTGCTAGTAAGTAAATGTTTTTATGTTTGTGGCTTGAAGAAATTCTAAAATATAGCTATATATCTATATATTTATATCTATATAGAGAGATATATCTATCTATCTATCTATCTATCTATCTATCTATCTATCTATCTATCTATCTATCTATCTATCTATATATAGAGATAGATATATAGATATAGATATCTCTCTCTCCCTCTCTCTATCTCTCTATATATATATTATATATAGTAAAATAAATAAAAATATATAACTTTTTCTATATGTTTAAGACACTACAAGTGTTCTCACAAACAGATGTACTTTGTTTTTCTTTTAGTTGTACAGCATCCTTTTGAGGATGCTGGGATTGCAACCTTCAGTACTACTGCTTTTGCTGGTCAGTAACATAATTATAGTTGCATAATTTTTCACAAAATTATTTTTGTAGTTTAGATAGAACATTAGAATTTCTATTTTTATGATAAAACAATAATATTTTAATTCAAGGATATTGAGATAGAATATTCAATAAAAAAAACATTATTGTTTGTATCTGTATATTGGTTTTTATATTCAATCAATGATTTGTTAACAACAAGGTAATGTTACTTCTTATATATTTTAGAGTATGATATGTGGGGCAGGCACATTTACTAGTTTTGGATGCAACCCTGCCATAACTGTGGTGCAATTCATTACATAGAATTCTGAGAGCAGATATGATCTTTATTTTGGTAATATATTTACATTTTCTTCTCTACATTTGCACTGGTGCCCTGTGTGTTGACTAGTCCGTATTCAGACACACCTTTCAGGCCAAAACTATTACTTGAAATCTTCACAGTCTTTATAGGTGTGGTGTGCAGTGTGCCACACACGGAAAGAAGCATTTTTAATAATACATAATGTTTTCCCCTGCTACACATATGTTGTAAAATGGTCAAAATGTTGCCTCAAGGTCATGTTTACTAGTGTTTGTAAATGTGGTTTTGATTTACAATCCCTGGGTGGATGAATGGGAATAGCCATGCACCACTCGTAGAAGGTGTCCCACACAACTTTACGCATGTCAGGCCTGTATGTTAGATAACAATTGGTGAAGTAAACAACTAATGTACATATTTTTCATAGAAGGCACATGATATTTTTATGTTATTGGGTCTTTGTCCTTAACCTTTACCAACCAATTAACACATTTTTAAATACGCTGGCAAATCAGTCTCTAAACATATGACACATAATATATTTATGTGAATCTATTTCTTACAGAAGTGTTTTGATATTAAATGGTAGATTGATATTTGCAATTATATTGTAGGCAGCAACGTGCTGTAACTGACACAACTATTTCATAGGTGCATAGGTAGAATAATAGAGGACAAATATAAATATTTATTTTCCCAACCAAAATTGTTGGTAGCAGTGTTTTATATGTAGATACTATGATGTGTTAGTGCATTTAACTGTATTTAGAGTGATGGATATTTAATGCTATATGGGATATTGCATGTGTCATGTCATGTTATGTTACTGTTTTTTTATAGTGTTCTAATCACATGTGAAGGTATTCATGTGCTCTCTAGCAGGTGTGTATGGCTAGCCCTGGAGGTTTACTTAAAAAGCCAGGTCTTCAGGTTCATGGAAAACTTAAGAAGAATAAGGAGAGAGGAGTATGCTATGATGTGCTGTGGCAGGTTGTTCCAGGTTTTAAGGACCAAGTAAAAGAAGGCACAGCCTCCACTCTGCTTTTGTGTGTGGGTCTGTGGTAGTGAGGGACCAGCAGAGAGGAGGTGTCTGGAAAGGTGATACAAATGAATGCAGCTATTCATTTTGACAGTGCCAGTGTTGAGGATTACTTTGTAGGTGTGTGTGAGAAGTTTGCACACTTGTGCCTGGAGCCAATGGAGTTCAATAAGGTATGATGTGATCTGGGTTTGGCATGGGAGTTTAAGGACTTGTTTGGCTGCTGCATTTGAGAAGGTCTGCAGTCATCTTGTGAGCTGGTTGGTGATCCCTGCATACATGGTATTTCCATCAGTCGTATGTTGTCATCACCAACAAAACAGAGGTGCTGATATTCAGAAACAAGCGCTCACATTGGTACTCTTCTTGGTGGTAATTGGAGATTGGCCCCACACCAATGCCCACAGACCACACATAAAGTCTGGTAATTGCACTAGACAACAAACTCACAATGTCATCACAGGTCAATGCAGTATCATCCTCCTGCTTCTTCGTCCTATGAATGCTATGTAAGATTTACAAATGGCTCCTACAGAACTCCAGACTCACTGTCACACAAACTCTCATGATAAGCAGATTGGATTATGGCAATGCACCCTATGAAGGAATATTCAACCACCTTCTCCGCAGACTCCAGACCAACCAGAACTCGGCTGCCAGAGTCATCTTTGATCTTCCACAATGTACCAACATCATACCATACCTCAGAGAGTTCCACTGACTTCTAGTACAGAAATGTTACTACTTCCTAGGCCTGACATACATATTCAAGGCCCAGCACAACACTGGGCCCACATACCTCAACCACCTCCTGAACTTCCACCAACCTACCAGAACACTCTGATATGCAGCACTCTCCCTAGCACACATTCACTGCATCCACAGAAGCAGAACTCGAGGCCACTAATGGTCATACATCACAGCTAAGTCCTAGAATGACCTTCAGTCTCATATCAGAGCCCCTACTT
This sequence comes from Pleurodeles waltl, assembly GCF_031143425.1. Taxonomy (NCBI): domain Eukaryota; kingdom Metazoa; phylum Chordata; class Amphibia; order Caudata; family Salamandridae; genus Pleurodeles; species Pleurodeles waltl. The sequence goes on from NC_090442.1 coordinate 431,332,410, forward strand.
CACTCCTCCAGTTCCAGAAGAAGCTCAGTTCCTGGGTCTTCTAATCTACTCCAAGGAAATCATAAAATCAGCTTTTTCAGTCTGATCTCTTAGTTGGACTCCCAATCCCCCCACCTGCTCAGGGCCTGGATGCCCTTGATGGTGATAAGCCACAATTTACAAATCCTCATAACATAAAATAACATAACATAACATAATACTTGGCCAGTCATGCCCAGTATCTTGTTGTTAGAAACGGCCCTCCCTACAGGTTCACACACAAACTTGTTGTCTTCCTCCTCCTAATTTTTGCTGGATTTCTTCTCGTTGACCTTAGGACTCATTGTACTTTACCTCTGCTAAACAATGCTAAAGTGCCTGTACTCTCTCCCGAAAACATGGAGTTATTGGCAAATACCTGATTGGCATATTTAATTTACATGTAAGTCCCTTGTAGAGTGGTATACCATATACCCCGGGCCCACAAATTAAACGCTACCAATGGGCCTGTAGCACTTATTGTGCGACCCAATTAAGTAGCACTTTAAACTTGTCCAAGGCCTGCCATTGCAGCCTAAACACAGCGTCTCGCTTCCATGTTGACTTGGCAATTGAAAACCCTTTCCAAGCCTTAAGCTCCCCTTTTATTGCACATAAGGAACCCCTAAGATAGATCCTAGGTAGCCCATAGGGCAGGGTGCTGTATCAATAAAAGGTAGGATATATACATTTTAGTTTCACATCCTAGTATTGAAAACCCACCAAATTGTTTTTTTCTACTGTGAAGCCTACCCCTCCCACAGGATAACATTGGAGGTTCCTTATTATATTTAATAAACTGTAATTCCTAAACCAGAGGTGGTAGATATTTTTTATGTTTGGTATCTTTGAACTTGTAATGATAAACCTTCTTTAATGAAAAATTCTGATTTATCATTACGGTTTAATAATGCCACTTTTTGAAAGTTGGCATTTTCTAGCCCCCTGTGCCTGTAGCCTGCCTTAGGTCACATGGATGGATATAACTGACAGTTGAGACTTTCTGAAATCACCCCAGGCAGTCACACAATAGTGGGATTAGCACAGCTGGAATGGGCCAATAAGTGACTTGATGAGGAGGCGGAGCTAAGCACAGCACCACTTACACATGAATAGGCAGACGCCTGCTGCTACAGAATATGCTTAACAACACTGTATTGCCAGTGCAGCCAGCTAGAGGTCAGGACAGGGGATGCAGCAAACTCCTGGAAATTCAGAGAACCCTTCTGGAAACCTCTCCCAACTTCTTGGATTAGGGAGCCAGGGTATAAACATAGGGTTCTCAGACCTACTCCTCAGTTCACTACTGGTCCCGCAGAACAATCCTTACAGGACAGCCTGCTGATGTGACCTGCTGTGTATTCTACCAGGCTGCTGCTGTACTAGGAAGGACTGCTTTGCTGACCCGAGCTTGCCTTGAACCTATAGAGGCTAGCCCTACGGTTCATCCCTGCGTTTTCACCTGCACCCAGGTATTCAAAAGTGACTCCAAAGGCTAGTTTAAATAGCTTCCTGTTCAGAATCAGAGGGACATAACAAGTTCCCACCATTTTAAAATCACACCTGGACCCAGCCATCTTCTCCTGGGCCCTCGGTTGTGGTTTTAAATGTGCCCTGGTGACCATTTTCCAAAACTGAGGACTTTCTATTTTGAACTTAAAATTTAAAAATTCAGAACTCTGGTTCTACTAATTGGATTTTCATGGTTTCGGTGTCAAATATTGTTTTTAAATGTTCTCTATTTTTCTAAATTGGTTTGGGATTTTTATTGGGTTATGTTTCCACTGTATTGCTGTTTGTGTACTGCATAAATACTTAACACATTGCCTCCAAGATTAGCCTAACTGCTTTTGTGTGCCACGCTACCCAGGGTTAAACCCAGGGTTGAGATTAAAAAAATGGGGATGCTATGTGTAACAAGGCACACTCTATGAGCATCAGCGAGTGCATGGCAAACAGTGCCATGGGTGTTGATCTTCTAAACTGAGACGTATGAGACAGGACAGTAGGTGATGGGAGTAGAATTGTCTATGCTATATGCTTGAATGTGATACTTTCTGCCTTCAATAGTACATAAAATAAATACTTTAATTAAAACATAGAATTGACTAGGCGCTCTAGTGATATAATCACCTTCAGCTTATTAGCTGCAATGGACAAGAGGGACTAGGTAAGGGCAATTTTGGGATTCATTCAGTGCTGCAGATTGATCCAGAAAATGATAGACAGACCCTTTAGCAAATGTTTAATGGGGACTTTCCCAATTAATCAGAGACTGAAGTGGGCTGACCCAAAGGCCCTTTTTGTATGTTCTTCATGTAGTAGTTGTACATGTAGGAGCAGTAGCTGCTTATTTCATTTGAAGATCTCAGGAAAAACAACCATTTTCAGATTCTCGTTTGTATGTGCCAGTGTTTAACTCTCCCCAATCCGATTGAGACTCGATTAGGTCAATGCTATGAACTATCAAACACACAAAAGGTGATGAGAGAATGCATGCAATAAATCTAACCAGTAGCCATCACACATTGTAGCATTATAACTGATCATTCTTTTGCCCATCACGCAATCTTAGAGTAAACCCATCCATCTGGAAATCAATCTTTACCCTCCTCCAATGGGAACAGTCCAGCCCAAAATACCAAGCCAGGTCCTTTCCGAACCAGAACACAAGCAACCCAACACCACTTTTGTCCTGATTGGGTCTCTTTAATTTCCCCAGATACCCCCCGGTGACCTCTTCAAGGTGTCTTTAATCACAATTGCACATCCTAACCGGTGTTAGTGTTGAACACAGTCTCGGCATGTGGCAGCTCTTCACAGCATGCTTCTACAGGAAACCATACTGTCTCCCTCCCTGCATTCATGTACAGCAGTGCACATTTCTGTCAGTAATTTCCAAGTAGATACGCAAATCCCCCTGACATCATACATCCATTTAGCAATGTATTACATTTTGTCAAGGATGCAGTTACTGGCCTTTAGGTATTAGAAACAAACCAGCTTCAAATAAACTCCAGAACTCAAAGTCAGAATCTGATTTTCCAGATCATGTCCTTGGTATGCAAACTAGTAAAGAAGTATCAACTTGTGGGCCATCAAAGGTTGGCAACTATATATGCCAACTGGTGAAACTGTATGTTAGTTAATACTTTCCATATAGGTAGGTAGACCAAAAGAGAATTTGTACATTTACAGAGGTGTGAATGAATGACTTTTGAAATTCACAAACAATCAAAGTAGACTGCCAATCGTAGCTTCCAAGCACACCACTGGAAATGACATGTGACATTTGCTGGTTTCCCAACATGAAGTTATACACAGGTCATAACTCTGCATTGGGAAAATTCAGCCTGATATTCGAATGCACATTTTGTTTTACTTCTCCTACCTCATCTCATACAACCCACATACAACTTATATCCCTATATTGATAGGGGGTGATCTGTTACATTTCCACCATGGAAATTAAGTTACGTCAGTTCTTTGCTACCGCAAATTTATAACTGTCTCCAAGGGGAGAAGTGGCCAGACATAAAACTGAGAATACCAGCAAGTTTGAGGGCATTCATACAATTTCAAATTAAACTATGTCCTAAACCTCACACTTAGCAATCCCTGCATGGGATTTACTACTAAATAGTTGAATACAGTTGTGGTGTAAAATTGATTGTTAATGTATTTGTGTTTCAAGTAGATATTGTGTTACATAGCATTGCAAATGTAGCTAGTATTACTGGCACGACCATGCAGTGGGTTCATACAGCACAAATTTTTAACTTATATTTTTAATTAATGAAGCACAATTTCTACCTGTCAAAGATACATTGCCTGTTCACTACATAGGGGGAAATATTTTTCAAACAAACCACCTTGCTATACTGCGTGAAAGGGCAGGAATGTACTGTATTTACTATTAAACAGTGCATTCCTGTTCTTCATTAGTGCTAGTGCACTTTTGGCTGCTTAGCGCCAATGCAGTCACCTTTGTGTCATGTTTTAGGGGGTCTGCATTGCAGACAGGATTGTTTCGGTGTAGGAAGGTGTGCAGGAAGGGACACCTTCCTACACAAAGCAATCCTTAGAGACATTTGCTGCTTTTAAGTGTGCTGCACTTAGGAAGAGGCAACAACAAGGAGAAATACAGTTTATTTCTTCTATTTGTGCCTCTGGTAGGAGTCGTACAATTCGTATTACAGGTCATCCAATGTTGGTAACTCTGGGAGTGTGCCAGAATCCATGGGTGGATGCGTCAGAAGACCCACACTCCACCCGTGGCACATCTCACCGCCACAAAGTAATGCAAGCTGCTCAGGGCCACACAAGGTAGCATCCTCTTGTGTGGCACAAAGATGATGCAAAATCTTGATAAGTAATGGCCAGGGTGTGTGGTTATTTTCATTATTTGCCAAAAGGGAAACAACCACCACCAACAATGTGCATCAGCATTCCTACAATTAGTTCCATTTTTTTGTCTTTCAGAACAGAGACCATAAGTATGAATGGGGAACCTTTTAATCTAGCTTTGTCTTAGTGACCCAGGTTCTCTGCCATTTAAATTCATAGTGATCTACCACAATGACAAAATATAATAAACAATCATTGCACATACTGCCAATAGAATACAGCTTTAAAAAGCAGTAATCGGAACCCTTCTCTTTTTTTGCACAGCATGCTAAATTGCAAGACTTTCTAATTTTGTACTGAAATGACATTGAAATTAAAACACTGAACTACCTCTGGGTAGTTACATTTAGTTGAAGAAGAACTGTTCATGCTCCTTTTCCTTAAATTCTTCCGTTGGAATGCAGCGCACCTAAATCATAATGATCTGTAGATGCTGAAGGAATCCCATATAAGGAGCATTCTTCAAAATAGGGGGTTCATTCACAAAAGAAATCAGAAATCTGCACCCACAGGATTCCTCGAATAGACGCAGAATTCTACCTTGCGGAATTCAGAAACGTTTTCTAGGTTACATCTGAAAAGGGGACAGTTGGAGTCATAAATGGAGTAACTCATGAAGTTTTCTTTATGTGTAAACCTCCAAGAAGATGTGGAGAATGGGTAGAGAAATGTGCTGTGTGTTTGTGAGCACCCACAAAGAAATACATTTGTGAATCCTCACAAACTGGTCTCAGAGGATGGGGATGAACTCATAAAGAATGGTATTTGTTCATGTATTGATTTACTTTGAAACATATTTGAGAGCAATATTTGAACTGCGTTCTATTTTTCCCTTATTCATATGCGATTCATTTTGTAAAGTTCCAGGCTGGAAGTTTTACCCTGGTGTATTCAATGTTCACTGTAATTTATCCAGTGAGTTGAAGTTCCTTTACATTACATATCTCCACAAATTGGCAAATCCAGTAGCCTGGCATCAGCAGATCTATCAAGTATAGGTCCAAGAGTGTTGGATTTCTACAAAATTTGTCATGATAATCCCAACAGTTTCATTAAACTAAGCTTTAATTCACTATATGCATATATGTTATTCTATAAAAACATCCGGATAATCAGGCATGGCTCCGCATGTCATGCTCTAACTTGGACAGTGCTAAACTAAAGCGTTCTGGTCAAACTTCACTGTTATCTTGAATTGGGGTTGTACCTCTTCTTTAGTGTAACTCTGACACAAAATCCCTTTTGGCTTCTACTAAGCCGATAATAAAAACAAAGTAATGCAACGCAGAGCTACAGATATGCATGACGTGGATGGAGCATGATGTTCCTATGCATCCACCCCTGTATGTTAATGCAAACCCAAATTTCGACAGACTTGCAAAACTTGGTTTCTGTCGACGTGGTGCACCTACCCAACAAAGGCGTAACAAGTAGAAATATTTTTATTTCTCCTCTCCTATTCCTCCTCCTCCTTCTTCTTTCCATGTATACTGCATTCTGCAGCCCACATACAAAGATAAAATTGCCTCTTTGGATTGTTGTTGTGCACATAGGTTCATACACAAAACCAATCCTGCCCGTAACGCAGACACCTTTACGCTATGGTGCAAGGGTGCTTGTGTTAGCACTAGGCAGCACACAGTTTACCAGCACAAGAAGAGATCCGAAATGCTTCATATATGTAATACATGGAGCATTTCTCTTATCACCCTTTCAGGCTAGGTGGCACAGCAGGTTTTCCTTCTGTGCCACTTTGCAGGAAATAATAGTAAATGTGCCCCTTTGTTTTCATGCCTGCAAAAGATTATCAAAATAGTTCATATTTCACAGTACCTGCAAAACTGTGCACATCCACTTTATTCCCGAAAGTGCATTTACTGTCCTAAATGCTAAGCCTTGAAAGAAATGATGCTGTGAAATAGTAACTGTAAACTACTGCACAGTGCTTAAACTCTACCCAAATCAAACAAACTTATAAAATTTAATATTTAATACCGTTCTGTCCTTTAATTTACATTACAGGAAGAAAAGTTTATATTTCAAACTCACATTGAACGTAGGCAAATACAATTCATTTACAACGTATGCAGTGTTTCAGTTTAACAGTAATTTCAATAGGATATGCCATTAAGTAAAACGCATATTTGCAAATATGTTCTAATGACAGCAATGAAGCTTTTGACTGTCAGTACCATTCCCATAATAAACCTTTAACATATTTCTATGTCTGTAAAATACCCACTTAATGTTGCTCTAATAAATAACGCATTAAATCTAAAGGTACCTGCGATGAATGAAAGTGCAAGGAAGACAACAGTCTTACGAGCCATCATGAAAGGTGCTGGAGTGCCTGTCGCTGAGTTTGCTTTAACAAGCTGCGGTCATGTTGTAGTTACTTCTTGGCTCGAGTCATGCTGCACTTTTCATGTATATATAGAGTCTGCAAAGGAAGCGTGAATCCTTGGCAAGATTCTGTTTACTAAAAGTGTTGCTATGTTCCTTCTAGTTCCTAACTATTCAATGGTTGGCTTTCCCCTGAAGAGAAAACAATTTATCACGCCTAACACTTAATGGATTACTCCGTTTATTGTGCTCAAGTATGCGTGACATGTTTGCCTTTCAAATGATTATAACTTGGAATATATTCTTCCAGACATTTGCCAATTTTAGAAATGATATCAAATGACAAAAAAGCAAAATGAATGTTTCCGTTTTTTAATCATTATAGCAAGAATTTGACTAGCACAAAAAACAGTCCCGGGTTACAGAAATAGCCCACTTAAGAAATCGTAATGTGAGACGCTTCCTGGCACAATGATTTAGTGGTATTTCGGTAATGTTCAATCTGAAAAAATGTGTGGCAAACAGTACATTTCAAAGCACAGCAGGCAGTAATCATTGCCCAAAACTGCACATGATTGTAACATATCTTTATTAGAGTTACTGAAATTACCCACTTGTGGGGCATTTAAGCTAAATCAGTAGAAAATGGTATATTTTAAGACCAAAAAGCGAGCGACATAGAGAGATCATGTGAGAGAGAGAGAGAGAGAGAGAGAGTATATCTATGTGTGATCGCGCACGTTGGTATACAATATATGTGTGTCTTTGATTGTGAATCCAGGTTGCTTGCTGCTTATTTTATTCATCTGCTCTTCTCACATGTTTGATTTTTATCATTGATTCTGGACTAACGACCAAAACAAGCACTGGCACAGCTGCTAGGTATAGCTTGTTTAAGATTCGTGTGTTCTTTGTCGTAATGGTCACACATCATTTGAATGCACTAAAACTAATCACATACAATAGCACCCATATGCAGATCAAACACACACATACAAACTACACATACAGTAGTGGTTGTAGACGCTGATGGATTGCAGTTGGATGCATTCATAGATTCATGGATTTGACGTTGTATACATGGATCAATTGAAGGTTGTAGGGATATACAATAGTTATCTTGATGGACGAATGCTTAGTTGTGACTTGACGGTTAATTCGGGAGTGTGGTTGAATGGATGTGCAGCTGTGTGAGGGTGGCGAATGGGAGATGGGTGGACAGACGATATTAATAGTATGTAAGATAAAAAGTAATTTGAAATAAGAATAATTGCAAGTAGAAGTCAATACAAAAGTAAGCAGGTGTGTTTAGAAGAGTAGGCCTAGGCAGAAGTAGGATAAAGAGTAAGCAGGATTAGTAAAGAGGAGTATATTTGGAATGAGGAAGGGTATGACTAAGCAAGTATGGGTAATTCAAAATATGTTAAAGTAAGAGGAGATAAAAGTAGAAGGAAAAGATTTGTTGCATAAGTTACGACTTTGGCGTAACTCTACAAGGTGTGTTTTCCCACCCACATGTGACAAAGGAGAAATTGGTTTCAATGCATTAGCAATGAATGTCAAATACAGATTATTGTAGTCTTGCAAAACTCTATTCAATGTGTAATATAGATAGAAGTGTTGGTTCTGTGTTATTAACTGTCCCATAAAGGGATGAGAGGAACTGTGGTAACAGTAGCAAACCTTATTATGTTATTCACAGTACCACACACACAGCGCTAGGAAGAACGAACACTTATAAGTTAAAATTACTTATTACTACAGGAGTAAACTGTTTCTCAGTACATCTAAAATAAACTACATAGAATATTTGAAAAACAACAAATAGGCTGAAGAACAGAGAATGAAAAAACGATGGAATCAGTCCAAATACTGCTTAAATTCTAGCACCGGAGCTGACCCATTGTTCTCTAAAAGACACCAGCTGCCACAGATAAATTAAATATTGTTTTAACAATATCTGCAAAATGCATCAGGTATTGTGTTTGTAACAGCCTCTGAATTTTTTAAGCAGATCTGGCTTTCTGCAAATTTTAGATTTTTACCAATGAAGCCAAAGAGACTTAGGTGGTCATTACAACCCTGGCGGACGGTGTTAAAGGTGCAGTAATATCGCAAACAGGCCGGCGGACAAAAAAAGGGAATTACGACCCTGCGGAAACTGCCAACTAAGACAGCCACTTTAACACACCGCCCGCCACGGCGGTACAGACAAACAGCGCGGCGGACACCGCCAACAGACAGGCGGGAGACAATGTACCGCCATCACTATCACAACACACCAATCTGCCACCTTTTCCGGGGCGGACTCACTGTGGATAAAAACACGGCGGAAACAGCTTTTGCTATGGGAAAACGCTCACCTCAACACATCCCACGAGGAACGAGGACACCATGGAGCCGGAACTATAAATACTCCCTGCCCTTGTATTCCTGCTCATCTACGACCAACAGCGACGTAGGCGCAGAAGATACCGGTGAGTACTGCACCTACGACACGGGGGAGGGGGGAGGCAAAAGTTAGGGGGACACCCACCAAACACCCCCATCCCCACCCTCGCATTAGACAACATACACACCAATGCAGTCACAAAAATCACAGTAACAACCCACAATCCCCCCGGAAGAATGCAAAGACAAAGCGAATTGCGGTCAAACTTTGTATTGTGCCAATATACTACTCATACAAAAATATACTGATATATATCACGAAATCTGTCAAAATTAAATATACAATACAAGAAGTAGTGCAGATATGTACACAACAATGTCCGTGAACAAACAGTCCAAAAATGCATGGGCAAGGCCCACAATAGATACCTGACCAAAATCCGAGAGAACACTGCTGGGGCATCAGATAGAAACAATACAGGCACCTCAGGGGGAAGGGAAGGGGGGGCACCTCAGCCAGATGAATGCGAAGCCAGATCCACGACGGGGCTACATTTCCATGTATGCCATCCTGGGGAGTGCAAAGCCACAGTCTCTCAAGTCTCTACAGTGGGTGGCTTGCCCACTGTTCAATCCTGTGGAGTGCAAAGCCACAGTCTCTCAAGTCTATACAGTGGGTGGTTTGCCCACTGATCAATCCTGGGGAGTGCAAAGCCACAGTCTCTCAAGTCTCTACAGTGGGTGGTTTGCCCACTGATCAATCCTGGGGAGTGCAAAGCCACAGTCTCTCAAGTCTCTACTGTGGGTGGTTTGCCCACTGAGCAATCCTGTGGAGTGCAAAGACACATCTTCGCAAGTAGATGCAGTTCTCTACTGGTACTGGGTGGGACTGGTGCCCAGACTGGATGAGTCTCCCAGTGAAAGTACATGTCCTGTCACTGTCCCAGCTGCACATGGGAGAACGATGCCTGATGTGCCGGACTATTCATACCCACCCGGTCTTTGCCCTGTTCAGCGGTCTTCACCATGGCGGTCTTTGCTCTATTCAGCGGTCTTCACCATGGCAGTCTTTGCTCTGTTCAGCGGTCTTCACCATGGCAGTCTTTGCTCTGTTCAGCGGTCTTCACCATGGCGGTCTTTGCTCTGTTCAGCGGTCTTCACCATGGCGGTCTTTGCTCTGTTCAGCGGTCTTCACCATGGCAGTCTTTGCTCTGTTCAGCGGTCTTCACCATGGCAGCCTTTGCTCTGTTCAGCAGTCTTCACCATGGCAGTCTTTGCTCTGTTCAGCGGTCTTCACCATGGCAGTCTTTGGCCTGTTCAGCGGTGCTTTGCCATGGCGGTCTTTGCTCTGTTCAGCGGTCTTCACCATGGCGGTCTTTGCTCTGTTCAGCGGTCTTCACCATGGCAGTCTTTGCTCTGTTCAGCGGTCTTCACCATGGCAGTCTTTGCTCTGTTCAGCGGTCTTCACCATGGCAGTCTTTGGCCTGTTCGGCGGTGCTTTGCCATGTCGGTCTTTGCTCTGTTCAGCGGTCTTCACCATGGCAGTCTTTGCTCTGTTCAGCGGTCTTCACCATGGCAGTCTTTGGCCTGTCCAGCGGTGCTTTGCCATGGCGGTCTTTGCCCTATTCAGCTGTCTTCACCATGGCGGTCTTTGCTCTGTTCAGCGGTCTTCACCATGGCAGTCTTTGGCCTGTTCAGAGGTGCTTTGCCATGGCGGTTCTGGTACGGACATTGGTGTGTGGCATGACGAACTCCACACTGGACATTGGTGTGTGGCATGACGATCTCCACACTGGACATTGGTGTGTGGCATGACGAACTCCACACTGGACATTGGTGTGTGGCTTGACGTTCCATCATTGCCCAGCGAGGCTGTGGGATCCTGGACCCTCCTGGGCTGTGACTCTGGCGGTGGTCTCTGGCCAGTAACGATACTTGAGCCCTCCTGGGCTGTGACTCCGGCGGTGGTGGTGGTCTCCTGACCAGTGACGATACTTGGGCCCTCCTGGGCTGTGACTCTGGCGGTGGTCTCCTGACCAGTGACGATACTTGGGCCCTCCTGGGCTGTGACTCTAGCGGTGGTCTCTGGACCAGTTACGATACTTGAGCCCTCCTGGGCTGTGACTCTGGCGGTGGTCTCTGGACCAGTAACGATACTTGAGCCCTCCTGGGCTGTGACTCTGGCGGTGGTCTCTGGACCAGTAATGATACTTGAGCCATCCTGGGCTGTGACTCCGGCGGTGGTCTCCTGACCAGTGACGATACTTGGGCCCTCCTGGGCTGTGACTCTGGCGGTGGTCTCCTGACCAGTGACGATACTTGGGCCCTCCTGGGCTGTGACTCTTGCAGTGGTCTCTGGACCAGTTACGATACTTGAGCCCTCCTGGGCTATGACTCTGGCGGTGGTCTCTGGACCAGTAACGATACTTGAGCCCTCCTGGGCTGTGACTCTGGCGGTGGTCTCTGGACCAGTAACGACGGTGCTGGCAGTTGTGTCAGGACCGCCGGAAATGATGGCGCACTTCTCCACCGTGACACTCACAACAGGTTGGGGAGACTTCCTCGGGATCTTCCCCACCTTCTTTGGAGTTACAGCTGACTCACCAATCGCCTTGGATCCCATTTCACTTTTTGTCCCACCAGGAGTCTTGACACGGTCCCGTCGTCCACTCTCCAATTTCAGAGCCTTTACAGGGGGTGGGCTGACAGTGCCTTGGCTCCGGGTCCTACTGCCTGCCCTGGTGGACAGGGCACTCCAAAAACCTGGAACACGCACCACTGGTACTGGAGGCTTTTTGGCTGAGGCGCTACAACGGGACTGATGAATTGGAGGGGGGCAAAAAGGTCAATTTGACATAGGGACAGTTTCTGACGTACACTGGGATGGGTAGCTGGAGGGGCTCTGGGAGTGGAGGAAGAGGAGGTGGTTGTAGGAGGTGTCACTTTAGCTGTTTTGGGTGCAGGTGCAGGTACTGGAGGCTGTCGTGAGTTGGATGGATGTTGGGTGAGTGACTGCCGGCGTTTGTGTACTTTGGGAGGGGGCGTCACAGACACACTGGGAGAGGACACAGGGGACGTGTATATGGCAGTGGAGGTGGTGAATGCAGGTGAGCGGCTTGTGGTGCTGGGTGTCCTGGTGCGAGTCCTAGTGCCTGTAGATGTGGTGCATGCAGGTGTGTGTGTAGACGACACTGGGAGGGAGGAGGGAGAAGAGGAGGAGGGGGACACAGTGGAGACAGTGGATGTTGCAGTATCTGTATGGGTCTGATGCTTGTATGAGGGCCTGTGGTGTGTGTGGTGCCTATGTTTGCTTGAGCTACTTGTGTGTGTTGACTTGTGTGCATGCTGGTCTGTAGGTGTGCTTGGGATGGGCTGGGGTACAGGGGATTGGGTCTGGGTGGAGGAAGTTGGAGGGGGGAGGCTGGACATAGGGACAATGGCTGCCATCAGTGCTGAGGCCAGAGATTGCAGGGTTCGCTGAAGGACAGCCTGACCAGAATGAATGCCTTCCAGGAATGCATCACTGTGTTTCAACTCTCGTTCTACACCCTGGATGGCATTCACAATGGTAGACTGCCCAACAGTGAGTGACCTGAGGAGGTCAATGACCTCCTCACTGAGGGCAGCAGGGGTGACTGGGGCAGGGCCTGAGGTGTCTGGGGCGAAGGTGATGCCCACCCTCTTGGGTGAGCGGGCACGGGGCGAATGCTGAGGGGCTGCTGGGAGGGCGGTGCTGGTAGGGGAGGTGGCGGCTGTACCTGTAGAAGTGGGGCGCACAGATGGTGCCGCCACCACAGGGGAGCTCCCATCGGCGGACGAGTCCGTGTCGCTGGTTGGTGATCCTGTGGCCGACGAGAAGCTCCCCTCGCCCTCCGTCCCACTGGTGAATTCAGAGTCTGTGGTATGGCCCTCCATGGCCATGTGGGATGCAGCTCTCTCGTGCTCCGGTGCCACTGTACCTCCGCCTGTTGATGCTGATGTACAGAAGGAAAGGGAGAGCAGAAAAAGGGGGAGACAGAAGAAAGAGAGTTTTAGTGCATGGCATACCCCTACCGTTGGCGGACAAGACAGACGCAGCAGCCCCATGCATTACGCCGTGCTCCTGCCCTCTGCACATGCAATTTCTGGGATATGGCCTACATGGCAATGGTAGAAATCTGCCCACATGGATGGCAAAGGGGCAACTATACATCGATTTGCCTTTTTTTGGAGCTGGGGTAGAGTGCCACATGGCCTACATAACGGAGGGGCCTTGCCTACCTAACTCGCCCTGGCCTAGGGACACCCACAGCCCACCACCCCCACCCAGACAGCTCCACTGCACGCAAAGTCCATAGGATGAGGTTGTACTCACCCCCTTGTGTCTGCTGTGATGTCCTTAAGCGCCCATCCAACTCCGGGTAGGCCACCGCCAGGATCCGGAACATCAGGGGGGTCATGGTGCGACGGGCACCCCTCCCACGTTGAGAAGCCATCCCCAGCTGAGCCTCCGCCGTCTTCTTGCTGCAGCGGCGAATGTCCTCCCATCTCTTCCGGCAGTGGGTGCCCCTTCTCTGGTGGGCCTCCAGGGTCCGGACTTCCTTGGCGATGGCACGCCAAATGTCCCTCTTCTGGTGGGCGCTGACCTACATGACATACACAAGGAAAGAGGAACAGTCATTACCTACTGCACCATCGTTGTAATTGGCCCCCTCCCAACTCTATCCCTGTGGCCCATTCATCCCCATGCATGACTGTTCTATGTACTCTGCCCCCTTCCCTCATCCACCCAGCCCTCTCCACCCAGGCCTAGCCCATACAACGTGCTCCCTGTGTACTAACCTGTTGGTCTGGAGGACCGTAGAGTAGCGTATACTGGGGGAAGACCCCATCCACAAGTTTCTCCAACTCCTTTGCAGTGAAGGCAGGGGCCCTTTCCCCAGACACAGCAGCCATCTTCGCTTCCAGACCGAGTTCACAGCAGCACTAGCAGTGTAGGTCCTCTCCTGTCGAAGGTCAGGTATCTAGTGATTGAAGAGATAGAAAATGGTGGTGACGTCCGCGGTGGTGACGTCCGCGGCGGTACGCATTATTACCGCCAGCGCACCTGTTCATTGGCTCCTGGGACCCATAGGGTCCAATGTTAACCAATGCAGCATTGCGCCGCGCTCCACGACCGCCTACCGCGACGGTGTCCAACGGCAGCGCAGTTACCCCACAATTCCATTGTCCCAGTTTAGAGGTCAGGCAGCCACCATTTCAGGGGCCCACATGGCTTCAATTACTACTGCGTCACACATACAGAGGCCTACACTCAAAACCTTTCCCGGATGGGTTAATTGTCTGGTGTAGTCTTGTGTGTGACTGTGGGTACATACCTGGAGGAATGCTGACAGTTTCTTCGCTGTTGTCCTTCTTAGGCACCGTCAGTTGGGTAATATTGGAAGATGGCGGAATCCGCCGGTGTACCGACCGCTGGTGGACCTGTTGACAATGGAAGAGTGACATGCCATCGTGACCAACCGGTTTGACCGTGCCACAATCCAGGAACTATGTATCCAGTTGGAGCCAGACCTGATGTCACCAATCCGCCATCCGACTGGAATCCCCCCTGACGTGCAGGTGCTGTCAGTGCTCCATTTCCTTGCAAGTGGGTCTTTTCAGACAACAGTGGCCATGGCATCAGGGATGTCCCAGCCTATGTTTTCCAATGTGTTGTCCAGAGTGTTGTTTGCCCTGCCGAAACACGTAAGGAGATACATCATTTTCCCAGAGGTGGCGGATTTGCCTACAGTGAAAGGTGACTTCTATGACCTTGGACATATCCCCAACGTCATAGGTGCCATTGATGGGACCCATGTAGCTCTGGTCCCCCCCCACAGGAATGAACAGGTGTACAGGAACAGGAAGAGTTATCATTCGATGAATGTCCAGATGGTCTGTTTGGCAGACCAGTACATTTCGCAGGTAAATGCAATGCTCCCAGGCTCAGTGCATGACGCCTACATCCTGCGGAATAGCAGCATTCCTGATATGATGGGTGAACTCCAGAGGCACTGTGTATGGCTATTGGGGGACTCTGGTTACCCCATCCTGTCCTGGCTATTGACGCCAGTGAGGAATCCCAGGACCAGGGCAGAGGAACGCTACAATTAGGCCCATGGGCGGACTAGGAGGGTGATCGAGCGGACCTTCGGCCTCCTGAAGGCCAGGTTCAGGTGCCTCCATATGACAGGTGGGTCCCTATTCTACTCACCGAAGAAGGTGTGCGACATCATCATCGCCTGCTCCATGCTCCATAACTTGGCATTGCGACGCCAGGTGCCTTTTCTGCAGGAGGATGATCCAGATGACGGTGTTGTTGCAGCGGGTGAGCCTGTGGAGCCTGTGGACAGTGATGAGGATGAAGCTGATGAAGATGAAAACGACAACAGGGAGTCAGTCATACAGCAATATTTTCAGTGAGACACAGGTGAGTACATTTTCATGTTTCACATAATATTAAATTTCACACGTCTACCTCTATCCTGTACCTACATTTCACTCCCTATTTGTTAACTGAGTTGTCCCCTTCCATTTCAGTTTCAGTAATGTGGTAACCTACGTGTCAACAGCTTGCACCCTTGAAAGGCTTGTGATGTGTGACATTGGTATATTGGCCTTCCAATGTGTAACCTTTTTTAACACTGTAATTGACAATACAAAGTTCACGATCATTGACTGACTCCAATATTATAAAGGTTTCAAGGGTGTTTATTTAAGTGCATAAAAATGTAGAGGGGTTGTGAAATGGGGATAGGTCATGGTGGAAGAATGTCCATGGCAGAGTCCAGTCTATTAGTCTCACAGGTACATTGCACATCTGGCCATTGAAAGTGGAGCTGGGGCAGTTCCAATGTGGACAGGGTAACAAAGTGGGACAGTGGGGGGACAATCAGGGTAGTCTTATTTCCTGGCGGGGGTCTTGCCATCTTGCTCTGTCCTGTTCCTGGATCTCAGGAACCACTTTCGTGGTGGTTCTCCATCTGCTGGGGGTGGGGTGCTGGTGTGTTGGTCCTGTGGCGGGGCGTCCTGTCCACTAGCGCCGGCAGAGGTGGTGGGCAGTTCGTCATCCTGGCTAGTGTCAGGGGCCCCTTGGAGTGCCACGGTGTCCCTCAAGGTCTTTTGAATGTACGTCAGCACCCCTACGATGGTGCCCAGGGCGGAGCCTATGGTCCTTAGCTCCTCCCTGAACCCCAAATACTGCTCCTCCTGCAGATGCAGGGTCTCCTGCAACTTGTCCAGGACCGTTGCCATCATCTCCTGGGAGTGGTGGTATGCTCCCATGATGGAGGAGAGGGCCTCGTTGAGAGTAGGTTCCCTTGGCCTGTCCTCCCTCTGTCGCACAGCAGCCTTCCCAGTTAACCTATGTTCCTGTGCCTCCGTCCCCTGGACCGTGTGCCCACTACCACTGCCCCCAGGTCCCTGTTGTTGTTGGGGTGGTGGGTTAGCCTGGGTGCCCTTTAGTGGTGGACACACCACTGATTGACCTGTCCTGTGTAGGGAGGTATGGGCCCGCTGGGTGGGTGCTGTGCTGGTGTTACCAGAGGGTGTAAGCTCGGTGTTGGGCTGTGGCTGGGCAAGGGGAACCGACTGTCCTGAGGCCCACGATGGTCCGGGTTGGTCATCAAGATCCAGTAGGGCAGGGCTGCTGTCGTCACTGTGGGCCTCTTCTGGGGGTGGAGTGGTGTTGTCTGGACCCTCTGGTGTGGTGACGTTCCTTCGGGTTCCTGCGGGGGTATGAGTACAGAATTATTGCATGTGTGTGTTTCATGATGTGCAATGTTTGGGTGTGTGTGTACCCCAGTGCTAGCATTCCTGTGTGGGAGCTCGTGTGCTGATGGTTGGGGGGTGTTCTGGGTCTGTACAGTGGGCATGCTTTAGTGATGGGTATCCATGCTTAGTTGTGTCATGCAGGTCTTGGGGTTGGAATGGGATGGGTGGTTGGTGTTATGGGTACATTAGTGAGGAGTTAGAGTGTTAGTGGAGGGTGTGTGATGGCATGCAGGTAGGGTGGGGGATCTGATAGTTGAGATTTGACTTACCAGTGTCCGTCCCTTTCAAATGACTCCTGCGAGGCCCTCAGGATGCAAGATGGACAAGACTTGCTCCTCCCATGTTGTTAGTTGTGGGGGAGGAGGTGGGGGTCCGCCGCCAGTCCGCTGTTCCGCGATGTGGTGCCTGGATAGCGTTGAACGCACCTTCCCCCGTAGGTCGTTCCACCTCTTCCTGATGTCCTCCCTATTTCTTGGGTGCTATCCCACAGCGTTGACCCTGTCGACTATTCTTTGCCATAGCTCCATCTTCCTGGCTATGGATGTGTACTGTATCTGTGATCCAAATAGCTGTGGCTCTACCCGTAGGATTTCCTCCACCATGACCCTGAGCTCCTCCTCGGAGAAGCGGGGGTGTCTTTGGCATGACATGGGGTGGTGTGTGTGATGTGTGGGGCGGTGTATGTGTTGATGAGTGTGGTGAGTGTAG
Source organism: Pleurodeles waltl (assembly GCF_031143425.1). NCBI lineage: Eukaryota > Metazoa > Chordata > Amphibia > Caudata > Salamandridae > Pleurodeles > Pleurodeles waltl. The sequence goes on from NC_090442.1 coordinate 431,350,071, forward strand.
TGGTATGTGGTGTTTTGTGCGTGGATGTTGTGTGGGTGATGGTGTAGTGTGCCTCTGTGTGATGGGGTTCTCTATTCTGTGCTGTCTCTCTCTGGCCTTCGTCTCTAATTTTTGGTCATAGGGGTTTGTGGGTGATGTGGGTGTGTGTGTTATATAGTGTTGGGTGTGTGGGAGTGGTGTGTGTATGTGTATCAGGTGTGTGTATTTGGAATTGTCCAATGTGGCGGTGTTTTGTATATGTGTGTGTATTTTGAGCGCGGCGGTGTGTACCGCCAATGGAATACCGCGGTTGAAAGACCGCCACGTGGATTTGTGTAACGTAATAGCATGGGCGTGTTTCTGTTGGCGTGGAGGTGGAGGATTTGTTTCCGCATGTTTATCGCTGACCTTTGGTGTGGCGGTATTGTGTGGGTGTCTGAATTTCAGCGGATTCCGTAATGTGTCTCATAATAACTGTGGCGGTCTCCCGCCACCGCCGCGGTGTATTGTCGGTCTTCTGCATGGCGGTAAGCGCCTTTTATCGCCAATGTTGTAATGAGGGCCTTATTTTTGTAAGAGAACAGACAACAGTTTGTTTGAATCATCAAAACACATGGGTTTCATACTTCTGCTAGGCCAAGGAATGTTCCAAATGACATTTCGATGAAGAAGATAGGAGGTCCGTTCACAACGCTGCATTGTATCTGAAACTTTTACCAGGTACAGCTGGCCGGTTTCCAACCCACAGAGAGTACCATTTGTTACCAATAAAAGAGGACCATTTTTAGGAGTTCTTGTTCTTGTTATGTGGGAATGGATGCTATGAGGGAAACAGAAAAAACATGTATTAACCCTGGCATCAAAGCACAACGCATTCCATGCAATGATATGGTGTCACACAGAATGGAGAGTCCAAAGGGATTTGTACAATTTGCTGTTCTGATATACACAAGGTCATCTTCAGATGAATTGTGCATCAGTTCATTCCAGCCAATGGATTTATATTTTTGACAGTCATGAAAATGAAAGGTTGTAATGGGCAATGAGATAATACTGTGTGTTAACCAGGAAGTGGAGTGTCACTGACTGTAAATGGTGCATCTTCAACTTGTTCTATAGCTAATAGGGTGTATGTTGATTCTTTCTTGGCCATTTTGTTTTGCATAAGCTTCAAATTTTACAGTTCAAATAGGGCTATTTCATTGAGAAGTTGCCAAGGCACAAAACCTGATCGAAGTGTTTGTAGCACCAAATTCACTTGTATAATTGCTCTCAAATGAGCCTGGCCACTCTGTAATAAATCCAAGTCTCCTTTTAGAAGGCTTAATGCTGAGGTCAAAATGTGATTTGATGAGTACACTCTTTTGGAAAGCTGGTGCATGCCATTGTTAATAACCTTAAAAACTGTATGCATGTTTCCTTGATCTATTTGCTTAATTCTTTCTGTAGCATCTTTCTATGAATATTTAATTGTAAATTGCAAAGATTCCTGTGGCAAGAGTTTTTTTTTTTCTTTTAGGATGTGCACCCAGAAGAAAATCAGAAAAATCCACATTTTCATTAATTAACAAAAATGTTTCTTCACTGGTGAAAGACTAGAATGTTCTATCAATTATTGGCATGGCTTACCTACAATATATGTGATACCTTCTGCAGGTGTTTTTGTACTATAACATGAGCCAGGATGGTTAATATTCACTACAACAGTGTTGGAAAGGAAACGCTGCTTACATAGGAGCCATTTTTCATCCAGAAATTGAAGTGAATTATAGCTTCTGTTTTGTGTTGTAGTTTTGTGTGACTAAAACATGAGAGATAATAAAGAAATAATCCTACTTCAGTTCTGTTCTTCTCCTTTCCCAGCTGTGTCAATAATTTAAAATGTGTGTCAAATTAAGATGAGTGTCCATAGGTCTTTACATTTTGATGTTTTTTTCCATGTGTTGGAACTCGAATAATTAGCAGAGGCCCCCCTTTTTCTTTACAGTATTTATCCACAGCCTGACTGTGGGGGCATTGCAGTTTTAGGTAGTTTCAACTCACACTGTTTAGCTTCTTTTTTTTCTCCAGTATTTGCATGGGTAGTTTCTTCAATTCAGATACAGAGATTGTTCTAACATACAGTTTTACGGATGAGGAGTATGCCTCTCTGGTAGGTAACCAGACTCTATTTGATAATCAAACTAACACTAATGTATTAGGTGGTGATGATGTTAATCAATTGCTATTTATTTAAAAAAAATCAAACAAATTGAACTTCATGGGCAATTCATGCTCGAATACCTACGACCTGGAGTTATTCCACAGGGGCTTAGTGTTTGTAATATACCTGTATAGTTTGTTAAGCTTCGTAAATTCTTAGAGAGGTGGTCGATGATTGTCAATCGCCGCTCATGTGATTTAATGATGCTCATTATTGAGACACCTAAGGAAGTGGTCCAAGAATTATTAATTGAAATGTTGGCCCTTGAACACAAAATTAGACTATTTAGGGCTGTACCTGAAACAAAAAAGAAATTAGAGGACATAGACAAAGAAGTGATTTCTTATACAGACTGTTTAGCTAAAAGAAAAACATATAAAGTGAAAAAAGATGTGTGGTTTGCCTCTGAAAAAAGAACATATCCATACTTAGCTGAGAACTATTATGTTCATGAACAGGGCCGTACTTGCTAAAACACTTTGAATCATATCAGGGCAGACCTTTTTAGGCAGGCAAGTGGCATGGCGGGCCCCTGGAGACCGAGATCTCAACACAGGTATGCAGGAAATTTTCAGAAGAACAACAGTCTGTATTTAGTGACACAGAATGCACTATAGTGGAGACAATGAAGCAAATACCTATATTTAATTTTACTAACAGCTTGCTTAAGCCATCTCTACTTTCTAAGGGGTTGCCATTCGTTCCTTATACAGAAGTGAATGTTTTTGAACCTTTTGAAGATGTTATTGCATTTTCTTCGCTGAACATGGTTCATCTAATAATACATCGTCCCATAACTCTGGTTTCTATTTACCTTCTACTTTCAAGTGAGCCCTGAAGTTGCCATTTTCGGAAATGTGCAACTAGGTTCATAACGTGCCGCTCTTAATACTCTCAGAGATACTAAGTGATTGACTATCAAAAATTGTGATGAGGAGTGGTATTGCCACATTATATACTCCTTCTTATGTGACTTAAATATAAGATTTACTTAGGAATCAAGAGCACTATACTTCAGTCTAAATCGATCCAACGATAAGAGTCAGCAAAGGGATTGAGCATTTGACTGAGAGAGCCCATGAAAATGGTGACATTTGTGAGAAGGAATATGAGTACCTAAACACCCAACATCCTAAAATGCCCAGCATTTATAGGGTACCTAAAATATATGAGAACAGTTTGGATCATCCATATTGCCCGATAGTCACTACTATTGGAATCTCTTTCTAAATATGTTGACTCCATTCTGAGACCTTTTGTCTATAAAATCTCTTCATATATACAGTATACCAGAGAGATCATCAATAAGGTTGAAGGTTTACCTTTTGATTCCATCAGAGAGAAATTGGTTACACTTGACATCAAAGCCCATTACAGTAATATCCCTCTAAAGGATGCTATTGATGCTGTAGGTTGGTTTATTGATGAATATCTTATATAAGGTCCTAAAACTTTCATCTTGGATTGTCTTACTGTGCTCTAAGTAAACACGTTTGAATTTAATGCCCAACTCTATGAACAAATTAAAGGAGTCAGCATGGGATCATCTTGTGTCCCCACTGTAGAAAATATTTACATGGACAAGTTTGAACAGAGATATATATCCAAAATGAAGTTGCACCAGTCTTACTCATTGAGCTTCTTCTATTGATGATATTTTTTTTATATGGACTGGTGATTATGAGCAGCTGCAGGATTTCCTTATCTAGATTAGCCTATGTGATGCCGACATGACGTTTACGGCTCACACTAGTCAAAGTCAGGTTGAATTTTTAGATTTAGATTTTGGGCAGTTTCTTCATTTGCGGAGAAACTGCACAGCAATTTACAAACTATGATCTCAGAGTCATTGAGACAAAAACAAAGTTGACTAAAAAGGGTTATCCCGATAGACTGATTTGGGAGGCATATAAAAGAGCTCGCCATTACAATAGAGATTGCCTTCTACTGGACTGATATTGTCATACTAAATCCAAACTTGTATGCATTACATGGCACTCATCTCTGAATGACAAAATCCACTGGATTATATGTGCAAATTGGCACCTTTTGAATGCCGACAGTGTACATAATCAACAGATACCAAGACCAATGTTTGCCTTCAGCTGGAATAAATATCTTAAAGACTACGTAGTTAGAGCACGTCTTCAGTCTAATAACACTTTCACACAGAAGACTATAGATGGGAGTGTTCCCATAGTAGGTAATTACAAATGTACACAATGTAAAGTGTGTGACTCTGCTATTGAGACTGATTACTACAGGTTCAAGAAACATATAGTAACTTTGACAACTTTACAAACTGTAAAACTGTAAAACTAAAAATAATATCTTCTTGTTTGCCCTTGTGGGCTGGGCTATGTGGGGGAAACTGCTTGCTATTTTGCAACAAGATTGACTGAGCATCGTTCACCCATTTGTACTGAAAAAATGCCTACACCAATGGTTAAATATTACCTTCAGTGCAGTCATAAACCAGGAGATATCAGATGTCCAATACTGGAAATAATTGATACAAAACTAGGGAGGGACCCCAAGAAGCATTGGGAAGTGTTTTGGAAGTGTTTTGGATCTTCACATTGGAAACTTATTTGCACAGTCTTAACAAGCCATTCATTTCAATAACACTTGATTTATCCATAAGGGTTCTATAGCTTGCTCTAGTTCTATTACATCTAAGTTTTGAGTTTTTCATGTGTATGGTTGGCTAGATTAAATAAAATGTTTAGTATGGATGGTAATTAGATCCATCTGTAATTATTTACCATCTAGTGGATGTATCATTTTCAGCTTTTAGGCGGTCATTATGAACATGGCGGTAAACACCGCTGACTGCCGTGGCAACGGTGAATAGAAGACCACCATTGGGGATGAATAGAAACCCGCCATATAATGAACCAGAATCTGCCAAAATTCACCACTCCACCAGTCACTGCCAGGACTCTGTCGGTGGAAATGCTGGACGTCCCACCCCACAACCACCGAGCACACCCACATCCCGCCCTCCAAATAATGATGCACAAATCACCTTGGCGGTCAGTGGAAGCCGAACGACCATTGACGGTGCAGACCTCCACGGGCGGCAAGTGGACCCACCAGCAAGAAGTGCACTCATTAGATAAGTTAGAAACCCACACACCCGACACACATCCACAACACCATAAAACACTCACAGACACACCCCACAATCCTTTGCAACGAAAGCAGGCCAACGAAGACAGAGAACTCCAGAAGCAGACACCGAATGCCACTATACACAAGACTCACACCGAACCGCAGAAGAGCACCCTCGCCGCGATTCCACCCCAACACCATTCACCACTCTCAGTATGTCACCCCCAAACATTCACGCTTCACAGAAAGGGAGCAAAGGACCATGGTGGAGGAGATCCTGAAGATGGAGCCACAACTATTCGGTGCTCAGGTGCGGCACACACCCATCGCCAGGAAGATGGAGCTATGGCAGACCATTGTCAACAGGGTCAATGCAGTTGGACACCATCCACGCACCAGGGACGACATCCGCAAGAGATGGAACGACCTGCGGGGGAAGGTCAGGGCCATGGCATCCAGGCACCACATTGCAGTCCAGAAGACTGGAGGAGGACCCCCACCAACACCACCCGACTACACCGACTGGGAGGAAAAGGTACTGACCATCCTGCACCCTGAGGGAGTCACAGGACTCACTGGAGGAATTACCCCATATCCATTACATCTGGAATGCACCACCCCACCCCTCCAAAATCCACCAGGACCACTACCCCACCCAGCCCACATTGACAACATCCAGTCACCATGCATGCCCACAAACCCACTAACAGGCCCACATCCCTCCCCCTCTGCACAGCCACCTACCCCTGCAAGGAATCAAAATGGCACTACACCACCCATAATGCAACTCCACATCCTAAGCAAAATGCAGTGCAAACCTCACAAAGGCACCCTGCATGGCCCCAAAGTGTAAAACTTGCACAACACAGCCCTGCCCTGTGCTCCCCATCCGATCATGCATTTGTAACAGACATGTCCATTTCCCCCAACAAGCACCACCACCCATGCCACCCTGAAGGACAGGACAAGGAGTGGCAGTGCCCCCCAGGGAGACAGAGGCACCTCACAAGACACTGGTGATGGAACCCTGGACAATGATGAGCAGGCTGGCCCCTCACACAGTCCTAGACTGTCACCATCCAGCAGCCCCACCCTGGATACCACTGACACCCCTACCACCCAGGCAAGAACAACAGCCCAGGGCAACCGTCCACACACCTGTGTATCAAGGCCACAGACTGGTGGAACACAAGTACAGAGGCCACAGTCACCCCCTACCAACAGGCAGGAAGACAATGGCCCCAGTACAAGTGGCACCGCCAGACCAGTGCAGGGGACACAGGCACAGGGGGCTAGGCCCAGTGGGAGGGCATCAGTGGCCCAGGGGGGGCCACAGGATGGATTATGCAGCCCAGGACATGATCTATGAGGTTCTGGGGGCCTACCAGCATACCAATGACAGATTGGCCCAGATAGTATCCACCTTGGAGCATAGTCAGAGGATGTAGCAGGAACACCACCAAGAGGCCATGGAGCAGTGGAAACTGCACAACACCACAATGGCCAGCATAGCAGGAGCACTGCTGCAGCTTGTACAAACCCAGCCTGAGGCCCACACAGTACAGGAAGCCCCCACTACAGCACAGGAGACAGACCGGACAATGACAGCATCAGCAGCAACATTCCACCAACTACCCTCAGAGGAAACACAAGGAACAACCATGTCATCCCATATAGGTCAACAGCAGGCGCACAAACGGACCCTCAGGCCAAGATATGGGACTGGAACCCCTGCCAAAAACAAGGCCCACTCAAAGAAGTGACTCTTCAACAATCTGTCCACCAACAATCCCACACAATCAACCACCAAACAGTGCTAACAATGAGTAAGAACTCATGTAAGCATTGATGGACCCATCAATACTAACAACAAGGCTACCACCATGTTGGCATAGAGGACAACCACCCATGACCAACTGCCATCACTGTAGATCGCACTAATCAATCCCTGCACCAAATAAACCGCATATCACACCTGTAACACTGGCCCCTGTCATAATGTGTGAACAAAGTATGGATGCAACTGGCTGATAACTACTTTATTTGTACCCGCATAGCATAAATGTACACACTCACCTTACATGTTGTTGTGCTTAAAATCGTTAACAAAAATAACCACTAAATTGTATTCTGTCCTATGCAGACCTGGACGCAGTTGCAATTAGTACATTCAACTCCCCCCCCCAGATGACAAGGCACACTGACAGTATGTTTCACAAACACCAATGTCAGCCCTTAGTCTCACATAGTTACTGGAAGTAAAGTGGTATCAATTGGGTCCTGGAATTGACATCTTCCTCATCATCACCATCACTCTTATCCCCTCTCTGAGGAAGCTGGTCATGATATACAGCACCATCCACCTCCAAGAGGAGGACAGAATTTTTCACTGCCACGTTCTGCAGCATGCAGCAGGCCACCACCTTTTCAGGCCCATAGGCCAGGATACCCCCAGAGATATGTAGACAATGAAATCTAGCCTTCAGGAGACATGTTGTGCGCTCTAGCACCCTCCTAGTACATCCATGGGCCTCATTGGAATTCCTCTCTGCATCTGTCCCAGGATTCCTCACTGGTGTCAGGAGCCAACGCAAGTTGGGATAGCCAGAATCACCTAGAAAAATGTACAAAACAGAGCAGTCATTGTCAAGCCTCTGAGTCAGACAGCCTGGCTATCTGCTAGGTGGCAGTTAGTGACAGAAACACCTACCTATGATCCACCCTCTGTCCTCTTGTAGTTGTTCCATCTTGTGTGGCACACTACTATTCCTGAGCACAAAGGAATCATGGACTAAACCAGGGAACATGGCATTCACATGTGAGATGTACTGGTCTGCAGTACATACCAATTGAATGTTCATAGAGTGAAAAATCTTTCTGTTTCTGTACACCTGTTCACTGACTTTTGGGGTTATTATAGGTATGTGGGTGCCATCAATGGCATCTATCACATGGGGTATATTTGCAAACTCATAGAAGTCCGAATTGATGGCAGGGAGGTCAGTACTGTGGGGAAACCTCACATAGGACTTCAGGTGTCGTACAAATGCATTCGGAAATCTTGTCAGTATCATGCTGAACATTGCCTGTGAAAATCCAGCACCCATGCCCGCTGTCACTTGAAATGAGCCCGGGGCCAGGAAATGAAGTGTAGAGAGCACCTGCCCTTCAGTAGGGATGGCATGCTGATTACGATTTGCTGGAGTCAGTACAGGATCCAGGAATGCACAAAGTTCGAGAATAGTTGCACAGGTGAGTCTGTAATCGATTATGATGTGACGTTCCACCATGGTCTGCATATCCACAAATGGTCTTTACACCAATGGGGCCCTTCCTTGCCACAAGGGTCAGCACTTAGGGGGGATTTGAAACACGTGTGAGGAACACACATACATAGGCACACATTGTCAGTCAGTGAGAACTGCTGACTTGATTGTAGGGACTCAAATGCTAAATGTTTTTGACAGAAATTCTCCAGACCAAAATGATTGCTCAGGGTTTGTCATGTGTGGTATTTTTAATGGTCACATGCATAGGTGTGTTAGGTAAACAATAGGGCTTGCACTGTGCAGAAATCATTATTATTAATGCATAGTTAAGGCCAAAATGTCTGCCCCCTGTAATCTAGAACTGTGGCAGTGGAAGTGACCTCATACCACCAGCGGTTGACGTAACAGCATAAGGCGGTGTTTACCGCCGTTCGCACAGTCATTGGTTTACATGGATGCCAATGGGGAATCCTGGCATATCATGATCATCGCCGGCGGTGACGGTGCACACCGCTGTGGAACGTACGCAAATTCGGCACCCCAACTTCACTTGACTCCCTGATCTCGTGCAAGTAGGTACTCCACTGAGTGTACTACTGTGTCCTGCCTCTGGTCATGGAAGTGGCTTGTGTTGCAGGAGAAAGGGCCCCGGCCTTTACCCAGGAGGATTTGGAGAGGCTAGTGGACGGGGTCCTGCCCCTGTACGCCAAGCTATATGGACAGCCAGAGGTACAGGTGAGTCGGGGGATTGGGGGCAATGGTTGTGTGTAATGGGTGGTGTTGGCAGTACATATGTGTGCACCTCTGACCCTGCATGGGCCATGGTTCATGACATGCTGCGTGCGTATGTCCTGTTAGTATGTTTGTAGTGTCTGTCCCATAGTGGACGTATAGCCAGCTGTACATATTTTCCAAGTGCTTGACCTCAGTGTTACATTTCTGTGTGTCCCTTTTAAGTAAGCGCCCACCAAAAGAGGGCACTTCGGCATGCCATCGCCAAAGAGGTGCGGACCTTGGGGGTCTACAACCGGCGGAGCACCCACTGCAGGAAGAGGTGGGAGGACCTGCGGCGCTGGGCGCAAAAAATCTGTGAGGCCCAGCTGGGGAAGTCCTCTGAATAGGGGAGGGTTTGCCTGTCGGGCACTAACCCCACTCATGCTTCACATCCTGGCAGTGGCGTACCCAGACCTGGATGGGCACTTGAGGGCCGCAGAGCAGTCACAAGGGGGTGAGTACACATATCACAATCTTAACCCTTGATGGATGTCTGTGTGTGCATTAGGGTTTATGCTGCTTAGTTGCAGGGACTGTGACTGATGTCCATTTACATGATGGCCCCTGTAGGGTGTAGGGGTGTTTGGGTCAGGCCTCCTACATGTTGGATCCTTAAGTAGTTCAGGGGATGGGTGTAGATCAGGGTTCTGGTCACTAGTCAGGGGCATGGCCATGGGCATTATGGAAGGTGCTGCCTGTTGAAGGGTCTTTTGGGTGGGTGTATGTACGGCCACCATGTTCACTCCTTTCAGCTATTTACAAGTGTCTCTCCTGTTTTGTCTCCCCATCCCTGTTCTCTTGTGTTGTTTGTGTACATCAGCATCATCTGGCGAGGGAGCTGTGGGGATGCAACGGCCCACGGATCCTCGGAGGCAGAGTGACCCGACGCCAAGGAGACCAGTGGGTTGGAGGGCGAGTGGAGTACCACGGGGGAGGCAACTACCACTGGAGGTAGTGACTCCGATACCTCCTCCGATGGAGGCTCCCTGGCGGTGGCGGGCACTTGTGGGCACACCCATACAGTATCATCTTCTGCCACCCCCCATGCAATAACCACCCTCCCATTTGTTGCTCACCAAGTTGCCCGTGCCCGCACACCCAGAAGGGTGGCCGTCTCCATCGCCCCAGGCACCTCCTCCCCTGCCCCAGTCACCCCTGTTGCCCTGACGGAGGAGGCTATTGACCTCCTGAGAATCATCTCTGTAGGGCAGACAACCATTGTGTGGAGTTGTCTTATGAAGCAGGCTGTGGGGTGGAGTGTCCAATGATCTATGATGTAATAGATGGAATGTTGGGAGGTGAGCTGATGATGGGGAGAAAAAGTGGAAGGTAGCATGAAGAAGGAGCTGTGCTGGAGGTGTCGTGTACAAGGCTCATGAAAATTAAGACAAAACAGAAATCATCTTGGCTGAAGTACCATCTTTACACATCATCAATGCCATCCAGGTGCTAGCATCAGAGATGCAGCAGACAAATGCCTATCTGGATGGCATTCACAGTGCTGTGCCTGGCCTACAGAGATCTTTTCAGGCTCTTTCCTCCTCTTTTATGGCAGCCAGTTTCCCTGATCATTCCGTCCCCCCTCCAACCTCTCCTACCCCTTCCAGCACCCCACTCCCTTCACCCGTCCAAAGCACACAATCTGACACAAAGTCATACACCTCAACACGCAGGAAGCACACTTCTACACACAAGCACCTCTCACATTCACACAGCCAACATATACATACATACACAGCAACATCCACTTCCCCTACTGTGCTCACCTCTTCCGCCTCCCTGTCTGTCCCCTCTACATGCACATCCTCAGGCGCTGCACCTTCAGTCACTGTTGCTGAGCCTATGCCTGCACTCACCACAATAGCAGACATCCTGACATGCACCCCGGACACCACACCTGCACTTACCACAACTTCTGTAGTTGACACATGCAGCACACTCATCAGACTTGCAAACACCCACACAACATACATCCACACTAGCAGCCTGTCTTCTCCCACTCTGTCCACCACCCTCCCCCAAAAACACACAAACGTACCAAAACACCCACCCATCACACATTCACCACACCTCAGCATACTGTCCAGTCACCTGCACCCACAACACGCACCCCTACACCACTTATGTCCACACCCTCTGCCTCCATTGCCACACCCTCCTCCAAGTCCAACACAATTGCTCCCAAACAACTTTTCCTTTCCCATGCTGAGCTCTTCCAACCCACTGGCCCACCCCATCTTGTCCCTAAACGTGCACACCTCCTTGTCTGTTCCACTCCTTCCACTTCACAGCCTGCCCCTGTCTGCCCTTCACATTCCCAAGTCCCTTCCTCAGAGAGGAAAAAGCCCCATGCAGAGCCAATTCTATCTGACTCCACCCGGTCAAAGCACACACCCCCACCTTCCAAGGCCAAACCCAAACCCCCTCCACTTTCCAAACAAAAATCCAAGCCCCACCCCTAATATAAATCCCCACCCGCACCATTCCTTGCCCCTATTCCCTGAGGTGCCTGGATGCCCCATTGTTGCCCAATAAGGTGGAGTACCATGGCACTTTTGGGAGTCAGGTTGGGGCCATTGTAGCCAAAAAAACATCTGGCAGTATGGACTGGCCATTGGCTTTAATGTGAATAGTTTGCTAAATGAGCTGCATTAAAAGTTTATGTGTGGTCTGTGTTTTGGCAGAACACTCTTCAACCCTTGTCTCTCGTTTCATTGTTTGTGGGTGTGGGGTATTTGTAGGTACTATGGTCAGGTTGGATTTGCCTTGTGTCGGGTAAGTACCTCTTGCTGTAGGATTTATGAGTTGTGCTGTTATGAAGGGTTGTGGGAGCGCTGCAGGTGTCGCGTAGGCTCTCATTGTCCTAATGAGACTACTGGATTTTGAGCGGCAAGATCGTTCATAGTGTGGGGGACTAAGTCTGACCCACGGTGAAGGACCTTGTCACTCTAAATCCGGGTTTTGCTCCGGCAACTAGCAGTGCCTCATCTCTCCCAGAGGAAAGAGACAATTGGGCAGCCGAGTGCATGACATCTTTAGTACTTCCCAGGGAAGTCGTGGTCACTCAGGTCACAACCGGTTCTCTCATACACAGTATGGTCTCATATAGAAATGACAAACGCAGTTGAAGTTTTAAAGATTGGTTTAATAAAACAACTGCATTTTAGATAGCAAAGCGTAAGCTGCAATAACCAGAACTACACAACACAGTAGAATTGAAATAGTAACGATGAGAGTGAAGCACAAGAATAAGGCTATCATAGTGCAACTAGATTATGTTCTCTCTAAGTTATATTTTGAGCACAGCATGTGAAGCTCTAAGCCTGCCTTTCAGGTTTCCCCGGGAGGACATCAACCCTCATACCTGAGCAAAGGCCTGTAATCTGCATCAGCATCTGCAACGGGGCAGTCAGCATCTAGTTGTAGGTTCCTGGTCGAATCTCCCTCTGTCGTGCACTAGGACTAGGAAGTGTTTTTATAACTAACACGCAGATGTTCTAAGAAAATGTCCCTATGTAAGGATGTGTATTGTCTACGAATACTGGAGACTAAACTTCTATCACGTTTACCGGCAATGTACCAGACTGTAGCCTTGACCGAAGCACAGGGCGATCAAGAATGCATTATTTGAGAACACAGTGCTGAACTAAGCTAAACAGTGTGATAGAAGGAAATTAAAACAAGACCGTAAAACTGGTTATTGTAAAATAACAGTGCGAGACTGAATAAAATGTATCTAGGGCAAAGTGCACAGCGGCCTAATATGTTAAACTAACGTGCATGAGGCTATATTAAAAATGGCTACACTACACCCTCCCCTTTTCAGTAGAAAGTGGTTTAATCCGAAGCTAAAAATGCCCTAAGCTAAAATATATTTAAAACCCTATTCAAATTTCAACAAGTTAAGAGGACACACAAGCATACTAATTTGCAAATAAAAAAATGAGCATGCGGCCAAATGCCGAATTCAAAGGAAAATTGTAAATTTAGAATAGTTCCAAATCAAGCATCAGTCATGGAAAGCAGGAGATTCTCCACCTTGGCAGATGACAAAACCGGTAAATCCACGCCAAAAAGTACCAAGGAGCAGTTGTGTCCAGAGCCCCAGTATCAACCAAGGCGGCATCCCATGCAGTGCCTACGAACGAGTTAATATCAACTTCCTCCAAGGAAGGGTAGCTCGTAATCAGCTTCTCTAAGCAAACGCAGCCACAGCGCGCATGTCTGGTAATGAACCCTAATCGAGAACATCAACAGATCAGCATCAATCACTGGGGGGTGTTGCTGTGAGAGACAAACGTCCAGTGCATGTTCAAAAAAGCACCAACGGCACCGACACACAGTCTGCACACAATCCAAAACCGGGCTGAATGACAGAGACCAGTCACACTCCAAATGTTCCAGGAGTGTTGCTCCAAAGGGCTGCATCATGCCTTCACGACACAACTGCGCTGATGGGAGCACCCACATTCGCCCTTGTTGCGGCGGGACAGCCATTACGGAAAATCAACAGCAAAATGCCGGCTAATAAAGCCAAAGTTATCGGAAATCCCCCAAAAATGCTTCCGAAAATTGAATGAATAGCCAAAGGTATTTAACCAAATATAGAGGAAAAGGTGTGAACGAAACCAATACCAACAGCTTTGAAAAAATGTGCTAATCTAGCCGTGCTGGACGCATTAAATATACATCCCACGAGTACACCAAAGTGTCTCGGAACGTTCGTATTTAATAGGGACTGTATTTCTGCTGATAACCTTGCCACCTGAAGTGCGTAGGTCTCGCATGCAGATGTAAGGGCCACATGCTTCTGAAACAATAAAGCCTTCAGTCTGCTTAACTTGTCAAAATTCACCTTGGAAGTAGCAATGTGAGGCCAAATATCTGCTACCTCCCTATTTTTAGTGGGGGGAAACAACACGTTCCCGCAGCATGTAACAACCTTAGTGACCGAAACAACGTAAGCTATTCCGGCCCGCATGCCACAACAGTCTTCACTATTGAGGAGGACGTAGCTGCCGTTCGAAAGCACCTGGAACGTGCGTCTAATCAAGGGAACTGGAACTCCCTTCAGATAGCAAGCCAAGTTCGCAACCGAGGCATTACACGCCCCATGCAAGGACAGCTGCTTACAAATCATTGAATGGCTGACTGAAGTCTCACATTCACTACCGCTAAGAAAGACCTCTTTCATGCCACTGAGGCATTTGTACAAGAAGGGAAGCTCCCACACCTCATAGATGTAACTATCTCCCAACTTTTCATATCTGCCTACCGGAACATGTTTCAAACAAGAAGTGAATTGTAACGAAGAAATAGGCAGATTAATAACCCTGTGTATCAACCACTCTGCTAAGGGAATCTCGGCCACGGTAAAAGGCAATCTTTCTAACTTTTCAATGTTCAGCATGACATAAGTTGCCTCTTTCTTAGCCATTAGTTATTGTTGTCGTGTCAAATTAAAGAAAAAAAATATTTCGTTGGCACTGATGTGCTGCCACGGAACGCGACCCGCCTTCAATGTCTGAAGCGTCCAACCCAACTGCATAATGGACCTGGTCTGACTCTGTCCATGAAATAAAGAAGACATACCAGATCGTATAATGTCTATAGCAGAAGAAACAATGTTGTTAATTGTGTGTATCCGGTCGGACAAGGTGTGAATTCCATTATCCACACAGCTAATGCTTTTTCATATTTTCCTGATCTATCTGCCTTAACCGGGCTGCAGCCTTTTGTTGGGAAAGCTTCCATATTTCATCGTATAATTCATACAAGAAACGCTTCCTACTTGGTATCTTTGGGCATGACAAAAAATCTTGCAAGTCAGTGTTATTAGACAGGAGAGTGAGATGTGTCTTAACTGCATCTAGCGAGGATGACTTTAGCCATTGCTGGCAACATTTTCCTACACTATATGTTGTGATTAATTCAGCATGTTCTGGTGATATATAGCGAGGGTCTGACCTACTCGTTCGGAAACCCCTGAGGAAGTGACAAAACATTGATGACACCTGTTGGTATCTATTGGCCACAATAACCACCGGCCTGGACGTGTCAGTGAAGTGTTAAATGTACCATTCTGGACCCAATCATTAGGCTCACTAAAAATTGCATTTGTGTACTTTTGCCAGTTATTAAATTTTGCGGGGGCAGGTATATTGGGCATATTTAATTCTCTGATCGTAGCTAAGCCTAAGTAACTGGTGTGTTGTACTATTTCATTTAAAAAAAATATTTGAACGGGAATGAGACATGCTCTAAACAATGTTTCTCTACCCCTTATTTGCCAATTTTTTGTTCCCCAAACACTTTTCAAATCAACATTTTGAAAGGTATTCATAAGCTTCAATTGAAAACCGGGAAACAAAGGAGTCCGAATATATAAATATTGTGTTGGTCAACAACATTTGTTTGTCCCTAGGGGGAGTTATCTTAAAATAATATGACTCAGCAATCTTTTGACGATGCCCAGAAAAATACATAAATTTATCAAAATAAGTTTTTGAACTCCCTTGCTGGGGAGTGGAGCAATGTTCCCATTGCGTATAGTCAAATATCGTCTTTGGACAGCTCGCTTTATGTACGAAATGGTGCCCGTAATAATTATAGCAAAACATGTCACCATAATTGTCTTTAAACTGGTAAACATCCTCATTTACATAGACAGTATAATATTGCAATTCTGTCATCATTGAGTCAACTGTCTTCACATCCCAATCATCAGATACAATGCCTGATATTACTATATCATTCATAGATAACTTCAGGACATACTGTATTTCAATTATTTCAGTGGGACCATATATATTAAACATTACTTTATCCTACACAATCCCATCTGGAATTGGCACTGCAGAAATGTTCACAAAGGACAAGCCTCTTCGAACCTTATGTGATGAAAAATGTGGTTTCAACACATCCTCCACCTGTTCAACCGCTGATCTCTTGGGAAGAAAATGACCATGTATCAACAGAAAAAAGGTCATGACAAACCCAATCCAAAGAAAAAATGGCAACATAGTCAATAAAAGCCACAGATAGTTCCATGGAAAAACAAAATACGTATCTTTGGGCCAACATATCAGCTTACGTGGACCAGACAGGTCAGCAGTCGAAGAGGCAAACGAGTCCGATAGACCATCGTTGTTGTCGGCAAAGTAACCATAGGCAGTTCGTGCAAAAGGCGTTGCTGTAGTCAATGGAGGAGTTAGTGTTTCCCACGGTGGTACACTGTAGACAGCACCATCCTTCACGTTTGTAGTCATGGTGACTTGATCAAATGTTTCTAAGTTGGTCGTTGTTAGTGGAACTAATGCGAGATCATCATCCTCCCTCCCCAAGCTCGAGTCAACAGTGTTGGTATAGACAACTTGAAGCAGAACTTCTTCTCCAGTAGTGAGAGGGATTCAGGACCTACTGGACGTTCCTCTTGGTCGGCTGTGTAGAATCGGCCACATGTTGTAACTTGACATTGTCAATGGAAACAAAGTGATTTTCTTTGGCACTGGCAACGGGGGTAGAATGACAGTTCTGGATCCGGGTATCCCCAACACAGGGACTGGTGCACGATAAGAAGGGCCAAACTCTTTCTTTACTGCAACCTTTTGACGCACAAGATCCCCAACCCTGGGAATCCAGCCGGTAGGTGTTACTGGCACATCCTTAATTCCTGTGGAGGGAGCACTTTTAGAAGAGTTATCTTCATGGAACTGCTGTAATTCCTGTAAAACAGTGACACGATCATTTACGTCAAAAGGTGTCTCCACCGCCTCCACATCAGGACCATCAAGATCCGGAACAAACATTTGTTTTCCCGAACAAGCACTCATATGAAGTACGGCCCCCCAGGGACCTTATAGGCAGGTTATTCAGTGCTCTCTGTACTCCATACAGGTGGGTTAGCCAACTATGACCCGTACCTAAGACTCTGCCTGTTAAGGATTGCTTTAAATCACGGTTCAATCGCCCCACAACAGAATTTCCCTTGGGATGAAATGGAGACGAGTACTGGAGCTGGACCCCCGATGAAGCCATGACGTCCCTGAATGCCCTTGAGGCAACAGCAGGGCCCTGGTCCTAATGGAATGGCGCAACTGCATATGTACCGACAAAGACTCGCAAATCTTTAATAACAGCCCGAGCATCAGCCAAACGTTGTGGCCACACCCACACAAATCTAGAGCAAGAATCTACAGCGACTAGTATATATTTGTATGCACTATCAGGTGTAAGGGGACCACAATGATCCAAGTACACACATTATAGTGGTCTGTTTGATATTAAGAGGGGTGTCTGCGGCGGGCCCTTAGCTGTGGAAACTTTAATTTGTTGACAGATGTCACAACAAAGGACATACTGCTTAGTCTCTTTATAGAGACCAGGCCACCAATAACAGGCCTGTAAGAGTGAAATTGTAGCAGCCACGCCAGCATGTGCAGATGCCACTCCCTCATGTGCTGCTTTAATCAATAGTGGTCTTATATCATTATTGGGGATGTCGCGTACGCCTACGTCTCAAATTTTAACTTCGGCGTTCAGCTTACTTCCCATGTAGTATTGGTACTTATTAGGAAATCCTTTAGGATAAGGCATGCCATCAACCGTAGCTTTTATGGCAGCCATAATGTCTGTGTCTGGTTTGGAACTCGAACGAGTCACTGCAGCTACAGTGGCAACTGCCACTGCCGACTTTGCGGCTTCATCAGCCAAGGTATTTCCAGCAACGTGTATTCCAACGCACTAGTGCCCAAGTGTATGCACGACATGGATTTTGGGTAGCTTCTCTTTCAGGTCTGCTACCTTCCCCCACAGTAGTCTGTGTTTTAAGGTGTTGCCTTTAAAATCTCTGAACCCGTTCAAGCGCCAGTAATGCAGGTATTCATTAAAGGACTGTACGCAATAATACAAATCACAAACAATCAGTGTGAACTGTGTCGGATCTGTATGTTGTAGTGCCATTAGTAGAGCTTTTAGCTCAGCCAATTCTGCTGTACAATCCCCTAAGGTCTGTGTATAGGTATGTTGGGGACGGAATTTCTCCCCCTCCATATAGCCACTCACAACCTCACATGCGGAAGAATATTGATGTTTCATTCCAATCGCTGGTTGTGCAGAGCCATTGGTGTACATGACTACCTGATATTGATCAATAGACAACGTGTCAGCGGGAACTGGATATTCAACTTCATATTGTAGAAATTCCTGAGTTTGTAACTTTGGGTCAAAAATGTAGTCTACATCAGTGGCTGTTAAAGACGTAGCCCATTGTATCCATCGTGGGTGGAGTGCTTTCGCGATCGGGACGCTGGCTTTTGTAACAGCCTCAAGTGCCGGAATAGGAGAAACAACTATAATGCGTTTTCCATGGGCAAGAGGTCTGTATTTAATAACAGTCATCTGCACAGCAGTGAGAATTTTCTCTGTGGGAGCAAATCGTTGTTCAGCAGCCGAATACAAGTGTGACTTGTATGCATTCGGGACTGTCTCACCTTCATTAAATGTGACATAAGTAAACCCAATGGCCCCAGCTATCACCCTGATGACCAAATGCATCTTTTTGTCCTGTGTGTGGAGATGTTTTGCTGCTAGCACATCTGCTTGTAACTCCCGAAGAGTATGTGTATGTACAATTGTCCAGAATTTGCTTGAAAAATCAGGTCGTAATAATTCATATAAAGGTTTTATGCGCGTAGCATATTCAGGAATGTATGTTCTGTCAAAATTTAGAAAGGTCAACAATGATTGTAATTGTTTATTCGTATTTGGTGGTTGCAATTGTTCACACTTTTCTAAAAATTGTGGCGCTAGGCTCTTTCCTTCATTCGACAGCTCATATCCCAGGAACAAGACGCTTAGGAAGGCAATTTTTGATTTTTTGAAATAAAATTTGTAGCCGATTTCGGCAAACCCTACAACAATGTGGGCCACCCGTCTTAAATGTTGTAGCAACTCGTCATCCGTGAGATATATATCATCCACATATAATAACGCTTCAGTATCTAACTCGTGTAAAATAGCAGTCACATGAGCTGCAAACATTCCGGGGCTGTTCTTATGCCCCTTAGGCAAACTACAGAATTTTTTCTGGGAGCCTAGTGCGCTAAAGCTTGTTAAATCTCTGCTTTCAGGTGCTATATTCTGGAAGAAGAAACCATTCAAGATATCCAAAGTCGTTTTATATTTTTACCGCACAATGTTGTTCATTAGTGCAGTGCTATGTGAATTTTGTATAGCATATGTACGTGTATGTCAGTTCAAATGTCTGTAGTCTAAGACTATTCTATATGAATGGTCCGGTTTAGCTACAGGGATTATTCATCGGCGAGACACAGGGTTCGATCACCCCTTGGTATTCTAATTGTGTAAGTATTTCTCTCACCGGTGCCCTTGCTTCATGTTTTAAAGGATACTGCGGTTGTGGCTGAGGTTCACCTTTAATGGGAATTACATGGTATGGAGAATGTGATTTCTATATAACGCAGGTGCGGACAAAATCAGGCGGCCATTCTTGTTCGGCCAACAAAATGTAGTATGTTTTAACCACACGATCCCAAAAGATCGCGTGTATGGTGCGTTCAGTGTCTCCTTCCAATTGAAGAGTTACTCTATACACCCTATCGGGTTCGGAGACACGCATATCTGCTGTTTCTACTTGTATGAAGTCATCAGTTGCTTTCACCTCCAGATTCTTTGGAAGATTCCGGCGAACTATTGTGACCTCTGCTGCGCTGTCTAGGAGTGCTAGAGAACAGTTCTTGTTCTTCAAGAGAACTCTCTTCCTGAGTGCCATGTCTAACTGAGGCTGCTGCCACTTTTTTCTTTTTAAACCGTTGTTTTTGTTGTACTGGTTTCTCTTCCTTCTTGACAGAAACCTCCGAAGAGCGTTGTGATTCCTGTCTCGGTTTTACGTACTCTGTTCTCCGCTCTGATCGCCCACCTCTCTCATTTCTCTTTTCCGATGAGTCCTGAAAGGAACGAGATTGGCATGTATCAGTATATTGATATCTATCAGGCTTTTTTATATTCTCTCTATTTCTGAGATTATACCTATTCTGCGGGGTCTCCGTACGTGGAGATTCTCCCCTTTCTTTTTTAGGTGTTTTTTCTCCCAGCGCTTCTTATTACCCTCAGGTTGCTGTTTTGTATTGTCTTTATTAATTTTTCCCTGAAATTGAGGTTTTTGTGGTCTAGCCCCCAGGCTATCTCGACCGATACTGGAATATGTTTCCGCTATTATTTTAGGCAGTTCCCGCTCCTGATCTTGTTGCGGAACGACACGAAGACGCATGCGCACTGTAAGTGCAACTGCTTCCCCTTTAAGATTACTTAGGATAATTGAAGAAACCGTGGCAAAGTGGCCCATCAGTTGCATTCCTAAATCAAAGGCCGGGGCAGCCCCGTATTCGTCTTGAATTTGTTTAAGCACGTCCGGTAGGTTGGCTAGTGTTGGTGTACTGTGTGGCGTTGTATAGAGCGCAGCAAATACCGTGCCCCAAGTATTACAATTTTCAACTGTGGGAACCATCCCAAAGGGTAAGCACATAGTTAATATCCTATGTTTGTCCTGAGGTCCTGTATGGGGAAATACCGCCTCCAGAGTATTCATTTTTTGTGCCAGCCAAAATGGAGTCTCCTCTCGTTTTGCTGGGACCTTACCCATTACAGAGTTCACAGTCACCGGATTTATACCTGGTGTTACTGCATGTGGTTGTGCCGGAGCAGCACGCGCTGGGTTTGTATTTAGTGTCTGAATTACAAATTGTACTAATCGTCTATATATTGCTGTTAATTCAGTATATAATCGTCGAACCTCAGCTACTGCTATGTTCGCAACCGCAGGATGAGGTGTATATGTGGCCAATAAAGGCCAGGTAGGACCGTCATTACTTAGTGGACCTAACCTTACTGGTAAAATTGTATGGGGTAGGGCGCCATCAAGCCAATTATTATGTTCTTGATAAGATAAAGGTATCTCTAAGTATTCGTACGCCCTGTACACAACTGTATATGTATGGAATGTATTTGTATTCCCATCAACTGCTGGAAATGTGACCCAAGAATAGAACAGCTCTGTTTTATAAGCTGCGTGAGCGTCCAAAAAAATGTGACTGGACCTCCCTGTGCTGTAAGTCCATGTGCTAATAAATGTGTCGTAAGTGGTTGTCTCATATTAAGAGCTATTTGTACAGCCTGGGGATTAGCCATCATAAAGCACTAAAGGTTCAGAGAAGGCACACCAAGACAGGGTCCTTTGTTCCTTTTAAGGTTCAAGCTTGAACAACCACCTGCTGTAAAATAGGGTTACCTATACGGCGGTGGTGGAAATCCTCAGTACCACGGACATCTCCGTATACAGAACTAAGGGGTCATTATATTATATGAGACTGAGATATACCAGTGGACCCGAAAATTAGAGCCTGACCAAACGTTGGCGGCGCCATGTCGCGTAGGCTCTCATTATCCTAATGAGACTACTGGATTTTGAGCGGCAATATCGTTCACAGTGTGGGGGACTAAGTCTGCCCCACAGTAAAGGACCCTTGTCACTCTAAATCCAGGTTTTGCTCCGGCTAACTAGCAGTGCCTCATCTCTCCCAGAGGGGAGAGACAATTGGGCAGCCAAGCGCATGACATCTTTAGTACTTCCCAGGGAAGTCGTGGTCACCCAGGTCACAACCGGTTCTCTCATACACAGTATGGTCTCATATAGAAATGACAAAGGCAGTTGAAGTTTTAAAGATTGGTTTAATAAAACGACTGCATTTTAGATAGCAAAGCGTAAGCTGCAATAACCAGAACTACACAACACAGTAGGATTGAAATAGTAACGATGAGAGTGAAGCACAATAATATGGCTATCATAGTGCAACTAGATTATGTTCTTTCTAAGTTATATTTTGAGCACAGCATGTGAAGCTCTAAGCCTGCCTTTCAGGTTCCCCCGGGAGGACATCAACCCTCATACCTGAGCAAAGGCCTGTAATCTGCATCAGCATCTGCAACGGGGCAGTCAGCATCTAGTTGTAGGTTCCTGATCGGAATCTCCCTCTGCCGTTCACTAGGACTAGGAAGTGTTTTTATAACTAACATGCAGATGTTCTAAGAAAATGTCCCTACGTAAGGATGTGTATTTTCTACGAATACTGGAGACTAAACTTCTACCACTTTTACCGGCAATGTACCAGACTGTAGCCTTGACCGAAGCACAGGGCGATCAAGAATGCATTATTTGAGAACACAGAGCTGAACTAAGCTAAACAGTGTGATAGAATGAAATTAAAACAAGACCGTAAAACTGGTTATTATAAAATAACAGTGCAAGACTTTATAAAATGTATCTAGGGCAAAGTGCACAGCGGCCTAGTATGTTAAACTAACGTGCATGAGGCTATATTAAAAATGGCTACACTACACAGGGTGGGTGGAGTGTGTGGTTATGTAGCTGTGCCCTTTCCTCCCTTGTTTCATAGGTTACGGTACTTGCCATTGTCATCTTCGTCGGTGGTTTCGGTCGTGGAGGTATATGGCAAGGAGCAGGGCTGGCATGATCTGCAGCTCTCTATCCATGTCTGCTTCGGCTTGTTGTGTGAGCCTCCGGTGAGTGATTCCGTATATTGGGTTTGTTTCCGCCTGGCTTTGCCTGGTGGTGGTTCCGGCCCCGGTACTGACGGCGGTCTAGTGGTTTATTATTTGATGGGCGGGTTGGGCCTTTCTGTCAGCCTGTGGGTGGACTCTGCCGTCGCTGTTGGCACTCCTCTTCTGGCGGTAGGTGGTTTTCAGGATGCCTGTGTTTCAGTTGGTTGAATATTTGGAGATCCGGACCACTCCTCTGTTGGCGTTTTTTGCCACCACTGCTGGCTGAGCGGTGTTTACCGCTGTGTTCATAATAAGGGTCTTAGTAAGAGGTTTTTCATGTGTAGAGTGTATTTATTATTTATTTCATTCATTTTGTAAACAGTTCTGTTATGGTTGGTTTCTCCTTCATCATGGTTGCCCCTGAACCTTTGGGTTAAGTCTGGTGAACCAGCTGCAACTATATTGTTTCAGTCAGAGTAGGTTAGGTGGCGAGCTAGTGTTTGTATGTCTATGGTACTTGAGAATTATATTTGTTTTTGTGGTACTTCTGTTATTTTGATATGTTTCTACGGATTGTTTAATGTTCAAGGTATCCGAGCAGTGGCAGCTATTCATGTGGAATTTTGCTTCTTACATAACATGCAGTGCTTGGTCCTTTGACCATCTTTAACATCCAGTGATGTGTGGCCTGTATCCTCGCCTATTTATATTTTAAAAGCAGCTTACACTGTAGGTCTCATTTGCGGCAGACACTGAGGTACAGATAAATACTGGCTCATGGAAAAATTGTTCCGGTCTTTGTGACTGTAGGACTTGCTTGTGGTAAGCTACAATTTTCTGTGTTTGAGTTGGGGGCATTATCTTTATTTAGTAATATATTGGTAAACCTTCCCCTCTCTGTTTTACAGCATCAAGTACGATTTCCCATTCTTATTTTCGAATGGTTTGGACCAGGTCATGCCCATTTTGCAAGGGAATAGACTCATGAACTGCTGTTCCAAACTATCCGTAGGTGAGTTTTTTCTTGTATGTATCTGTGATATATTCGTTTATGTTTTATATTTGTTTTATTTGATTTATTAGTGTTTTGTTACGCCTTCATGGTAAGACTTTAGTATAGTATTAGGGTTAGGACAACAGCTGTTAGGCATAATAAATCAGTTTGTTTTTTGTTAGTGTCGGCGTAGGTTTTAGGCATTGTAGGTCTCTTCTCATTTTTAGTAAGTGATATATTTTATCAGCTCATTGCTACATTTTATTTGGTTATTTTCTTCAATATTGTTTATGTTTTCCAGCCATGGGATTCATGTTTCATGTTTTGTTCCCTGGTATTATGTTGGGATTGCATCCTATATTTTCCATGTATGCATCATTAGAGACAATTGCATTGGTCTAAGTGGGTAAGATTTGATTTGTCTCAATATGTAGCATGATACTTGGCCATCACAATAAGGTGCTAGTGAAATAGGTTTATTTTTAGAGAGTTTGCATTATAGAGTTCACTACTTTGAATTTTGTTCTTTGGTTTTATGCACAATTAATCTCTTCTTCATTTATCATTTTTGCCTAACTCAGCACTAAATATGTTTGGTGCATGCATACTTTCTTTTTTCAGCTTATCCTAGGTGGTGGATGCTTTTTAGTGGCTGCAAACCATTAATTTTATTTTATCTTTTATCCTTGGATTTTTGGTTCAGGTCAGGGCATAAATAATTGTGAATTGTGATATGGAATTGCAGGAACAGCTAAAAAGTGGATGTTCTGAAGAAGGCTCTTCTGTGCCGAAATGCATGTAGATTATTGCGATTCCACTGAGAAGGATTAATGTCTTTTTTATGAAGTGAATGACAGATTGTAGCACAGAGAAACGCAAAAAAAAATCTACTGACAAGAATACACGTCATTTTATGGAATACGTGATTGTAATACATATCAATGTTAATTTTGAAAAGGATCCTTTATAATTTTTTTCCTTGTTTGCACATCATTTGGCTAGCTTTGGTTCATTTGTGGGTGTGCATTATATGCATGTGGAAGGAGTATGTATATAATTTATATGTACATATTAGGTGAATAATTCAATACAATAGTTTTGATGATGACTAAAACATGATAGATAATAGTAAAAAATAAATGTCTTTAAGAAATAATCTGTTCTTGCCCTTTCCGAGCTGTATTAAAAATTTAAATTGTGTGTTAAATTAAGTCAAAAGTTTCCATAGGTCTTTACATTTTAACGGGTGGGGCACGGAAAGGCACTGACGGGTTTGCCTTTGGCATGCCAGTGGGGTGTCTGCCATTAAGTAGGAGTGGAGTGGCAGAGCTGGAGCAGGGAAAGATGGGAAAATAGGTAAGAGTGTGTTGGAGGGAAAAAAGGCAGGAAGGCTGTGGGTGAAAGGACAACCAAGAAGAGGGGCATGTTACAATAATTTCTGTGTTCCTCTGCCAGTGGAGCATGGCCGTAGTCTCTGCTAAGAGCTGATGTCTTCAAAGAACATACTAGTCCAGTTCATGGTGATTCCTGATGAGGGCACAGTTAAGCTATATGATAAGGAAGGCTGGTAGTGATAACTCATGGACTCTCTCTCCTGAGATGGGATAGACTGGGTGTCAGAAAGACTAGAACTGACATTTTTTTTTAACAGGAAGATTAATAATATCCCCTCCTTTTGGAATTGTTCGGTCAGAGAAGGTCACAGACAAAGATGGGGAAACTGCAGTGACTCAAAAGAGGAGGAGGGGTATACATGGTCATCCTGGATGCGTTGCCTTTTATGGACCCCATTTTTGCTGGATTTAGAATTCTTTGCACTTCAGCCTTGCACTTCAGTCTTGCTAACCTATAAACATGGTTAAATGGTTTATCCCTAATTGTTTAAATTGCCTGTGCATCTCTTGTATTTGGTATAGAAAATGTCCCCAGGGGCTTGAAAGTTAAATGCCACTTTGGAATTCAGCACCTTTTGTTCCATCCAGTGCCTGTGAAAACATGGCTTCAGGCCTATCCTCTATAGCTTGACAGCAGGTTGAACCCTGCTGCACAGATCTGTAAAAATCACTCTTTTGATCTGTAGAAAAACCTCATTTCAAATATTAAATAAGTCACCATAAAGCATGCCTTGCTCTCTACAAGGTAAGGTGAATAATATTTAAGAGTTGAACATGTGCTACATAAGAAGAGGCAGATTTCCCCAATGACAGGGCCCACAACAACATTGTCCCCAGTTAGAATATAAGTCAAGTCAAAGTATAGATTATACACTTTAATCTGTAACTTTTGATCTGTACCAGTGACAAATTGCAGTGACAAATTGCATTTAAAGTGTTATTTTCATATTGAATGAAAATCAAATCAAATAGTGAAGTTTGTATTTTAGTGAATATATTGGAAATGTGACTTTTAGAAAATTACCTTTACCTCTGTGAAGCTGCTGGAGCATTATTTGCATTAGCTGTCAGGCCACTGCCCAGCCCATACATAGCCTCAATGAGCTATAAAAAGGTGTGAAAACTGCTACCAGTGACCCAGAGAAGGGAAAACAGCCTTGAAATGGAGAATTCTACTTCCCCTTGCAGGAAGACTAGATGGGACTGACCAAGGATCTTAATTAACTTCCCTAGTCAGAATTAAATGTTAGATGACACCTGGAAAGGCCTCAGCATTTGTGCCATGGTCATGCTGTTACTAACCCAGTGGGAGGAAAGCAGCCTCAGACCTGTTCTGAGTGACCACAGAGGAGAGATCAGATCATTACAATGTCATACATCTGGATGGGCACAATTGGAGAAGTGTTCCCCATATTGAATTTTGGGAGTAAGGGACACTGTGGGATTGTTTGCAGCAGGACAAACAAGAAACTGAAAAAGCACATAGTATTGTCCATTGGAACCTTGACTTCATTGGTTAGGGAGTGCCCAGGTGACAATCCAACCACTAGTTGGTGAGAAGCATAAAGGTGGCACGCGAAGGCACCTCCTTAGAGCACTTTCTGGATCTGTCAAAGATTAGAAAAGGACTAAGCCTGTTGTCTTTACCTGAGAGGGGCCCTGAAAGACTGTCTCTGCTCCATTGTGTACCCAAGGCAAGCCAAGACATGAACTTCAAGGGTCAGTTGGCTGCCCCCCTATGTGGCTACATATACAGAACAAACTAAAAGAGGGCATATCTCTGAAGTGGGCAGCTGACCAGTGGCAACAGGATCAGGACTGGATTTAGCTTTTGGTCTCTGCCTGATACCCTGACCCGAGAGTCTCTATGTGCCTTTCCTTGAAGTCTGGGGAGCCTTAGAAGTATACTCCTGTGGTTGTTTGGTCCACAAAAGAAAGCTTGATAATGTTCCCCCCCAGAGCTCAATTGGGAATTACAGTAAAATATCAACTGGCAGTTCCAGCGTATCAAAATTAATTTTATCTTCATTCTGCTCAAGCCTCAGAGCACCTAAAATAATGGACCAAATTAATAAATTAAAATAATTCCAAGGAACACAAGCCTTGTGGTGACTGTCAGACAGCCGCAATCGTGCCGGTCTGACTGCCACATTACAACTCTGGCGGGCAGGACCTGCCAGGAAACTGCTGTCCCCACCAGGAACATGGTTCCCAATGGGGTGACGGCAGTTGGAGTTCTACTCGCTAGGATGGCACTGAATTCAGCGCTGCCTGGCTAATTGAAACTCAGCTTTCCACCAGCTTTTCCATCGTGGGGCCCCACCATTGAAAAGGCTGGTGGAAAACCAGTGCCGGGGGCCAGGGGCATTAGCAATGCAGGCCCCCCGTCCAGAAACACAGGAATGCACACTGTCTGCAGTACAGACAGTGCACATTTCGATGGTGCTGGTGTGCTACAGTATTGCCCTTGGCTCCATTAAAGGAGCCATGGCCAATATCGTAGCACTGCTCCAACCTGTCTGCCCGGCAGGAACACCTAATACAATGTTCCTGTTGGTCCACCCAGTGGGAACACTGTAAAACACACGGGGGGATGAAACCGGTATGATGGTAGTGGAATCCCCCTGAATTAGGCGGTCGGCTCGTTTGACCACCAGACTCCTAATGAGGCCTTAAGTCCCATTCTGGGTTGGCACTGGGACACGTTTTCAAGCTTGTTGACTTGCAGAATTTTCACTAGGACAAACTAACTAGGGCTCCATTGCAATTGACCACAAAATGTGCCTATAGCTTGGTCAACCACATCCATACACTATCATTTGTATTTTGTGCATTTTGGTGCTATTTCCACTTAAAACATTAAACATTCATATCTCCAGTTCACCTTATTAGATTTGCATCATTTTGGAATCATTTTGATTAATGTTTAATCTGTTTTTCTTATTTTTTTCAACAATTTGTTATTGCTTGATATCTTTAATACTTTGTCGATACTGCATGAATACTTTACATACTGCTCTAGCATGATTGTTCCATGCCATATCTACCAGGGAACAGAGTTCAGGTTAATTTAGTGACTTTAACCCTTTAAATGTGGGCATCGGCCACTGGCCGACGCCCACACTACCTCCCTGGTGCGGGTCACGACCAGTGGCCGACACCAGGGAGGGGGTTATTAAATCCTCGGGTGTGTCGCACCTGAGGATTTATTATAATTTTTTTTATCACCGGGAGACACAGAAGCTTTTACGTGTCTCCCCCTGCCCCTCACATGCCCCTTTGTGACGTCAGCGCACCGCGAGGCGCGCTGACATCACCTTGTTGATTTCCCCATTGGAGCAGGAAGCGGCCATAAGGCCGCTTCCTGCTCCGATGGGGAAAACGGCCCCAAACGGCCTTCCCAACGTTCGGGAAGGCCTTGTAAGAAAGGGGAGACTCTCCCCTTTCTTACAAGGCCTTCCTGAAAGTGTTTCCTGGCCCATCAGGGGCCAGGAAACACCACTAGACACCAGGGATTTCACTTGGTCTGATTATGTTTCTGCTACAAAAGGATCAGACTTTTGTCTAGTGGCAGTTTTAGTGCCATAAAGAAGCGCAGAAGGTTTATATGCCTACTGCAAGAGCAAATCTGTATTTTATGTTAATGGTTGAGTACATTAGTAAAGTCATCCATTCCCTGTGCTATAATACAAATGAAATGTATGTGCAGGGTGTGGGGCGGCTATGGAGAGATGAAGGGCACTTTTGCTGGGTGGTAATGAGGGAATCCGAGGAGGAGGGAGTGGGAGCACCAATAATGATTGTTGGACTGGGTGCAGGAGGTGCTAAAGACTGTGACGAATGGTATGTGACAAGGTGTTTTTTGAGTGTCTTGAAAGAACGTGCTGATTGTGGGAAGAAGCGCAGGTAATGTGGCCTCTAGTGTTGCACGTATCTCACACACACCAGCGATTTTGTGACTGTCTACGTAGGCTACTGTTTTAGAGCCAATAGCAGAGATGGCATCTTGATGGATAACTGCTGCCGTCACTCGGGTTATGGAGAACAGCTCTGACATAGGATCAGAGACTGAGACCCCAGTTACTGAGACAGCATCGGAGGGATAGGACAATGGCGCAGACTCTGGGAGTGATTTTTCAGTCAGAGGAGTCCCATTCGATGACTCCTCTTCCAGTAAATTATGAGGGAGGTGATGAGGACAGTCCTGCAGTCCCTTCGCAAGCACAGTCTGTGCAACGGGGTAATAGTGGGTTAGCCCAACACAGAGAGCAGGTGAATGCGGTGGCAAGCAGAGAGAGAGAGTGCTCTCTTGGGAGCTCCCCAATTTAGTTCAGCCCCAAATTCCACCGCCCAAATCGTATTGTGGAGACATCAAAATTATCTATCACAAAACAAACTGGTTTTGTAAGGCAGGCACCTGTGTTTTTGGTACTGGGTTCAGCGGCCATATAGAGAAACATACTAAACCCAAACATTTCTGGAAACTAGACATCCGGGGGAGTCCACAGAGGTGTGACCTGTGTGGATTCCCCAAAGTTTTCTTACCCAGAATAATAGAATTGTTGAATAAAAACTCTATTTTTCTCGCATTTCTGTCACACAAACTTCAGGAATATGCTGGGATCCACAAAATTCCTAGCACCCAGTGATTCCTCACCTGTCCTAATAAAAACACTACCCCACTTGAGTGCCTATACCTAGTGCCTGCGTCAGGAATGGATCACCCCAGGGTCAACAGCTGCCTCATGTAAGGACCAACATTGACCGTTGTTTGATCTATTCCTGTCGCGGGCACCAGGCCTACCCACACAAGTGAGGTACCATTTTTATCTGGAGACTTGGAGGAACGCTGGGTGGAAGGAAATGTGTGGCTCCTCTCAGATTCCAGAACTTTCTGTCACCGAAATGAGAGGCAAAAGTGTTTTTTGGGTCAAATTTTGAAGTTTGCAAAGGATTCTGGGTAACAGAACCTGGTCAGAGCCCCACAAGTCACCCCATCTTGGATTCCCCTAGGTGTCTAGTTTTCAAAAATGCACTGGTTTGCTAGGTTTCCCCAGGTGCCGGCTGAGCTAGAGGCCAAAATCCACAGGTAGGCACTTTGCAAAAAACACCTCTGTTTTCTGTGAAAAAATGTGATGTGTCCACGTTGTGTTTTGGGCCATTTCATTTCTTGGGCGCTAGGCCTACCCACACAAGTGAGGTACCATTTTTATCGGGAGACTTGGGGGAACGCTGGGTGGAAGGAGATTTGTGGGTCCTCTCAGATTCCAGAACTTTCTGTCACCGAAATGAGAGGAAAAAGTGTTTTTTTGGCCAAATTTTGAGGTTTGCAAAGGATTCTGGGTAACAGAACCTGGTCAGAGCCCCACAAGTCACCCATCTTGGATTCCCCTAGGTGTTTAGTTTTAAAAAATTTGCTGGTTTGCTAGGTTTCCTAGGTGCCGGCTGAGCTTGAGGCCAAAATCCACAGGTAGGCACTTTGTAAAAAACACCTCTGCTTTCTGTGAAAAAATGTGATGTGTCCACGTCGTGTTTTGGGCCATTTCCTTCCATGGGCGCTAGGCCTACCCACACAAGTGAGGTACCATTTTTATCGGAAGACTTGGGGGAACACTGGGTGGATGGAAATTTGTGGCTCTTCTCAG
Source organism: Pleurodeles waltl (assembly GCF_031143425.1). Classification (NCBI taxonomy): domain Eukaryota; kingdom Metazoa; phylum Chordata; class Amphibia; order Caudata; family Salamandridae; genus Pleurodeles; species Pleurodeles waltl. The sequence goes on from NC_090442.1 coordinate 431,381,021, forward strand.
ATTCCAGAACTTTCTGTCACTGAAATATGAGGAAACAGTGTTTTTTGGCAAAATTTGGAGGTTTGTAAAGGATTCTGGGTAACAGAATCTGGTGAGAGCCCCACAAGTCACACCTTCCTGGATTCCCCTAGGTGTCTAGTTTTAAAAAATGCACAGGTTTAGTAGGCTTCCCTAGGTGCCGGCAGAGCTAGAGGTCAAAATCTACAGCTAGGCACTTTGCAAAAAACACTTCAGATTTCAATGTAAAAATGTGATGTGTCCATGTTGCGTTTCCTGTCGCGAGACTTGGGGGAACACAGAATAGCAAAACAAGTGTTATTGCCCCTTGTCTTTCTCTAAATTTTTTCCTTCCAAATGTAAGACAGTGTGTAAAAAAGACGTCTATTTGAAAAATGGCCTGTAATTCACATGCTAGAATGAGCACCCCGGAATTCAGAGATGTGCAAATAACCACTGCTTCTCAACACCTTATCTTATGCCCATTTTGGAAATACAAAGGTTTTCTTGATACCTATTTTTCACTCTTCATATTTCAGCAAATTAATTGCTGTATACCCGGTATAGAATGAAAACCCATTGCAAGGTGCACCTCGTTTATTGGCTCTGGGTACCTAGGGATCTTCATGAACCTACAAGACCTATATATCCTCGCAACCAGAAGAGTCCAGCAGATGTAACGGTATACTGCTATAAAAAATCTGACATTGCAGGAAAAAGTTACAGAGTAAAACATGGAGAAAAATGGCTGTTTTTTTCAGCTCACTTTCAATATTTTTTTAATTCAGCTGTTATTTTCTGTAGGAAAACCTTGTATGATCTACACAAATGACCCCTTGATGAATTCAGAATTTTGTCTACTTTTCAGAAATGTTCAGCTTTCCGGGATCCAGCATTGGTTTCACCCCCATTCCTGTCACTAACTGGAAGGAGGCTGAAAGCACCAAAAATAGTAAAAATGGGGTATGTCCCAGTAAAATGCCAAAATTGTGTTGAAAAATGTGGTTTTCTGATTCAAGTCTGCCCGTTCCTGAAAGGTGGGACGATGGTGATTTTAGCACCAGAAACCCTTTGTTGATGCCATTTTCAGGGAAAAAAATACAAGCCTTCTTCAACAGCCCTTTTTTCCCATTGTTTTGAAAAAAACGAAATTTCCACTGTATTTTGGCTAATTTCTTGGTCTCCTCCAGGGAAAACCACAAACTCTGGGTACCATTAGAATCCCTAGGATGTTGGAAAAGAAGGACGCAAATTTGGCGTGGATAGCTTATGTGAACAAAATGTTATGAAGGCCTAAGTGTGAGCTATCCCAAATAGCCAAAACGGGGCTCAGCACTGGGGGGGAGGAAGGCCCAGCAGCTAAGAGGTTAAGGGTTCACCCTGACAAGAGGTGTTGTTGTTTCTTGAGCAGGGCTGTCATCCATCCCACATAATAATGTATTTTGTACAAGAGAAAAAAGGGGTTAGTCATGATGAATAAATACTAAATGTGAGAAGATGTAAAAACCAAGAGCCTGAATAAGAACTTGGCTGTCTTGGTTTCGCCATGGCGGTGGCGTCACATTCACCGCAGCAGTGTTGGAAGTCTATCTGACATTACGATGCATGCAGATACATAGATGAAAGACTGCTGTGGTCCCGCCTATACTACCAGCAAATCTAGACCGCGGAAGCAGTGGGATAGGCCAGTGCATCTGTCAGAGTGTGGACCACCAGTGCTACCACCGGACCAATTGCAAAGTCTCTTTCCACCGACGAGACTGTGGCAGTCCAACCACCACATCTGAGCTGGCAGAAGGGGAGGGATGTAAGACAGAAACACTCCTGTACTCAGCTTCACACATCCTGTGCCAACATGGAGCCAATCATACACAAACTTCTTCTGCTTGATGACGAATCCGTCTGTAAGCTAAACACTTAACCATGTCGATCAACTCCACGGCAAATGGATGCCCCACTATGGATCTGCCAATGGGTTTTTGATCCCTGGGCCAAACATAGTTTGTTGGTTCCTGTTTGGAGTTGTTCTCAATGTATGATCCAATAACAGCTCTATGATGCCCTCTTTGGCCAGCTCACTGACACTGCACAAGCACACTCTACAAAAGTCGAAATGTGTGCACATCTCATAATCAGTGACAGTGAGGTGTGTATTGAGATGTGTCACACAACAGCACCTCCTCATCAATATCACACCTATTAATCTAAGTGACACCCTCACATTGCTCAGATGCTATCAAAGATACATCTGTATGAATGTGTCACGAAACTGAACCACACCTTCTCTGATAAATCTCAGTAATAAACTCTCACATATCATCTACATTTCAAGGTAATGTTAAGTAAATGGGATGCAAAATAATCAATGTGAGAAAAATTCAAAGGTCACAATGTAAGGACTTTCTGCAGATTAGGTTTACCTAGCCTGGAAGGTTGGTGCCCTGGGACACAATTTACTTTGCACATGCCTCAAAACCCCCATTTCCATAGTAGCTGTGGCTTTAAGTATATCAGGGGCAACCAATAGCATAGCCAAGTGCCATGCATATGTGGGAAATGTGTAAGTGCAAGTCATGAAAGAAAACACTGCGGTAACAACATTTGTGACACATTTAGATAAAGTAGGTGTAAGGTACACATATGAAAATGGACACATAACCATTAAAATTGAACACCCTCCATGTGTAGATAAACAAATCTCTAGCATGCACACATTAAACAAATACCCAGCTTACATCACAGGAAGGAATCCAACCCAAATGATGTTGACATTGGCCAAGCCAAGATAAAATCCTTACTATATGAAATATGACTCAATGCAATGCCAGACTCAGTTGGATTACATCCCATTTCAATCCTGTAGGAAATGGGGTCTCTGGTTGGCCGTCAGTTTGCACTCTGTCCAAGCAGGGACCCTCATTCTAGTCAGGATAATAGAGATACACACTCAAGATAACCCATGCTCGCCACCTTGGTAGGTTGGCACAATGAGTCAGGCTTATCTCAGAGGCAATGTGTAAAGTAATTGTATCACCACACACAGTAAGACAGTGAAAACACGACAAAATTGACACCACGCCAGCTTAGAAAAATAGGCAATATTTATCTAAATCAAACAAGACCAAAACAAAACTCCAGCATACACAAGTCAAGATATGAATTTTCTAAAGAATAAGAGTCTTACTCCATAGGAAACACTGGAAACGTTGCTTATTACACAAAGAACCTGGTTTGCATTAAAAAAAAGCTGCACTGGCAAGCGTGTGTCGGAAAAGTCAGCGATGCATCGATTCCTTACTTGCAAGTGAGGCTGTGCACCGTTTCTTCTCTGGTCGGGTCGGCAATGCAAGAGATCGATATATCGATTTTCAGAGGGCCACCTCAGATTTGCGCAGGCTTGCGCTGATTTTTTATGCCCAGCAATGATGTGTGATTAATTCGGTCGCACGGTGTCAGAAAACCGTGCTGCATGGGGTTTGCGGCATTATCAGCAGCTGCAAGCTGCTGTTGCATCATTTCTCCTGCTATGATGCATTGATCTCCCAGCCGCGATGCAGGAGAAGCATCAATTTTAGCCGCAAAGCAGGTGGTGCATCATTTTTTTAGCAGTTTTGCAGGTGGTGCGTCACAGTGTCCTGTGTGTGGATTTCTGTCCTTGTTCTGCCAACTTCACCTCTCAAGGGCCCAGGGACTGGATAGGGCACCACTATGCAGGGCAGGAGTCTCACGCAGAGAGTCCAGGTGCTGGCAGAGGACGTCTTCGATGGCCTTGAGACTTCAAAACAGGAGGCAAGGTCAATCCAAGCCCTTAGAGATTGTTCACAAGCAGGAATATACTACAAAGTCCAGTCTTTGTCTTCTTTCAGGCAGAAGCAGCAACTGCAGGCCAACCCAGCTAAGCACAGTCACAGGCAAAGGGGCAGTAAGTACTCCTCCCCCAGCTCTTCACTCTTCTCCTTGGCAGAGATTACTCTTGGTTCCAGAAGTAATATAAACATTTGGGCCCATATTTATACTTTTTGACGCAAAACTGCGCTAACGCAGATTTGCTTAAAAAAAAATAGCGCCGGCTAACGCCATTCTGAAGCACCATGCGGGCGCCGTATTTATTGAATGGCGTTAGCCGGCGTTAGCCGACCGGCGCTGCCTGGTGTGCGTCAAAAAAAACGACGTACACCAGGCAGCGCCGGCGTAGGGGAAAATGGCGTTTGGGCGTCCAAAAATGGGGCAAGTCAGGCTGAGGCAAAAAAATCGCCTTAACCCGATTTGCACCATTTTTTTACGACGCCCAACCCCCATTAACATGACTCCTGTCTTAGCAAAGACAGGAGTCATGCCCCCTTGCCCAATGGCCATGCCCAGGGGACTTATGTCCCCTGGGCATGGTCATTGGGCATAGTGGCATGTAGGGGGGCACAATTCAGGCCCCCCTATGCCACAAAAAAAAAAATATATATACTTACCTGAACTTACCTTAATGTCCCTGGGGTGGGTCCCTCCATCCTTGGGTGTCCTCCTGGGGTGGGCAATAGTGGCAGGGGGTGTCCCTGGGGGCAGGGGAGGGCACCTCTGGGCTCATTCTGAGCCCACAGGTCCCTTAACGCCTGCCCTGACCCAGGTGTTAAAATCCGGCGCAATTGCAGGGTTTTTTGCCCCGCCCACTCCCGGGCGTCATTTTTGCCCGGGTGTATAAATACCACGCACATGCCTGGGAGTTATTTTTTGAGACGGGAACGCCTACCTTGCATATCATTAACGCAAGGAAGGTGTTCACGCAAAAAAATGACGCTAACTCCATGAACTTTGGCGCTAGACACGTCTAACGCCAAAGTATAAATATGGAGTTAGTTTTGCGTCGAATTTGCGTCGAAAAAAAAGACGCAAATTCGGTGCAAACGGAGTATAAATATGCCCCCTGGGGTTTTAGGTCAAGTAGGCAAACTTCAAAGGAAATTCTCTGTTGTTTACAAGATCCTGCCTTGCTCACGCCCGGCTCCAGACTCACACCAGGGGGGTGGAGACTGCACTGTGTGAGGGCAGGCACAGCCCATCCAGGTGTAAGGGACCACTCCTCCCTCCACTCTAGCTCAGATGGCCCTTCAGGATATGCAGGCTTCACCCAAACTGTGTCACTGCCTAGAGGGGATTCACAAACAGCCCAACTGTCAGTCTGACCCTGACACGGAATACACAAGGAGGCAGAGTCACAGAATGGTTTGAGCAGGAAAATGCCCACTTTCTAAAAGTGACATTTTCAAACTGACAATTTAAAAAACAACTTTACCAAAAGATGTATATTTAAATTGCAGAGACATATTTCAGAGATACCAAACTCCACTTTTCTATCTGATCCAAAAGGGAAGCTACACTTAAAATATATTTAAAGGCAGTCCCCATGTTATCCTATGAGAGAGATAGGCCTTGCAGCAGTGAAAACCGAATTTGGCAGTATTTCACTGTTAAGACATGTATCACACACAGTACATGTTCCACCTTTAGCATACACAGTCACCCTGCTCATGGGGCTACCTACGGCCTACCTTAGGGGTGCCTTACATGTATAAAAAGGGGAGGATTAGGCTAGGTCTAATTGGCAGCTTAAAATGGCACACACAGACACTGCAGTGGCAGGTCTGAGCCATGGTTACAGGGATACTCAGGTGGGTGGCACAACCTGTGCTGCAGGCCCACTAGTAGCATTTGATTTACAGGCCCTGGGCACCTCTAGTGCACTTTACTAGGGACTTCCTAGTAAATCAAATATACCAATCATGGAAAAGCCAATTACACATAAAATATACATAGGGAGCGCTTGCAATTTAGCACTGGTCAGCACTGGTCAGCAGTGGTAAAGTGCCCAGAGTGCCAAAAACAGCAAAAACAGAGTCCAGCACACAGTCAATAAATGGGAAGCAGAGGCAGAAAAGACAGAGGAGACCACGCCAATGATATCATTTGGCAGGGCTTGGGGTTGGTTTTGAGGTTGGTGGGTGCAGGAGGCTGGCCTGGCTTATAGTGGGTACCTTGTGGTACTTACACCTTGTGCCAGGTCCAGTTATCCCTTATTAGTAGATTAGAGGTGTTCTAGCAGGTTAGGCTAATAGAGGTAGCTATAGCAGAGCAGCTTAGGCTTAACTAGGAGACATGCAAAGCTCCTACTATACGACTTATATCACTTAGCACTATATCATAAGAAAACACAATACTCAGAGTTACTAAAAATAAAGGTACTTTATTTTAGTGACAATATGCCAAAAGTATCTCCCTTAGGAGGTAAGTAATATACACAAAATATACACACACAAACCAAATCAGGTAAGTAAACAGTTAGAAAAGGAGTGCAAACACTGTAGAACACAATAGAATGCTATAGGGAGAAATAAGCCTAGGGGCAACACAAACCATATACTCCAAAAGTGGAATGCGAACCACGAATGGACCCCAGGCCTAGTGTAGTGTGTAGAGGGTCGCTGGGAGTGTAAGAAAACACTAAGGGTGTCCCAATATACCCCACCCCAAGACCCTGAAAAGTAGGAGTAAAGTTACCCTACTACCCCAGAGAGAGAGTAAAGTTGAGATAGGGGATTCTGCAAGGACAACAACTGACTGCAAAACACTGAAGACGGATTCCTGGACCTGAGGACCTGTAAAGGAAGGGGATCTAGTCCAAGAGTCACGCAAGTGTCCGGGGGGGCAGGAGCGCACTAAACCCCAGATGAAGGTGCAAAAGGGCTGCCTCCAGGTGGAAGAAACCAAAGATTCTGCAACAACGGAATGTGCCAGGAACTTCTCCTTTGGTCAGAAGGTGTCCCACAGCGTGCTGGAGGATGCAGAGTTGTTTCCACGCAGAAAGACCACAAACAAGCCTTGCTAGCTGCTAGAGTCACGGTTGAGGATTTTGGGTGTTGCTAGGCTCCAGGAAGGACCAGGAGGTGGCCCATTGGAGGAGAAGACAAGGGGGCACTCAGCATCACGGAGAGCCCACGCAGAAGCAGGCAGCATCCGCAGAAGCACCTGAACAGGCACTTAGAAGATCTGAGCAACAAAAGTGGGTCTCACAATGTCGGAGCGAGTTGGGCAATGCAGGACGGAGTGCTGGGGACCTGGGCTAGGCTGTGCACAAAGGAAGTCTTGCAGAAGTGCCCAGAAGCCCTAGCAGCTGCAGTTCAAGCAGTGCACAGGATTACTGTCTGGCGTGGGGTGGCAAGGACTTACCTCCACCAAATTTGGACAGAAGGGCCACTGGACTGTCGAAAACACTTAGACCCAGCTCCTGTGTTCCAGGGACCACGCTCGTCAGGCTGAGAAGGGACCCAGAGGACCGGCAATGCAGAGGTTTGGTGCCTGCGTTAGCAGAGGGAAGATTCCGTCGACCCACAGGAGATTTCTTCTAGGCTTCCAGTGCAGGGTGAAGGCAGACATCCCTCAGAGCATTCACCACCTGGAAACAGTTGAGAAAGCTGGCAGGATGAGGCGCTACTAAGTTGCTAGTAGTCTTCTTGCTACTTTGTTGCGGTTATGCAGACATCCTGGAGCAGTCAGCGGTCGATCGTTGGCAGAAGTCGAAGAGGGAAGTGCAGAGGAACTCTGGTGAGCTCTTGCATTCGTTATCTGGTGAGATACCCACAGGAGAGACCCTAAGTAGCCCATAGAGGAGGATTGGCTACAGAGAAAGGTAATCACCTATCAGGAGGGGTCTCTGACTTCACCTGCTGGCACTGGCCACTCAGAGGTGTCCATTGTGCCCTCACACCTCTGCATCCAAGATGGCAGAGCTCTGGGACACACTGGAGGAGCTCTAGGCACCTCTGCTGGTAGGTGCTGGTCAAGGGAGTGGTCACTCCCCTTTCCTTTGTCCAGTTTCGCGCCAGAGCAGGGCTGGAGGGATCCCTGAACCGGTGTAGACTGGCTTATGCAAGGAGGGCACCATCTGTGCCCTTCAAAGCATTTCCAAAGTCCAGGAGAGGCTACTGCTCCCAGGCCCTTCACACCTTTTTCCAAAGGGAGAGGGTGTAACACCCTCTCTCAGGGGAAATCCTTTGTTCTGCCTTCCTGGGACCAGGCTGACCAGGCCCTAGTGGGACAGAAACCTGCCCAAGGGGTTGGCTGCAGCGGTAGCTGCAGAAGAGACCCCAGAAAGTTAGTTTGTCGCCAATTCCATGATCCTAGACATGTTACATGGCCATGTTTGGAGTTACCATGGTGACGCTACATATAGGTATTGACCTATATGTCGTGCACGCCTGTAATGGTGTTCCCGCACTCACAAAGTCCGGGGAATTCGCCGTGAACAATGTGGGGGCACCTTGGCTAGTGCCAGGGTGTCCTCACACTAAGTAACTTTGCACCTAACCTTCACTGGTGAAGGTTAGACATATAGGTGACTTATAAGTTACTTAAGTGCAGTGTAAAATGTCCACGTTATTTCACTCAGGCTGCGGTGGCAGTCCTGTGTAATAATTGTCTGAGCTCCCTATGGGTGGCAAAAGAATTGCTGCAGCCCAAACGGATCTCCTGGAACCCCAATACCCTGGGTACCTAGGTACCATATACTAGGGAATTATAAGGGTGTTCCAGTGTGCCGATCAGAATTGGTCAAATTAGTCACTAGCCTGCAGTGACAATTTTAAAAGCAGAGAGAGCATAAACACTGACGTTCTGGTTAGCAGAGCCTCAGTGATACAGTTAGGCACCACACAGGGTACACATATAGGCCACAAACCTATGAACACTGGGGTCCTGGCTAGCAGGATCCCAGTGACACCTATCAAACACACTGACAACATAGGGTTTTCACTATGAGCACTGGGCCCTGGCTAGCAGGATCCCAGTGAGACAGAAAAAACACCCTGACATATACTCACAAACAGGCCAAAAGTAGGGGTAAGAAGGCTAGAAAGAGGCTACCTTCCTACAGTGGGTTTGTTTTTTTAAAGGGGTAGGCCTGACTTTGGTAGGGGTGTCCTTTGTGTTTGGAGGGGTGACCCTGTCTTTGTGGTTTTGGGAGTGGTTTTGATTTTCTGTGGGGTCTGAGTGTGTTTAGAGGTGTGGGGATCAGGTTTTGCAGGGGAGGATTTGGATGTGGAAGGGAAGGGTTTGTGTGCAGAAGGAGTTGTTTTGACAGGGGTAAAGGCAAGGGCAAAGAGCAAACTTTCCTTGGGAAAATGGGTAGGATGTCCTTGAGGGATTATGGGTTTTGGAGGTTCAGGGAGTGGAAGTGTCAGATGTGGATAGGTGTACTTTTGGTGCTGCTGTCTGTGGATCTGAAGTATCAAGTTTGAGTTTTGTAGATGCCTGTTGTGTGGGCCTTTGCGTTTTTTGTGGTGTGTGATGTGTATATATTGGGCATGCTGGGGTGGTGGATGGGTCTGTCGGTGTGGGTGTAGTGTCTGGGGGGGGAATGCTGGGGTGGTGGATGGGTCTGTCGGTGTGGTGTCTGGGGGTACATTGGGGATGGTGGACAGGTTTTTGGATATGGTGTCTGGGGGTATGATGGGGTGATTGATGGGTCTGTGGGTGTGGTCTGTGGTCTGGGGGTATGTTAGGGTGGTGGTGTTGCTGGGTGAGTGTCTGGTGAGTGGTTAAGTGCTTGTGTGTTGTGTGGTATTTCCATTTCCGTGTGCTACTTGGGGCTGTTGAGGTGTGTGTGCACTTATGTGTGAGTGTGCTTGTGAGAGGTATGGCAATAGGTAGATTGGATGAGGAAGAGGCAGGAGGTAGGTTGAAGTTTGGGATGGGTGGGATGGGTGGAAGACTGCCTTGAGGGAGGAGGCCAGAGCCTGAAATGATGTCTGTAGGGCAGACATAGCACTGTGGATGCCTTTTAAGATAGGCCATCATCTGTTGCAGATGTCTGTCCTGCAGCTGGATGGCATTCAGTAGTGTTGTCTGACCCACAGAGATGTTTCTCAGAAAGTCAATAGCCTCCCCACTCAGGGCAGAAAAGTAACAGGGGCAGGGGGTGTGGTGCTTGGAGAGAAGGAGGTGGCTTCCCTCTTAGATGAGCGGATGCAGCCAACTGGGTGGGGAGCAAAAGGAAGGGTGGAAATGGTAGCGTGGATGGTGGACAAGGATGGTGTAGGATATGGTCCTGTGTGTTCAGCGACCACTAGGGAACATCCCCTGGAGCTTGACTGTGATGATAAAGACTTGAGTCTGTGTCCTCTGTACCACTCCCCTAACCCTCTCCACCACTGGTCCCTATGTGTCTATTGTGTCACAACCGGAAATAAAGTGGCCAACTGCTTGCCTACAGATGTCGGCCCTGTGTGCTCCACTCCCTGCTGAAATGACAAATACAAATAGGTTTATAGCATGTGCCATAGCACACTCGACCAATAGCTTTAATCATAGAACATTCCTAAAATGTACAGTAGACCCCAGCTACAAGGTCCACTAAAGTGACTTCAACATTAGCAAGACCACACGCATGCATGGTACATGACCTGAAAACAGTTGCTCACAGTAAAATCATATTCACAGACAGCACCAATTGCATGAGTGAAGTAGTCTTATCTCAGTACTCATGTATCTAGTAGGAGAACTCATCACCTTGATTAGTTTGGCTGTTGTAGCATATTTCAGTAACCTAATGTCATCAAATAGTATGGCAATGCCAAATTCATAACACAGATTCCACACAAGGCCCTGCAATCAACAAATGTTCATATACCTAAAACCACATCATGATGAAATGATAGTCAACAAATACAACTATTGCAGCAATATGTACAGTAGTAGGAACAAGGTACATGAACAAAACTCATATCACACTGTTGAAACCTCCCAATGGTAACATTCTAATATGTCCAATGTCTGAATAGTATTATGAAAGCTGTACTTATGTAGCTTTGCTATTTATCACGTCACAGAGAAAAGTAGACTGAAGACAATCCGTGCAAAATGTCTGAGAGATTTGCCTACAAATATCTACAGCATAACAAATCAGCTAGGCCTAGGGAAATCCCCAGGCCAGACTGGTACTGGTGAGAACACTAGTCTTACATTGCATAGCTAAAAGCCAATAGTCCATTGAAGGCTGTGGAGGCTCAGGGAATCTCTATTACATAAAGAGGTGGTTTAATCTGTTTCCTAATGGGAAGACACATCACATTACTTTTTATGCATGCAACACAAATTCCATTGTATTACTGAGTGTAGACAGTCATACATGATTCCTACCTTTCAGCAGGTCACCCTCTGATGCATCTCAGCAGTCAGTGAATGAACCTTTACAAACAAACATGTACAAATCATTTTGGAGAAAAAAAGAAGGAGGGAAACAGGTGGTTGATGCTATTGAGTCCGCACATCCGTAGTTATGATGAAAGGCTGGTCAGTCCAAAATACAATATTAAGGTGCTAAATCCGGTATGACACCCAACCACCCAGGTGTCCTCTGCACTGATCAGAACAGAGTTATGAGCTCTGCTGGAAAACGTATTAAGCAAAATACCAGAGTACTCCAAAAGGTAGTCCAAGCAATAAAATAGCAAAGTCCATAAAGAAATTCTTCTTCTTCTTCTTCCAATGAATAATCTTTATTTCTGGTGAGTATAACAATGCACAAAACAGCCAACACATGTTTCATCCAAAGGACTTTTTCAAGGCAAAGTATAATGCATGAGGATGAAATCGTACATGAGAGGACTGAGATGTCAAAGTCCGGCGCAGAAAAAGTGGCGTTTACAAGTAAAAATGGAACAGCAAATCACTGTAACATGGTTTCTCAGGAAAAGTCTCAGGGCATCAAATAGAGAGAATCATGATGGAATGTGGAAGGCTATGATAATCCCAAAAGAAGCAAAGTGAAGCCCAGTCGGTCTGAGTACTCCGACGTTCAATCAGTACGTCATATGCTGCGCCCTGCGACAACAGCATTTCCGCTGGCTAAATCATGAGCCGGTGACAATTCTGCTGTCCCTTTCCCACTGGGCTAATGGGCAGAAACCTTGGTTTCTGTCCGTCAGCCCAGTGGGAAAGTCATAATGGGTCTGGTGGGGAGGTCACCAGTGTGGCAGCAACATCCCTGTTGGAAGTTCGGCGGATGGGTCTTACCTTCCGAAGAACTCATCATCAGGCCCTTAGTGTCCAAAATCTTCCCTGGGATAAGTTGTATTGTAGTCGGAATGGTTGATGTTGCTTTAGTGTCCACTACCTTCCCTGATTTAAGTTAGATTGAAGTGGGAATAGTAAATGTTGCCCCTTTAGGGTCCGACTACAAGTTTTGCGGTCTCAATGCGGACCGCCAAACACATGTGGAGGACACCATTGCCATGCCCCCACCCTATTACAAGATTTCCGCCTGTCTGACCTGACTGACAGGCAGAAACCTTGAAATATAGCATTAACACTGGTCAGTTGGCAGGAATAGTGCTCCGAGATAGCAGTCAACACCCTTAAAGGAACCTAGGGCCACATGTACGAAGCAAAAAAATTGCGATTCGGAAATAGCGACTCCTTGCGAATCGCTTTTTCTGACTCACAAAACGGGATGTAGGTAAAAATCGCAATACCAATTTGCGATTTGGTGCGGAGACGCACTGCCATTTGGGATATCGCAATTTGCGAAATCACAATTTGTGATATCGCAAATTGCACAAGGGTGTGGTCCAGACTCGCAAATTGCGACTGGCTCGCAAATTGCGCACAGGTGCTAATAAAATAGGTGAAAACACACTTCCTGGTTCTGAGTGATGACATCAGAACTAGGAAGTACCACCATGGAACAGGGAGGAGCCTACCCAACACAGACAGCAGAGGCACACCCAGCCGAGAGGAGCAACTACAGCCATGTCAGCTCAGGACAAGGAGACACCCACTGCTGGGAGGAAGAGGAAACTAAAGTTTTCTGAAAAGGAGCTGGAGGTCCTCACAGAGGAGTGCTGCCTGCACCATGATGTCTTGTTTGGCAAGGTAGCAATGAGTGTCCCTGACACACAAAAGAAGAAGTTCTGGCAGAACATCCTGAGTAAAATCAATTTATCACACCATCAATGAGGTCCGTAAAAAGGTTGTACGACCTCAGGTCCAGGACCAAAGAAAGGGTTGCAGAGCAGATGAGGGAGGTGCACGGAACTGGAGGAGGACTATCAACAGTACCACCTCCTACAGCCATTGATAGCATGGTGGAGACCACTCTGGAGCCGGAGGCTGTGGTAGGAATCAGAGACCTGGACAGTTCTGCACCGGGAACATCCAAAAGTAAGTAGCAAAAATCACTTATTTACACCACTCAATGCACCATGCACACAACCACAGTACACAAAAGCATGCATCCTCCAGATTTTCTCAATTCCCATATTGCAAACTACAGAACAATGTATTATGGGCAATGTAGTACAGTAGTCCAACTTTTGAGAAATATTTATTGTGATACACCAAACATATGAGCGACACTGACAGTGTATCCCCTGTGTCCCACAGGTCTCCCACAAGTATCCACCCACAACCCTACTGTGCAGGGAGAAGAATCTGCCTCCAACAAAGCAGACGAGGTAGCCAGTATAACAGCAGGGGAGTGCATGTCTACACCACTTGTCCACCATGCACGAGAGACCACCGAGGACACAGATGTCGATCCTGAGCCAGGCAACCTGACACCGGGGCCACAGATGAGTGGGAGTCAGCCACATAGGTCAGCTGGGTCTGGGCGGAGGCAGCAACATCCAACACAGTCAGCCAGTGAGGAGGATGTCACAGGTGAACAATTCCTAGGACTGGAGGGATCCTTACTGAGCAGTCACCGCCTGCAAAATAAATATATGCGGGTTATGAACAGGAACCTGCATAGACTGCAACAGACCCTCTCCCAGGGTTTTGCCAATGTTGACAACCAATTCACTGCCATGAACAACAACATGGCAAACCTCACCAGCTCCATCAATGACTTGGTCAGGGAAATGCTGGCAGATAGGGCCTATGCAAGGCGCAGAGAGCGCAACACTGCTGCCCGTTTAGGCCAACTGAGTCAGTCAATTGGCCGCCTTGCAACCACTACTACCTGTCTGTCAAGGCGCACCATAAAGCTGAAGGTTGAACTTGGGCATTTTGCTGGTGATGTAGCAAGGGGACTAGGGCACATCAGCCATGCAGTGGACCTAATAGAGACCACCCAGGCAGCAAGGGGCATTGGCGATACCCGTCAGGATAGTGAGGACATCTCCAGCATGAGCAGCGTTTCAGCCTCAGATGCACGCATCCTGTGGAGTAGCAGTGCCCGCCAAGGATCAGGGGGGCCAACCAGGATTGGCCCATGGTGGCCGTAGTCACAGGAGGGTGTGATCAACCTATTCTGGGATTTGCCTGAGGCACATGATGTTAATGTGTCAGACATTACATTTTGCTTTTTTCTTGCAGTTGAGATGTCAAAAGTTCATTATTAGACTCCTGACATTAAAGGGAATTTATTTTTGTACTGCACCACTTGGCTATATGTTTCTTACATTTGTGCGTGTTGTCACGGTTGCCACGTACCTGCCAAAGTAGTGAGTTGCAATGTGGTCCCGTCTCTGTCTGCACTCCAATACGATGCTACCATCCCCGGGCTGGTGGTGTGGTAGCTCTTGCTCCTCATCCTCCAAATCTGTGTCGTCAAGGGTGAGATGTAGTCCACGTCTGGTGGCGATGTTGTGGAGGACGGCGCATGTAACCACAATTTTGCATGCAGTCTCGGGGCATACTGGAGTGCCCCTCCACTTTTGTGCAGGCATCGGAAACGTGACTTCAACAAGCCAAAGGTCCTCTCAATGACAGCTCTGGTCCACCGATGTCCTATGTTGTATCGCCTCTCATTGTGATTGCCAGGTGTTAGGTATGGGGTGAGTATCCATGGCCTCAGGGCATATGCACTGTCACCTGTGTGACAATAAATAGCCAAAATTAGCATGGCATCACATGGTTATGCAGTGACATGTATTGAAGACATCAGAGTGTACTACACAGTACCTAATACATATCCTTCGCCAAACTCCCCCATTCTAGCCATCGGTGTATCCCGCTGTGCCTGAATATGTATGCATCATGTGTACTCCCCGGAAATTTAGCCAAAATGTCAGTAATGACATTATGGGCATCACATACCACCTGGATGTTTGGTGAGTGGGCACATTTCCTATTGCAGAACACATATTCCATATTTGCTGGAGGACAAATTGGTATATGTGTCCCATCCACACACCCTATAACATGGGGCAAGTTGCCAATTCTGTAGAAGTCCAACTTGGTGCTGTTAATTTCCACCTCATTCTTAGGAAGGTATATATATCTGGACATGTGTGTGAGTATGGCATCTAGGAACTGTCTGAAGAATCGTGACAGGGCACTTTGGGCCACCCCACCAGCATCAGCAATCACCCCCTGGTAGCCACCTGAGGCCAAGAGGTGCAGTGAGCAGAGCACTAGCACATGTGTGGGGATGGAGCAGCTGCGCATTGTCTGGCGTTCTAGCTGAGGTTTCATCAGTTCAATATTCTCTAGGATTACTGCACTGCTCAGTCTGTCTTCATCATAAATCTCTTCCTCAGTTTGTTGAAATAGGGTCTGCTTGGTTTGGTATATCCTCTCCTGTCTTTGCTTCCTCCTCCCCTGCTGGGCAGCCTGGACTCTCCTCCTCCATACAATCACGTATAGTGCCGCCATTTTGAGAAACCCTGATGCCTTCTGGGACTCCTTCTATACTTTGTTTTCTAGGCACCACCTGTTTTGAATCAGTGCTGGGTGTGCAAAACGGGCTTTTGGCGACTAGTCGCAATTTGCGACTGCCTTGTGCATTTGGTTTGTGACCCGCAATTTGCGATTTCTTATTTGCGAGCCACAATTTCAAGTTGTAATTATTGCGAGTCGGTAATGGGTCGCATTGCTATTTGGTACTCCGAAATGGCATTGGAACATACCATTTCACTTTTTGCGAGGTCGCAAATAGTGCTGCGACCGATTTGCGACTTGCAAAACTTTCATACATTTGGCGCCAAGTACTTTATCATAGTACACAAGGGGCCAACCAGCAACCTTGGAATACTTTTAAAGTATTTGTAAGGCAGGGGGAGGCAGAACAGTTGTGTATATAATATGTGTGGTGTTATTGGTGAGTTTGTTGTGTGATGTATTGTTGTTTTGACTGCTATTTGGTGTTGTGTACTTTTGTTATATGTTGCAGTAATTAATTAGTTTTTTAGTGTTAGATATGTGTCTAGTATGTATTCCTGACTCGTTTTGTGTATGGCAATATTATGTATGTCTATATTTGGGACTGTAGTGTTTTACGCAGGAGTGTGTTTCTAAGGGCAGTCGGACATCCTGTGTTTTTTTAAAAGACATTTGAATTAGCTTGTTATAAACGTAGGGCCTTATTACAAGCTTGGCGGTCTGTGGAAAACCACCGCAGTAGCGGTGGTCCGACCGCAGTCAGCTCGATGGTCAGACCACTGTATTACGAGTCATGCAGGCCTATGGAGTAAAGACTGCCAGGCAGCACAGACAGTGTTTCCACAGGGCTCATTATGTGGTTGCACAACGCCAATGTGACCATGGTGGTCCAACCACCACATCTCAGCAGGCGAAAACGGACAGTATAAAGGAAGCCTTTCATGTCCTCTGTCGCCATGGAGCCAATCACACAAGTCCTAACACTGCTTTCTGATCATCAAAGGTGCACAAATTCTACTGTACCGTGGTCGCAGACAACTGTAAGTACACACACCTACCTCCTTCATTACACTCAACAACAGATTGTTGCAACATTATCCACATGATATGAGGTAATGCCATGGGCATTAAGTACATGTCATTGTGTCCCAGTTCAGAATCATTCACAAAAAAGGACACATTCACAATCACAAAGTGCTCCCCTTGGGCAGGTCACTCACACATTACTGCAAAATTGCACAAAAACACACATCTGCTCATCTCAGGCACAGGGACAGTGAAGTGTACATAACATCTCAGGTACTTCTACCTCTTCCCACACTGGGGCCTCCGCGGGCAGTGGACCCCTAGGGTCCGCAACGTCTGGGCACTTGCTCTCCATAGCGCCTTGTTTTGATTTGCTTTGACCTGCATGAATGCAAAAGACAAATCATGAGATTACAATTACATTTTGAGCACAAATGGTTGAGTCACATACATGTCAGAAGCACTGAGCTAGAACTTTTCAATTTGTTAATACTCCACAAGTGTGAAACACACAAGCCATTAAGTACAGGGACATGACTACAGACATATGTATGTCCATCTGCAAACTAACCCACTACCCTGCTCAAAGCCTACAATGACTAAGCAAGCTTACTGAGATCTTATAGTCCCTGCTATAGCAACCTGTACTGTGATGTGAGCAAAAGGAAACACACCACACGCATGTGGATTCTGAAGGGTAAACTCCTTAGGTCTCAATGGATCAACACATTCATACTCTGTGAATAACTCACTGCATACAGGCAACTGCCATAGTAAAAACATCACCGTTACACTTGAGTGACAATCAAGGGGCTTGCATGATGGGTACAGAATGGCCCTCATTTTAAGATTGCCGGTAAATGCCGCCCACCGCCGTGGCGATGGCCGCCAAAAGACCATCGCCATGGCTTCCATCTGTCCGCCATATTATGACCACAGCTGGATTTCTGCTACAAGAAGGGGAGAAATCCAGCTGTGGCCATACTGTCAGATGGCAGTAAGGTGGCGCTGCTACCACCAGCAGCGCCAAGCCAGTAGTATTATGACAAATAATATGGCCTGGCAGTGTTCTGCTGGTGGGCGCTGCTGGCGGTAGCAGCACCCCGTCCGTCTCCTGCTGGAAGACCCCCTGGATCCAGGTAAGTTGGGTCTCCGACAGAGGAGGGGGTTGGGTGGTGTGTGTGGAGTGTATGCATGTATGTGTGAGTGTTTGCATGAATGTAAGTGTGTGTTTAGTGTTGTGTGCGTGTGTGGATGAATGTGTGTGAGTGCGTGTATGTATGGATATGTGAGTGCGTGTATGTATGGAAATTGGAATGCGTGTCTGCATGTATATTTTGATGTGTGTGCGGATATGTGCGTGTATGGATAAATGCATGCATGTATGTTTGTGTGAATGAGTATGTGTCTGAGTGTGTGTGTGAATGGGGGTGTATGGATATGGGGTGGAAGAGGTGTTTGGAGAGGTATGGGGGATGGGAACACCTATCAGTGACAGGGAATTAATTCCCTGTCACTGATGAGGCCTACCGCCATTCAGAATGCCACGAAAATAATCCCGCTGGATGCACAATGGCGGCTGCTGGGCTGGAGATGATTATCTCCAAACTGGCGAATGCTACTGCCATGGCGGTCAGAGTGGTACATTGGCGGGTTGGCTTTAGTCAACCCACCAGTGTCATAATGTTGCAGTAAGTACCACCAGCCTGTTGGCAGTACTACCGCCACATTAGCGCTGACCGGCAGGGTCATAATGACCCCCAAAGTGTCTTCCTTGTCCATGTATGGACATGTGGATTTGCAAAGGCAGACTCATGCTATTTTTGGGGGTGGCTTCTACGGTATGTATCTGTAACACAAAATGCTCCTTTGCACATATGTGTCCATCCTGCAGAGATGGCATCCAACATACAAAGGCATGCATTGTACAGTTTCTGCTATGTGACCAAGCTATAGAGTCACATATCATGGCCTCCCAGGAATCAGCACACTGTCTGCACTGTGGGTCTGTCAGTTATGCAATAAGCCTTTACAGAACAAATATGACCTTTGTAAAGATGACAACAGAGTTGTGGGAATAAGAGGCTTGTCATGAGTCTAAGACCCACATTGACAATGATGTAAAATGCATATCTGGACTAGTTTAATGATTTACCACTGTACCCATTCCTAATCTAGTCAAATGACTGAGGCAGTGAGAGCAAGTTTTGCCACTAGAGCATCATATTTGCCACATACAAGGATCTGCTGGTGTACAGGGAGTGGGCACAGTGCCACAGCTGCATAGCCATAGTGACTCTCCCACAGTCTGGACTAGATCCAGTACTGGGAGATACATTTGGCAGGCCATGGTCCCTGCAGGCTGAGCAGACAGAACCTACATGACACTACATTTCCACCACTTTCATGCTTGACAGTGCATCATGTGGCCGTCAGCAATTTGTAATGGGGTTTGTGTGTCAACCTGAAGGGCAGAATGAGTCAGCATATGCTATCTACACATCAGTTTTGCAATGCCAGAAGTGGGTTGAAAGATCTGTGGAACTAAACACATTGGTCACATGATTCTCAGATGAGTCATGCAGGATGAATGCACAGCTCATGCTGTCATGCACATACATGTAGTCCAACAATCATGAAGAAAGAAATGCCATTAGGTGGTAGTAATGTATCTTTACCTAGTTGTGTACATCCAACACATGGAGCATCTAGGACCCCACAAACCTGACAAAACACAATGTGATTGAGCTCAACATATGGTATTGGCCACCGATACCTGTACAATGTACATCCTATTGATGCCACACAGACTGCAACAACAGGCACACAAGACGTCTAACTGGCACACAGGGGCACATTATAGCCTGTGAGGAGGGAAAGGATGGGTAAGGGTAGAGACAATTGTGCACATGTTGTGCTTACCTGTTCCTCGGGAGAGCCATAGAGATGTCCACACAGGGGTAGAACCTCATCAACTAGCTCCTCTGGAGAGAAAGCAGGGGTCCTATCACCTGCTAGATGTAGCATGATTGCTCCCAGAGCTGGTACACAACAGCTCGGGTCATGGAGGTGTTGCTGGCAGCAGTGTCAGGAGTCAAGTGAGTGAATCTGCACAACTTAGCGGTCACGTTCGGCACATACGTATTTGTCACCGCTGGTGAACACAGCCATTTGGTCGCGTCTGCCACTGGCAACAAAGTTAGCCAATGGCTGTCGGCCGCAGTTGCAATTGCCTATAGACATGATGATTCTGACAGCAGTTGCAAGTGGTTCCTAATGTCCAGTCTAGTAGGTCAGCCACCCTCCATTTTGGTGGCCCAAATGCTGTAATGGGCTTTAGAAACTTGGTCACACCTACAAAACATTTTTTGTTACCTCACAAACATCTTTACCCTGTCTTATCATGTAGGCCATTCTACTCAACCACCATTGTAGTATGTTGCAGGGCACAGATGGCATTTAACTGCAGTGCAAAGACCAACCCAACCGACGGTCATTTTGGAGAAAGGAATGTACAGTCACATTTTGAGGGGCAATTGTGCAGCACATCATTGTGTTCGGTCCAAATCCATGTTGTGGACACGTGTTGAAATCCATGGGGGTCACATGTGATACTTGTGTAGTTGCCAGCTGTGATGTGTACTGGATGCCATGTCTACATAGTCAGAAATGTTTTGTCACATGATATCACTGGCATTCATCATGTATGTCACTGTGGACACGCTGACTAATGTTACAAATCATGCCTTTTCACACATCAGTACCCACGGAGAGGGAATATGTGACAGCTTCCTGTCTACCTTCCACGGCCAGAACTTGAGACCATTGAGCAACACCACATAATAATGTATTGCCACTGGGATAGGCATACAATAGTGGCTTATGGCACCAGTTGGAGCCAGATTTGATGCCAGCTATTAGTTATCCAACCACCATACCACCCATTGTACAAGTCATGTCAGTATTGCACTTCCTAGCCAGAGAGTCCTTCCAACATACAGTGGTCCTATCTGCTGGTAGGTCCCAACCTATGTTTAGTCTGGTGTTGAAGGATATCCTCTCAGCAATGTTGAAACACCTTGACATCTATATCAGGTTTTCCCAATGTGAGGATTTAGCCAATGTGAAGGCTGACTTTTATGGTTTGCCCATCTCCCACATGTGGTGGGGACCATTGATGGAACACTTGTTGGCTTGGTGCCACTGCAGGTCAATGAACAAGTATATTGTAACAGAAAGAACTCCAATTCCACCAACGTGCATGTCGTCTGTTTGGTGGATCTCTACATTTCACGTGACTGTGTGTGTTATCCTGGTTCAGCCCATGATTCCTCCATAAAGCAGAACAGCACCATGCCCCAGCTGATTTCACAGCGGTACACAGAGGGGGCCTGGCTGGTTGGTAAGTCACATCTGTCCTGATTGTGTGTGTGCAATGTCAGGTGCTACAATCAGTAAGTGAGTGACTCATTTTCGCACATATGTCCCATGTCTTAACAGGAGACTCCACATATCCATGCCATCCTTGGACCTTGGTTGTTGACACCCCTGAGGAATTTAACTATGCCAGGGAAAATTAGCTTCAATGATGCCTATGGAAGAACACAGCAGGTAGTGGAGCAGGCCAGATTCAGTGCGTGGACTGGACTGGTGGAGCCATCCTCTATCCACCCGAAAAATTGCGCCAGATATCTGTGGCATGCTCCACAGCATCGCCCTGAAGAGGAATCTCGCATACATCCCAGAGGAGGGGAAGCCTGCAGTGCCACCGGATGAGACTCCTGAAATGCCAAGTGAGGATGACAGTGGTGAAGAGGAAGGAGCTGACTTGCAGAAAGATCTCAACAGCTACTTTTCATAAGTGTAAGTGTGTCATGTGATGTAATGACTGTGTCTTTACAATGAACTGTAGTTGTGAGAATGTGTGAAGTTTATTGTTGTAAAAACAGCTAGGGTGCTGATACTCTTCAATGTTCAGCGAAAGGCCACCTTGATGATGTTGCTTTGTTTGTGTCAGTTTCATTGCAATGTTATTTTCCAAACGCTTGCTATGTGATTTGTGTCATAGGTATGTTTTGAAGACTATACTGCTTTGTTTTGTTATTGTACAGGTACCTTTACCATTGACATCCTCATGTGGGCATTTCAAAGTGTGACATTGGCAGGTATCTGATGCTGTTCTGACGTACATACTGACATACAAAGTGGACATGGATTGTCCCAGGT
The DNA here is from genome assembly GCF_031143425.1 of Pleurodeles waltl. Classification (NCBI taxonomy): domain Eukaryota; kingdom Metazoa; phylum Chordata; class Amphibia; order Caudata; family Salamandridae; genus Pleurodeles; species Pleurodeles waltl. The sequence goes on from NC_090442.1 coordinate 431,402,915, forward strand.
AATATAGGATGTGTGAGATCTGTGTCAAGACAACTTGCACAGTGTTTGGGTGGAAGGTCAGAAGTGCCCATTGGATTTGTTTTGTGTGCTTTAGTGGACAGATTGCTTCATGTGTGTCATCATATGGGCATGACATATGTAGTCAAAGACTTCAACCAAGTCATTTTATATTCACCTTGGCAAAACACTTTTTGTATGACCAGTATGAGGCTGTGGGTGTGTTTCATTACTGCAGGCCACAGTGCCTGTGCCACAGCACTGACATATGTTTGTGTCAAACCACCAGATGAGTGGGAATTGGATTAAGATGGGCCTATGATCAGGGACTGTTGCACTGCCATCTGTTTATATCTTGGATTATGTGATGCTGGAATACTTTGGTGTGGCATGTGATAAGGCCCAAGCTGGTGACATCATCTACTTTAATGTTTTCCTATTCTACCGGACAATGTCTGACAAATCCCTTCCTTCTGTGCTCTGGGGGGGCTGTACCTTGGAATATGTGCTTTGACTCAGTGTGAGTCACACATTCTTGTTTCTAAAAGTCCAGAAATAGGCAGCCTATGTGCTGTACCCTGGAATAATTAATTTTGGTTTGACCAGACACTTATACTATTGTGTCTGTGTGTAATGGGTGGGATCCTGAGCAGGACAATGTGTTCCTGTGACATATCCATGCTTGCACAAGTAGCTTGTGTCTTCATCCTATGGGTCACATGGACTTACATCTCTACATAGCAAAATGATCAAATTGAGGAAACAGACAATGAGGTTGTGATGGGTGAATTTATTCCAGTTCTAATGCAGAAAAGGAAATTTGGACAGAAAGGAACAAAAATGAAATGTGAAGTGGTCAGTCATGGAGAATGAAATCATTGGAGTAGATGCCACACCACTGGGAGTCCAAGGTCCAGAATATTCCTCCCAATGAAAATGTTAGGTGGATGAGGATAAGTCAACAGAGTGAATGTGTAGCATGCAAAGGAGATCCTTGCTGGCATTAGAGGGCGATTTTCAATCTGCGCTTTCTGGATTCTCTTCTGGACGTCACCTCTTGCGTGGGGGCCGGATCTTCGGCTACAGAGGCAGGGGTGTCTAGGCTGTTTCCCCCTCTGGCAGGGCCTCCCTTCCAGTGGGTGGCATTGATGTTAATGGGCCTGGTGTTGATGAGTCAAAGGAAGGGGTTGATTGGTTTTGAAAAGCCATTGTAAGCACTGTGTGAATGGTCCTCAGCACCCTGTTAGGGTGGCCATGTTGGTATTGTGGTTGTTCTTGCATGTCCCTATCCATGTCCCACTGTAGCTGTGTGATTTCCCGGAGTCTGTTCAAGACCCAGTCCATCAAGCCTTGGGATTCCTGATAGATCCCAAGAAGTAGCTCATGGGGTCCTGGCCAGGAGCAGCCCCAGTGGCCTAAACACGCTGGCCCACAGTATACCTCCAACACACCCTACCATCATTGACCTGTGCCCTTGCCACAGTATGCCTTTTCCTACTGGGTCCTGGAACCTCATTGTCAGAAGTGTTGCACTGCAAATCAAGATCCAGGACTGCTGACCACATGATGGTAGATACTGTGCTTGTTACACAGGTTGGGGGGCAAATTGCTGCCTGTGATGTTGAGGCAACTGGGAGTTGTTGATGTAAACACAGTGAGACTCACTGTTGGTGTCGAACCAGGGACCTAGATGGGCTAGAACCGGCTTCAACGTCAAGATGTCCACGAGTGACTTCTTCACCGACAGCTTCATCCAGTGAGGTAGTGGCAGTCTCTTCTGAGGCCTCTATGTGCCCAGTGGCAGCTTGACCTCTTGATGTCAAACATACAATGTTACTGGTTGTACTGTGACATCTACCTCCAACAGTTTAGTGTTACAGTAAGCATAGAACTTTTACAAAGTTAAATTGCAGTTAATACTATTGTGCCATGTATCCATGTTATTGGTTGCATTGATATGACATTTGTGGAGCATGTCAGATATCTTTGACTGAAGCAGCTGCTGAAATGTGCAGGTCATTAGCAATTAGGAGGATGAGCTGGGAATTACATCTTGCCATCAGTTGAGGCATAACAGTGGCTAGGCAAGATATGGCTTTGACCATTTTGAGGCCTAGTTGAGCGTGATGCACGCAGACCCAGGACTTTGACGGGAGTCATCAAGGCATAGTGCAGTGTGAATGTGTCTGCTGCTGCTGCTACCAATTTGGTGATGCATCTTGAGGCCTTAGGAATACTTGCTATACACACTGGGTAAGGTGTCATTCCTATTCTCAATAGTTTCATCTTGGGTTAGCAGGTCAAGATGGAGCTAGGTAGACAGACACATCTTTGAGTTGGGCATGATCTGTATATAGGTTACTCCCAGGTGAGTAAACATCAAATGGGAATTAGCAAGCAAGGGTCTTTGGACAAGTGAACACCGGTCTGGTGTTTGGACTTAGAGAGACAGTGCCTCCTGGGCTTTGCAGTCATGCCACTCTCTATACTACACACACATGACAAATGTTATCCTCTTATGTGAGTAAATGTCATTTGAAAGTTCATTAATAGATGGATTTGTGCAAGTGAACACTGGGCTTGTGGTTGGAGGTAGAGATACAGGGCCTATTGGGCTTTGCATTCTGGTCACTCCCTCTACTTTCCACCACTATACAAATGGGATCCTCCCAGGTGAGCAAACTTCAATTGAGAGTTAACAAACATAGGTATTTGGGCATGTGAACACAGGGCTTGTATTTGGAGTTTCAGAAACGGAGCCTCCTGGCCTTAGCATTCAAGTCGCTTCCTCTTCTTCACACACTTGATAAATGTTATCCCCTAGGTGAGTACACTTTACTTGTGAATTCCCAAACAAGGGTTTGAGAAGAGAAAACTAGACTGATTGTTGGAGTGGCAGTAACAGAGACTCCTGAAAGTTGCAGTCATGTAACTCCTTGTACTACACACACTATAGAATTATTATTCCCCATGTGAGTATACTTCATGTATGAGTTACCAAACTGGGGTCTTTTGAGAAGAGGACCATGGGCTGGTGGGTGGAGTAACAGTAACAGAGCCTCCTGGCCTGAGAATGCATGTCACTCCCTGTACTACACAAACTATAAAAATGGTGTCCCTCCAGGTGAGTAAACTCAATTGGGAGTTGACAAACAGGGGTATATGGGCAAGTGACTACTGGTCTGGGGTTTGGAGTTACATGTACATGGCATGCTGGGAGTTGGAGTCAGGTCACTCCCTCTTCTTCCCAAACTTGACAAATGTTATCCCCCCCAGGTGAGTACACTTCAAATGAGGGTTGCCACACAAGGATATTTGGACAAGTGCACACTGAACTGGTGTTTGGAGTTACAGACACAAGACCTGCTGAGAGTTGCAGTCAGGCCAATCTTTGTACTACACACACTATACAAACGTTCTCCCTCGGGAAAGTACACTTAATTTGTGACTTAATAAACAGATGTATTGGGGCATGTCACCATTGTGCTTGTGTTTGGGGTTACAGTAGCAGGGCCTTCAGTGAGTTGCAGATAGATCACCCTCTCTACTACACACACCATACAAATGGTATCCCCCCCCCCAGGTGAGTCCACTGAAACAGATGTATTCCGGCATTTGACCAGTGGGCTGGTGTTTGGAGTTGCTAAAAAAGTGCCTCCTCGGAGTTGCAGTGAGGTCAGTCTCTCTACTACATACACTTGACCGGTCCTCCCGGGTGAGTACACTTACATTTAGAGTTCCTTAACAGATGCATTGTAGCATGTGACCACTGTGCTTGTAGTTACAAGAATAGTGCCTCCTGGGAGTTGTTGTCATGTCAGTGCCTGTACTACGCATATGTGACAAATGTTATTTTCCCAGGTGTGTACCCTAAAATGTATAGATAATAAAGGGTTATTTGGACAAGTGAACACTGGTATGGTTTTTGGAGTTATAGAAACAGTGCCTTCTGGGAGTTGCAGTCATGTCAGTCCCTGCACTACACACACAATATAAATGTCATCTCCCCAGGTGAGTACACTTTATTTGGGAGTTGTCAAATAAAGGTCTTTGGCCAGGTGAACAATGGGCTGGTGATTGGAGCAACAGTAAAAGTAGCAAAAGGTGAGCTATCAGCATGTATGACGTGGCATTTTATGACATTTTTTGTGTTGTAACTTACCAGACTCCACTCACCCAGGTATTCCTGTCAAGCCCGCAGGATTCAGAATGGCAAAGACCTTCTCTTCCCAGGAAAAGAGATGTAATTGGGCACTGGGAGGGCCACCACCAGTCTTCATGGCCCACAGGTGGTACCTGGAGACCAGGGAACAGACCTTGCCCCTGAGGTTTTTCCACCTCTTTTTAATGTCCGCCCTTCTGCACAGGGTGGTGCCTACAGCATTCAATCTGCCAACAATTCGGTTTCACATTTCCATTTTCCTACTGAGAGGACTATGCTGAACTTGTGCTGGAAACAATTGTGGCTCTACTCTTATTATTTTATCCACTATGACTCTAAACTCAGCTTCTGAAAAACAGGGATTTTTTAAACGTGACATGATGAGGAAAAAACTATGGTTGACAGTAACTTACAAAACAGGGGAAGTGCAAAAGGGTGTGAATGTACAAAAATGTGTGAAAAAAGGGGTGCCTAATCTATGCAGTGTTTTGGAAATAAGGTGCTCTGACTTCAGTCTTCGATGTTGATAATGCAAAGGATTGTGGTCTGTGAAGGGGTGTGGTATATAGTGCCTTTTGCAGGAGTGTACACTGGGCAATGTGTGTCAAATGTGTTCTTTTCAAATTCACCCAATGTGCAGTTGTGTATTACTTTGCTGACGGCGAACTGCTATGGTTTGGACCACCATTGGCTGACCACCATGGGGGTTCGCCACAGTGACGGTGTGCTTGAAATAATGTCAGTGGTTAGTCCTAGTACGGTTGTGCTGGAGGTTGAACCACCTATATCCAGGTCACCCTGGTGAAGGCACTTTGCTTTTTTTGGTTGACGGACAGCAGTACCTGCCTGTATAACTCGTGACTGGGTGGTCTTTTCAGGACCGCCAACATGGTGGTCTGGCAGTCCGACTGACATACTCGTAATGAGGCCCTAATTTCTATTAAATCGATTTCCTTGTTTTTTTCAGGTTCTCTGGAGCGGTTAGGTTTTTCGTAACAATCTATTGTTATTTTTTTTTATTGAACCTACAGACTGTGGATTGCGTCAAGGGAGTGGATTTTTAAACTTTATTTCTGTATTTTTTTGGGGCTTTTTAATATGAGTTTTACAACTTTTACAACTTTTTGTTTGATTCCTTTTGTTTTGGAAGTATGCAGATTTGGAGAGCAATCTGCAGCAACAAAATCGTAAGTTGAAGTTGATTTTATTAATTTACTGTGGATGGAAAATGTTAAATATTGCTAATTATGTTATGTTGCTCTATATATATATATATATATATATATATATATGCATTATGTTTTTTTTACCTACATGATGTATTTTTTAAATTATGTGTAGGTAGTTTGTCAGTTTGCTTTAAAACATTTTTGATCTAATAGAATTAATATGTTTATTATCTCAGTGAGTAATGCTAATTGTAGTATTTTTTTCACTGACATAATAATATTTTGCTAGTTTTTGCTTAACAAAAGATGTTTAAATTATTATGGTGTATTATGTTGTAGTGTGTTAGATGCCTGTTATATTTTATATATGATTAGAGGATAGATTTGGCTGTTATTTCTAGGTAGTCTGGTCTTTTGTAGTTTACAAATACTTGTACTTTGAATTGTAGCATTTCATACAGTTTTCTTGTTTGTTTGGTTAGTTTAGAATAGGTTTCTGTAACAGGTTCTTCTGTTCTAAGTTCGTGATAGCTTTGCTCTTCTTGTATGACTTCTAGACCTGCGTATAGTCTAGGTTGAATTCTGCTTTGTGTGGCTTGGAAGGCATTATGTCATCCTTCAACTACATTGTTTGTTTTTGCGTCCTGTGCCAAGGTGTTCATGGTATATGGAAGTTTGGCTGACATATGTGTCCTGAGCTATGTAGCCTGCCTACCCATGGGTCCTTGAAGTAGTTCATTAAGGGAGCTAGTTTGTCTTCATTATTTTGGTAAATGCTGCTTTCTGTCAGCATGTTGTACTGGTTGGCTCCTTCTGTTACAGGGACATAGGCTAGTGCAATTTGTTTTTTTATTTCAAAGGTAAATTGATTGTTGGTGGTATATTCCACACTTTGGGCCTCATTATGAATTTGCCCGTTACACGGTAAGACCGCCACAGTGGCTACCCCTAAAAGACTGCCATGTTGGCGGTCATCTGACCACCATATGAAGAGTAACGTAGCTCAGTCTGCCCAAAAATAGCCACGTTCCCGAAACTGCCAGGACACTGGAGGACAGAATAAAGGCAATTCGACAACCAGCACCACCAGCCCAACAAAAATATGATCAAATTACAATACACAAATCATGAGAGTGGTTCTTCCATGGCAGAAAACCATTGGTGGCACAACAGTGGCGGTCTGAAATCACATCAGTCAGAAAACTACATCACATTGGATAGTTTGAATACCCCACACCTGTCGCACATTCACACATCCAAAACACCTACACACTACACTATGAAACACCCCCATATACAACCCACTTTGCAACCGGAACGCCACATATAAGCAACATTTTTGAGAGATAAAAAAACAAGTGTAGGCACCAATACACATTTCACTACACACATATCCCACACCTGCACAAAATATACAACAAAAACATTTACTACCACACATAATACATAACAACCGCCACCCAGTCACATCACAGCACCCACATTCATCACTAGCATTTTCTTCATCCTTGTTTACTACTTCACGATCTTTACCACCACTACCCTGTCCCCACAAAAACATCCATGTTTCACTGATGATGAGCTGACGGTCATAGTGGTTTAAATTGTCATAATACAATATATCTGGATCACAGGTACAGCAAACATGAATAGCTAGGAAAATGGAGTTGCGATGAAGGATAGTCGACAGGGTGAATGCTGTAGGCAGTTACCAAAGCAAAGGAGGAAATCAGGAAGAGGTGGAATTACCTCAGGGGAAGGTATGTTCTATGGCATCCAAGCACCAGCAGGCAGACCTAAAGACTGGTGGTGGGCCCCCACGTCCTCCCCCACACTTCACATCATGGGAGGAGAAGGTCTTGGACATCCTGCATCCTGAGGGCTCTTCCCAATCACAAACCTCTCTTCCCAGACAAAGCACAGAAACAGACAGGCATGCATCCACTTCAACATTCAAGGGTAGCTCAGACAAACATAAGCATCACAAGACACACCACCGGCATGCACACAAGCAACATCCAGATGCACACAGCAAAATTCACAACCAGCCCTGACACCTCCACCATCCCCAGCATCACAGACAGCACACCTGACACACCAGCAGACACCACATCAACATTCTCAGATCCAGCCACTACACCTACCCACAGACAGCACCACATCAGACCTTCAGACATCCACCCCAGTCACCACACCCACAGAAACCACTATCACTGACACTCCTACATGCAGCACATCCACCATACTTGAAGTCACCACCCCAACAGACAGTCAACACCCACAATGGCATGCCCCAGCACCTCCACCCCATCTCATCCCAAGACACATAAACACGCTCACTAACCCACCCAACAGACACCCACAAGCATACCTCTTACAAACATGCACCCAAGATATCCACACCAATATCTCAGACAACCACTCCCTCACCCTCCACACCGAACCCTTTTTCTATGACCGCCCCCAGGTGTCAAAAAAAGATTTTCTTTCAGAGTTTGCCCTTTTCCCTACTCTTCTCCCTCGTAAAACCCCTGAATGTTCTTTTTCCCTCCACAAGTCCGTCCCTTCCACCTCAAAGACCTCCCTAAACCATTGTAATTTACCCATGTCCCTACCCTGCCAAAAAGTCTACTATTCCCAAGAAACTCCAACCTTAGCCTAAGCCTAAACCAAAATCTACCCCCCTCAAGCCAAATCCCAAAGTCCTCCCTTCCAAGCTTAAGCCCAAATCTCTGTCAACCTCCCGCCCTGCATAATCCCTAAGGTGTCTGCCTGCCCCCTTGATGCCCCTACCTGTGGAGGTTACATGGCAGTTAGGAGACAAGTTCAGGGCACCCATATGTGCATTTGGAGCACAGTGACTTTAGACTATGAACTAGCCTATGGCCTTTGAACTTTATATCACTCATTCATTAATTTAACCAACATGTTGTTGGTTTTGAGGCTACGTCTTTGTGTTGCATTTCTTTTCCTAGTGTAGAGGTGTTCCTAGCTGAAATTGGTTGTGTGTCAATTTCTGTCTGTGTGGTGCATGTGCTACCGGTATTGTTTGGGCAGTTTGTGAGGTTGTGTGCAGTGTTTCTGTTCCACAGTGATTGGGTGTCTGTTGTGTGATGGGTAAGTGTCTGTTTGATACACTTTGTTGTCATGGTATAGAATGGTGTTTGTGTTGACATGTATTTGTTGCTGTGTTGTGTGGCTTTGTGTGCTTTGACTGTGTTTGTGTGTGTGTTTAGTGTATGGTATGATAGATACGATGTGCGGTGTATGATGTGTATGTTGATTGGTAAGTTGTATGATTATGTGATGGTGTGTGTTCATTCCCTGTTGGTTATAGGTTGTGTTGTATGTGTGATGTGTCCCTGGGTAGTGTCTATTGTGAGTGCTTGCCAATGTCTTGCTGATAGTGTGGTTGTGGTGTTGTTGTGATGTGTTGTGGTGTTGTATGGGATTGTGTTTCACTGAGCCTGTGCTGTGTTTCCCTGCATATGTGTGTGTTTTTAACTTGTGTGTATGTGTGTGTGTGTGGTGGCTGTAGCGTGTGTACTTTGTATCTGCTGGTGTGTGTGGCTATATGTGAATGTATAGCCACACAACAGCAAAGAACTCTTCATGATCATCAGGCGATCTGACCAACCCCAGAGCAAACTCCGCGGATATCATCCCTTCACAAGAGCTCTGCAATAACCTCTCCACCTACTTCCTCAGCAAGATAGCAGACATCTATAACAGCTTCCCAACCCAGGACCTTCCCATGCCCACCACCAGCTTTTCCACCACCGAAGCTCCTCCAAACCTCCACCACCTACTCTGCTGGGCCAACATCTCTGAAGAAGAAACCCTTAACATCATGAACTCCATCCACTCCAGCTCTCCCTCCAACCCCTGCCCCCACCACATCTTCAACAAAGCAGGCAGAACCATCGCACCCAAACTCCGGCACATCATCAACTGCTCCTTTGAAACCCCCACCTTCCCAGAAATCTGGAAACATGCTGAAATGAAGCCCTTACTGAAGAAACCCACTGCAGACCCAGAAGCCCTCAAACACTTCTGGTCCATCTCTTTGCTCCCCTTCCCAGCTAATGTCATCAAAAAGGCTGCCAACAGGCAAGTCACCAGACTCATTGAACTCAACATCCTGGACTCCTCACAGTCAGGCTTCTGGAGCAACCACAGCACTGAGACCGCACTCCTGGCAGCCACAGAGGACAGCCGCATCTTCCTGACAGGGGTGAGACACCGGCTCTCATCCTCCTCGACCTGTCCGCCGCTTTTGACACCATCTCCACCACACACTACAGGCTTGTCTCCATGATGCCAGCACCTGAGACAAAGCACTAGAATGGATCACCTCCTTCCTCTCTGACAGAACCCAAAGAGTCTGACTCCCCTCCTTCTACTGAGAGGCCACCAAGATCATCTGCAGTGTCCCGCAAGGCTCCTCTCTGAGCCCCACTCTCTCCAACTTCTACATGGCCCCCTTGCCACCATCGCCAGGCAGCACGCACTCAACATCGTCTCATACAAAGACACTCAGATAATCATCTCCCTCACCAACAACTGCACACAGCCAAAACCAACTTCCAAAACAGAATGAGGGGAGTTGTTGCCTGGATGAAGGAGAGCTGCCTCAAGCTTAACCAAAAAAACAGAAGTCCTTGCCATTGGTAACAACCCCTCAGCCTGGGACATCTCCTGGTGGCCCACTGCTCTCAGAAGTGCTCCTACCCCCACCAACCATGTCGTAAGCTCGGCTTCATCCTGGACTCAGCACTCTTGATGAACCGTCAAGTCAGCTCAGTCTCCTCTGCCTGCTTCAACACCATGCACGTGCTCCAGAAGATCTTCAAATAGATCCCAACTGAATCCAAAAGAACAGTCACCCATGCCCTCATCAGCAGCCGCCTAGACTAGGACAACACACTCTACGCCGCAACCACCATCAAGGTACAGAAAACACTGCAACGCTTCTAGAACGTCTCCGCCCATCTCATCATGAACACCCCCAAACATAGCCACACATCCGCTCTACTGAGAGACCTGCACTGGCTTCCAATAGACAAGAGAATCACAGTCAAGCTTCTCACACACGCCTACAAAGCCCTCCACAACGCTGGACCAGAATACCTCAACCAAGGACTCCCCTTCTACACGCCCACCAGACAGCTCCATCTGCCGACCTTGCACTCGCCGCCGACCCATGGTTCCAGAAAGCCATAGCCAGAGGAAGATCCTTCTCCCACCATGCCGCCAAGACCTGGAAAGCCCTTCCCATCCACCTCAGAAGATCTCCCACTCTATCACAATTCAGAAAGGACCTCAAAACTTGGCTTTTCACCTGATCCCCTCTGTTCATCGATGGCCTCTCACATACTGCCCCCCCAGTGCCTTGAGACCCTAGCAGGTGACTAGTCATGCTTTACAAGTATTATGATTGATTGATTGAGGGACAAGATGCATTCCCTGGCCTCCAGGCAACAGATGTAGCAAGCAAGATTGGCGGTGGCCCTCCCAGGGCTCTATTGTAACTCTTTCCCTGGGTGGAGAAGGTCTTGGCCATCCTGCATCCTGAGGGCTTGACAGGAATACCTAGGGGAGTTATTTTATACCCAACATTTGGGAGGATACCATTTGTCAAGTGTTGGAAAGCAGAGGGAGTGACCTGACTACAACTACCAGGAGGGCCTGTTTCTGTAACGCCAACCACCAGACCAATGTACACATGCCCAAATACATCTGTTAATTAACTCTCAAATAAAGTTTACTCACCTGGGAGTGAGCAATATACAGATCGTGCTCAACTCATAAACTTGTCTGTCTACCTAGTTCCATTTTGACCTGGTATCCCAAGATTAAACCATTGAGGACTAGACTAAAACCTTATCACGTGTCTACACCAATAATTCCTAAAGCCATAAGCTGCATCAGCAAACACATTGACACAGCACTGCACACATGATGACGGCAGGTACAGATACAAGAAAGTTGTATGTTTGCCTGTATCACACTGAACTAGGCCTTCAAATGGTCAAATGCACATATTGCCTCTCCACTGCGTTGCTTCACCGTTGTTAAGATGTCATTTTCATTACCTCCCCCAAAGTGCAATTGATCAGAACATCTGATGATGGGACCCGAATACCTCAAAAGACACCTCTCGTTCTACACGCCCACCCGTCAGATTCGCTCAGCCAGCCTCGCCCTCGCCACTGTCCCTCGTATCCGCAGAACCACCGCTGGAGGTAAATCCTTCTCCTACCTGGCAGCCAAAACATGAAACTCCCTCCCCGTTCACCTAAGAACTACCCAGGACCACCTCGCCTTCAGGAAGTGCCTCAAGACTTGGCTCTTCGAGCAGCAGTAGCCCCCCCCCAGCGCCTTGAGACCCTCACGGGTGAGTAGCGCACTCTATAAATGCCTTGATTAATTGATTGATTGATTGATGAGCTGCTTGTATCTACCAGTTTAAGCAAGCTTCACATGTCATGTCAAATACTCCTAAACCATGGTAACTTGGCAAAATAGGCTAACATATCACTTAGGAATGCCCCATGTCTCTAATTACTGTAACACAAAACATTTGGAGGTATGAGTCACACTTCAACTAACAACAATATACTCTCTTACTCAACAGGTCAAGTTGGCACAGCCCCTGGGAAGACCTTGTCCAGTTACCAGACTCACACTCCACCCCGGATGAAACCCTCAGTGATGACGACACTCCTTGGGAGGAGTTCTCTGGACTTGTGGACATGGAGGACGGTCCTAGTACATCTGTACAACCTAGTCTGACGGCAACAGTGAGTCTCAATGTGCCCACAGTGATACCTCGCAGCCCTGTTGTGTCAGCATCACAGGCAACATCGTACCTCCCAACATGTGTACCCAGCACAGTCCCAACCATCTAGTGTCCCCCAGTCATGGATCCTGAGGTGCAACTCAATGCACCTGACACTGAGGGCCCAGGACCCAGTTGGAAAGGGCACCCTGTGTCAAGGGAACAGTCTTGTGGGGGTTGGGTGCAAGGGAGGGATATTGTGGGCCAGCAGAGTGAGTCCACTGTGGATGCAGTTGACCAGAATACCATCAGCCACGTCTTAGGGGTTCTATCAGGAGTCCTAAGGTGTGATGGGCCAGGTTTTAACTGAACTCTGGAAAATGAAGCAGCTGCAGAGGGACATGATTAAAAAAATAGATGACCACAATTCAAACATGTGCGCCCTAACATGGGTACTGTGGGATATCCACACAGCCCTGAGCAGTGCTTTTTCACTCCTGTGGGCCAAATATTTCAAGGTCAAGTACATCTGCAGCAGCCATAAGAATGGAAGGCCTGCCAGAGGCACAACCACCCTCGGACACCCCTACTTCTGCAGCAGTTGATCCCCCCTTGTAAGCAGGGACATCCATGCAAGAATCCCACCACTGCCAGCAAGAAACATCTCCCTTAATGTCTTCATTTGTGTGCCACACAAGCACTCAATGGACTGCCCGAACCACATTCCAGTTCCAATGGGCGGAGTTCTCTGGACTCTGGATTTCCAATAATGTGGTATCTACTCCAATGATTCCATTCACCATGAGTGACTACTTCACTATACATTGTTGTTTCTTTCAGTCCAAAATTATTTTTCTGCATTAGCATTGTAATAAATTCACCCATCACAAACTCATTGTCTGCTGTCTTACATTTTACATTTAGCTATGTAGATATATAAGACCATTTGAACCATATCATATGATGAAGATAAAAGCTACTTATGCAAGCTATGATATGCTGCATGTACAAAGTGTTTAGCTCAGGATTACAACCATTACACACTAACACATACATGCACATGTCTTGTTTCAGACGATATTTTAATACATTGTTTAGCGCATAGGCTGTCAAGATGTCAGAAACAGAAATTCAGACTTGACCATATCAGACTGTGTAGGCCACTAGATATGCTTGTACAGACCCCAGGAATATTGTAGGAATGGACCTATCAGACATTGACATGTTAAATAGGCAAAAAGGGATATGGTTGATGTCATCAGCTGGAGCCCTATCCCCTAGCTCTCAAAAGGAACCCCAACTCATATAATGAAATACCCAGACAGATGGCAGTAGAACTGTCCCTGATCACATGGACATACCAATCCAGTGCTATTGCATCTGGTGGTATGACACAAACGAATGTCAGTGATGTGCCAACGGCACATCAGGCCTACAATAATGAAACTCATGAACAGCTACAAACAGTTCAGACAAAAATAGTGTTTAGCCAATGTGAAAGGAAACTTACACAATGTTGGCCTACAACAGCATTCTTATTAGCCAAATAATGACACACATGAAGCATCATGGCCATCACACAACAATAAACATGTCTAACTGAATCTTCAGCACTTCCATCCAATCACTGTACAAGCAGTCTTGACAAAGGTCTTCTACACCCAAAGTCTGTGAAATAGTTTCCCAGGAGCAATCCATGACCACTTTGTATGTCCCAAGAGCAGAATATACCTGCCAATGTCACAACTCTGGAAGGGCCAAATGAAGATCTCAGGAGCCCAAAAGCCCACTCCACTGCCAGCCTTGTTTTTCTATGGGCCTCATTGAAGTGGACTTCCTCTGGCGTAGTTGGGCCCGTATTTATACTTTTTGACGCTAAACTACGCTAACGCAGTTTAGCGTCAAAAAAATTAGCGCCGTCTAACGCCATTCTGAAGCGCCATGCGGGCGCCGTATTTATAGAATGGCATTAGCCGGCGTTAGCCGACTGGCGCTGCCTGGTGTGCGTGAAAAAAAAACACGTACACCAGGCAGCACCGGCGTAGGGGAAAATGGCGTATGGGCGTCTCAAAATGGGGCAAGTCAGGTTGAGGCAAAAAAATCGCCTTAACCCGATTTGCGCCATTTTTTTACGACGCCCATCCCCCATTGAAATGACTCCTGTCTTAGCAAAGACTGGAGTCATGCCCCCTTGCCCAATGGCCATGCCCAGGGGACTTCTGTCCCCTGGGCATGGTCATTGGGCATAGTGGCATGTAGGGGGGCACAAATCAGTCCCCCCTATGCCACAAATTTTTTTTTTTAAAAATACTTACCGGAACTTACCTTAATGTCCCTGGGATGGGTCCCTCCATCCTTGGGTGTCCTCCTGGGGTGGGCAAGGGTGGCAGGGGGTGTCCCTGGGGGCATGGGAGGGCACCTCTGGGCTCATTCTGAGCCCACAGGTCCCTTAACGCCTGCCCTGACCCAGGCGTTAAATTGAGGCGCAAATGCGGGTTTTTTTGCCCCGCCCACTCCCGGGCGTCATTTTTGCACGGGAGTATAAATACCACGCACATGCCTGGGAGTCATTTTTTTAGACGGGAACACCTACCTTGCATATCATTAACGCAAGGAAGGTGTTCACGCCAAAAAATTACGCTAACTCCATGTACTTTGGCGCTAGACGCGTCTAACGCCAAAGTATAAATATGGAGTTAGTTTTGCGTCGAATTTGCGTCGTCGCAAACGGAGTATAAATATGCCCCTTGGTTTCCTCAACAGTGTCAGCAACCAAGGACAGTTTGGATATGCTGAGACTCCTGTTTTGTAATGAGACTTAAGTGCCACAATGAGTCACTAACTTCATGATTGTAGCACCTGACATTGCACACTCAAAATCAAGACAGATGTGACTTACCAACCAGCCAGGCCCTCCCTTGTTGCATTTTTTACATCAGCTAGGGTATGGTGCTGTTCTGCATTACAACAGAATCATGGGGTGAACCTGGAAACCAGGCACAGACGTTTGAGATCTACAGATATGACAAGCAGATAACTTACACATTGAATGGATGTGCGTCCTGTTGCGATAGACTTGTTCACCGGCCTTCGGTGGCACCAAGGCAATATATGTGCCATCAATGGCTTCCACCACATGAGGGAGACGACCAACAAGATATAGCTCTCAATGTGCTTTATCATTGGCGATTGCACGTCTCTTAACACACCACTGAACGTGCCTGAGCACACTTGAACATCTGCTTTAGATACCAAACATTACCATAATGTACAGTAGCTCTCAGCCGCAATCTTTAGCAATGTGGCCCCAACACCAAATTCATGCATGCTTCCTGAGTAATTTGTTATCTATGTCTACACTTGTGTTTGATTGACCCTGCTTGCTGATCTATTTGCCGTGGTTGGAAAGATCTGATTTTGGCAGCAGTGCTGGTGTCACCCAGGATGAGGGAAGATGTTCAATGAATGGATATCTGGGAAGTAATCCAAATGGGGTGTCACTGTGTTGTGCGTTGTTTGATATGGTAAGTATCTCATCTTGGCTTGGTCACTGTCAACATGAATTGGGTTACATTTGTTCCTCTGATGTAGATTTGGCATTTGTATCATATGGGCGAACTAGAATTTTGTTTGTCCACAAATGGAGGGTGTTCAGTTGTGCTACCTTCCTATACTTTTGACTGACCATGTGCCCATTTTCAAGTTTGTACCTGCCAGCTGCTTCATCTACATGTGTGACCCATGCTGTTGCATTTGCTTTCTTGACTTGTACTTATACATTTGGCAGATAGGCATGCCACCTTGTTATACTATGGGTTGTTCCTGAGATACATAAAGGCCCACTTCCCGTACAAATAGTGTTTAAAGGGCACCTCCAGAGTGAAATGTGTCCCAGGGCAGCATTCTTCCGGGCATCCACCTCATGCTGCCATCCTATTTTGCAAGTATTGTTTTCATTGTTATCGTTGTATATTTGTCTCCCACAATATTGTGTATCCCACTTACTTTCCATTATCTTACAAAGTGGGTGAAATGTGAGGGTCTATTACAGAGATGTTGCTTGGAAAGGGGTGTTTGTGCTAAATGACACATCCATACCCATTTGTCTTCAATATCACAACAGAGCATGGCATGTGAGCAATGTGAGGGTGTCAGTTAATTTAGTAGGTGTAATGTTGATGTGGTATTGCTGTTGTGTGACACCATGTTATGTGTACTACACTGTCCCTGAAACTGGGATGCGCAGACATGTGTGGTTTTGTGGTGCAGTGTCAGTGACCTCTCCAAAGGAGCCATCATGGGGCTTTGATTGGGTCATACATTGTTTACACCTCCTAGCCGAGACACACAAGATTATAGGTGGTCCACGGAGAACAGCCCCCATACAAGGTCGGTGGTGTGCCGATTTGTTGTGATGTTTGGGGAAAAGGGTAGGTGTTTTGTCTTGTCGTCAAGTGTGTCCACAGCAGTGTTAATTTTGGGCTCCATCTATCAGCAGCAGCATTGGCAGCACATGAAGGATAGGCTCCACACCAGGACAGGATGTGTGACACTGCCTACAGGTGATTTCCTGCTTTATGTGCCTCTGTTTCATTAGCTAAGATGTGGTGGAAGGACCACTAGTCACATCGGTGGAAGGCAACATCATAATCTGTCAGGTGGAAACACTGGCTCTGATAGCTTCTTTGACCTATCTCGGACTGCAGCAGTCTGCGCTGTCTGGCTGTGCTGGCGGGACCGTGGCAGTCTATTGTCTATGGAACCGCATGCATCATATGGTGGTCTGATTGACAACCCAACGGTGGCCGGCTGGACCACCACCGCAGCTGGACCACTGCTGCAGCTATGTTAGTCCACGGCCCGACAAACTCAGAATCAGAACCTGTTAGTACTGGTTTATTAAGAATTACATTTTTTAAAGGTGAAAATATTTCAGTTGCTATTTTAAGCATAATTGTTACTTACTTAAGCAAGTGGATGTATGATTGTATATGTTGCAGGCCTCTCTTTTGCAGGGAAAATCCGGCAGAGTGTCCACCTCTTCAAAAGTTTGGCATTTTTGGAGATTTTTTTTGTTAAATTATTGTTTGGTTCATTGGTTAAGCTATGTTATTGGTTATATTATTTATACATTTTTCTTATTGGTTGTTTTAGCTTCCTTTTAATTATTTTTTCAGCTAAAGCCTTATTTGGAAAATGTCAATTAATATTTTTTTATGCTCGCATTCTAGATATTTATTTTGTTTAGAATTATAGGTATTTCTTTTAAGTAAATTACATTTTGTTTATAAAACATTTAACATGATATAGAGCATTCCTCTCCTTTCCTTGTGCCGGCGCAAATGTGCTGCCTTGCACCAATAATGACACCCTTGCACCATGGTGTCAGTGTGACTGAGTTACAGGCAAGATTGTCTTTGTGCAGGGAGGGAAACTTTTCTGCACAAAGACATTTCTCAGAAGCATTTTCCTCTTTCTAAGTGTGCTACAGAATACTGCACAGTTAGAAAGAGAAAACAACGAGGAGAAATAAAGATATTTCCCCTTCGTTGTGCCTCCCAGGGGAAGGTGTAGCATTTTGATGCATTCCCAGGTTTACCAGTGTTGGAAAATCTGTGAATGCACCAAAATCCATGGGTGGGTGCACGGGAAGACCCATGCTCCATCCATGGAACACCTCCCTGGAGCAAAGTAATGCAAGGCAGGGATTTGTGCTGGCTTCCATTACTCCAGATTTATCAAACCACTCACGGCCACGCAAAGTGTCCTTGAGTGGTTTGATAAATATCATGTTTTGCTTCACATTTGTGCACCGTGCATGGGGCAAGGGCAATGCAAAACCATGATAAATTTGCCCTCGTTTTGTCAGGTTTAACATCGCGTTGCGACACCATGATAATGAATAAAGAGAATAATTAGTAGAGTTTGCGTGATGAGAGAACCTACAGTGTTGAGGGGAAAGTACTAGTGGTCCTGTCTCAGGGCATATTAGGAGACTGGCAATGCATGAATTATCCATGTTCGCCCAACTTTAGATAGTTAAAAAAAAAACACTAAAACTTTAGATTAAACCCATAGTGGGAGAAAATGACGCATTTTGAGACAACACTTTGAAAGGCATACTCAGAAAGGGGTTTTCCTTTTCCAAACAAACCTAGACATGACATGGATGACTAACTCTTCGGAATTATTTACTTAATGGATCCCAAGGGAAACAGGGTCTGGTGATCTGGAGTTATTTTCTTTTGGCCTCGGACTACATCACTGAGTCACATCACAAAGCATGCACCGAATATATTAAACATAAAAAGCCTCAGCCATGTGACTCACTGACATGATGAACTCTGTCCTGTGTAGACATTGACCTTCTTGGTATACTTTTAAATCATCGTGTATCGCGTCATTACGTCTAGCAGTTGTAAGAGGTAAAGCAACTCAATAAGTCTTTAGTTGGAAAGTTCCATCAGTCAGTAAGGCACTATAAAACATAGTACAAATATGCACTTTGTGCAACTATTGTTTTATTTATCTAGAGAGTCATCTTTGGTTATAGGACCTAAAGAGTTATCTTTGGTTATAAGTGTAAATAAATAAACGAATTTTATTAAAATGTGTATTTTTATTTTGCAAAATGCAGTAGTTTTAAAGACCACATGTGGCAATGCAAATGGCCACAAGAGAGCTGCTCAGAGTTTCAGTTGATGTCCCTTCGTAAAACAGCCCTGAGATAATTAGAGTCTGCTTTCAACATTACATTATTCCCTCTCTACATTTCACTGATGCTGCCGCGTTTCAGTTTTTGTTGTCATTTCGTAATGATACTATGTGCGGGAATTTCATGCTCGGTTTCTGCATTCTAAGAACATTTCTGCAATCCGCTAGGTGCTCACAAAAGCCTGCATTGTACTTTAAGAACACGACCCTGCTCTCCTTCCAACACTGCACTTAGCATTATGGCCACTAAATAACCATGCTTCCCTGGATCCACTCATCTGCACCACCATTCCCCAAAGTGGGACTGAACCATACATCAGCGCACTGCATCTCAAGGTCCCAAACTACACTGCATCATCAGGACACTAACTTATTGGGGGGACTGTATGTAGCCAACCATATACATTGACCAATCACATTGAAATTGACCTTAGCATCCAGCAGCCTTTATCCTACCATACTGCAATTTATTACGTGGCCACCACTTCTCTTCACTGCATTATGCACTAGGGCGATTAAACCAGGAGACTTCACTGCATCTCACGGATAATACCCCGCCACTTTTTAATGCAACGAAGGGAAGCTACCTACGAAAATCCACAACCTAGCAGCAGTAACCCACTATACTGCATTGTAGTCTATGGGCTTTTACATCATTCTGTAGAGCATCCCTGAGATAGTGAACTATACCACACTTTTTGTGTGGTTATAACCAACTATAGTATACTCTGTCCCGTGCTACTAACCAAGTTTACTGCTCTACACTCTTCAGATAATACTCCAGCAGCCTGCAGCGTAACTCGGAAACCATAATCCATCACTCTGCAGTGTAGCCTACAGACACTGGCGATGTCATTTAAAGCATCACAGAGCAGAACATTACCATAAATCGGTGTCACTGCCGACCCACAGAACTTGTATTTTCCCACTTTATTTGAAGTTATGGAAGCCCTGGGTTTCCAGCTACAATAGCCCAGCTGACTCCTCCACCTGAAAATGGTTAACTGACTGCTGGTTCATAATGGTGCTATAAGGTATGACATTCATTCTGCCCTACTTCTTGGGGATGGAGGGTGAAAATTTTCATTGCCACTAACATGGACTGCCATGAGAGGTATTGCGGGCCTGGCTGACAAAATGCACAATGGTCTCTAATCACATGGGATTAATCTCTGTGCATCAGCTCCATTGTATTGTTGTTTTCCATGAACAAACACCCACTTTCAGAATCTGATTAACGAAAACAAAAAACTTGACTGATGGGTACATCAAACATGGTGCCCGATTGGTTAACTTTTAGCACCTCCAGCAGAGCCACCACACTCATGACTCCTCTGAATTTACACAGAGTTTGCTGCCGCATTATATCTCTAATTAAGAAGAAAGTTCCTTTGTGAAAAGAGAGGATGTTACAACTTCCATTGACCTGGCTGGCCAAAGAGTCACCAGCTACACTATAAGTGAGACAGTGCACATTCAAAAATGCACCTCATACAAGGGGCACGACTTACCTACGTAAAATAGAAAATAGCTCACTACATTGTACTCATTCTTAAGGACTCTCATAACAGTTAAGTGCGTACTGACTAAGAAAGTTATCTAGATGATTGCATCTCAGACACTCACTTTACAATCATTCACCTTGTTAAACCAGAGTTCTTATTGGAATGTTGAAAATGTTGCCTTTTCCACAGGATCATCCCAGATGTTTTGTGTTTTTGCTCAACCCAGTTGTTGCTGTCTATAGAAGCCTCTCCACTTAACCCCTGCTAACCAGAGGTAAAGTGCCTGTGCTCCTCCCTTCAATAATATGACATTGGTATACACCTGATTTTCATATTTAACGTACTTCTAAAGCTCTATTGCATGGTATCAAGGTGTACCCATCATCTGTTAGTCAAATGTCACAAGTGGACTGCAATGCCTGATATGTCACGCACTACAGTAAGAATGTAAACATGGCTGTAGGCCTGCCACCAGTAGCTGGGCTGTGCAGATTTTGACTGCAAATTCAACCTGTCAAAATTACAGAGCTAAATGTTTTTTTTTAAACACTGATAAGTCACCAATAAGGTGCCTTATTGCCCATAAGGCAGGGTGCATGGTATTTAAAATTAGGGCATGTAAAAGTTTAATGTTCCGCTGTCCTTAAAGAGAAAAACCCTAAAAGCTGTTTTCACTATAGCAGAATTTGGAGTTTTGTAGGAAAGCACTGGGATACAATATTCAGTTTAATGATAAATTTTATCTCCAAGTAAGAATAGCTACAGTTTTCATTTTTAAATTTTTTGAAATATTTGTTAGACGTCCAATTCACTGGTAAAGTCGGATTTCTTATAAATATTTTGGAAAGATGATTTTTAAAAAGTTACATTTGCCATGCCTTAATCGGTTCTCTCACCTCCCTCGTGGGGGCTGTCTGGAGTCAGCCTTGCCCCCCCCCCTGGCCTTGGCGTCCCTGGCCTTGGCTCACAAGTCCTCTTTTTGCTTCGTCCTTAAGGGCACATGGCACACTTTTAAGTAAAGAAAGGACATTGGCAGAGCCCATCACAAAAAATCACCAGATGCTCAATCCCATGGCCCAAAAGAGATCCAGATCAAAATATCACAAGATCACCAAATCTCTGTGACAAGGTGACCATGTTGGGCATGGCTCAGATTTAAGCTACGTCCACTTTCCAGAAGCTGCCTGCTATTATGGATCTCACCTGAGCAGCACCTCAGTGGCTCCATGTCTTCTCGCCAGAAGTCTCCAAGTCTTCTTGCAAGGATCCTTTCCATTGGCATTGTGTTTCTGGTCCTACAACTACAAAATTGGACAAGTGAGATCTTAAAGGTGGCTATGTGCTTGTGCCAACAACACTCAAACAAGCTTGCTATATTTCCTTTAGGAGAGTTTGAGACAAAACCCTGCAAAAGAAAGGGAATCTTTAGAATCACAAACTAACAAAGGTTATTGCATTTCAGTTTGGTGACTAACAATTGTTTAACAGTTGTACCACATATATGGGAAAGTTAACCAAATATCTAAGAAAGTGAAAATAACATGTTTTAGCATATGAGTTTGTCTTTCTGATTTCTCACTATATGTAAACTTCATGTAAAATCAGTCTACTTAACTCCAGTCTAATAGTGACGTGATAATTGTGTTGATTTATTATGCATGCTATATTTTTTGTCTTGTTGAGTACTAAATGATTACCTTGAAGGACACAGCCTAGAAGAATAATGACAAGACAAATTGTCACATTGGTTCATCTCTAACTCAAGAGAAAGTCCCGTTATGTACACCACACTTGCTACCATGTTAAACAAGAATAGTTATAGAACTCAGCAAAAACGATTGCGTCCTTCCTTCTTCTTTTAAGATTACTGGACTACATTCGAGAAAGAAAATCAGGTAGAGGGTGCATCTGTAGTGGGTAAGGGGACACAGTCAGGTACCAAGATCGTTTGAGGGGAGACACAATGAGGGAAAACAGATCATCAGAATAGGTTTATGAATAGTAAGGTTGCTCTATCTCCTAAAGAAGGAACAAAGAAGCCGGACAGACCTGAAGCACATGACATTTGAGGCATTCTTCAAAGGAGAGAAACAGAATGGCACAACAAATTTTGTGTTGTGTGTATCTACTCTCTGGTTTCCTGAAAACTCAGCTTTGATCTACCAGAATTCTGTCCCTGAGTTTATTGGGGCACATTGGCTGTGTAAAGTTCATATCCCAGATATGAATGCAGGAAACACGTTCAAATCCATGTAAGTATGATCTTTTATTAGAAGACAGCATGGTACCTGCCTCTGGTCTAAGAGCCAGGCCAACAGCCCACTCCTATAAAGTTCTAGACCTCTCAATACAATACAAATGACATGTAGGCTATTCAAATATACACATGAGACTTAAAGGAACAAAACCACAAAATAGCACATCTTACTAAAAACAAAAAAAAAAACAAATTACCAATCCAAGGAAACAATAACAAAAATAAATCATACAATATTAACAAAACAACCAATACATATTAAAGAAACATTTGTGGAACTTGTCTAGATTGTACTCCATTTTTCACCCGAAAAGCAATAGAGGTATCTATGCCATTTCTGTCATCATGTGACTGTGTTCCTTATGTTCTAGACATTCCCTCACTTTTGGCAACCCTTCTTACATTCCAAACCTTTCCATCCTGTGTAACAACACTTTTACAACTCACTTTGACTACACATACAGGGTGCCGAACTTTGTGACCCCTTTTGCTACCCAACCAGGTGTGGGAATCTAGACCCAGTCTCCTACTTGGAACCTAGGTACCTTCACTTTTCCTTTGGCATTATAGACATGTTTAAACTTGTTCTGTGTTTCATTCACCCTTTTAGCCACATCTTCCCTGCTTTCATCATCAATCTTTTCACCCTGCCTTCTTTTAAACCACCACGGGCACAACTTGGAAACTGGATGTCTACCCTTAAGTAATTTCGAAGGACTAACCTTTGTAGTAGAATGAGGTGTGATGCGATACAATCACAGTTTTTCCCTCAGTTTGTCCTTCCACCCCACTCCAAACACGTGACCACAATATATCCTCCTTAAGCACATTGTTGAATCTTTCAACTTGACCATTAACCTGGGGTTCATATAAGGTGGTGATGATATGGTGAATATTAGAAAACTTAAGAAAACTCTCCATTTCAGCTGACTTCAACTGCACCCCATTGTCAGTTATTGAAACTTCTGGAAATCCTTCTCCAGCAAATATTTCCTTTAAAAATTCAATCACACATCCAGTAGTAAGTTGCCGTGCAAATTTCACCTCAGGCCATTTAGAATGGTCATCCACCAATACCAAAGCAAATTTGCAATCCTGTGGTAAAAAATAAAATGGACCAGAAATATCAGATTCTACGTTTTGCCATAGAAACTCCGGCCATTGAACTGTACTTAAAGGTGCAAGATCAACCTTTAGCATCTTCTCACTATTGTCACACTTTTGACTATCCTGTCAACCACCCTATCAAGACCTGGCCACCAAAATATTGTTCTTATTAATCTTTTCATTGACAATTTATCCAAATGTCCTTCATGTCCAAAGGACAGTATATGATCCCTCAAACTGACAGGAGGTACACATTTCCCTTCTTTCCACAGTATCTCTCCTTCTACTTCTTATACATTTGAAATCTTCCAATAAGGGTAATATTCAGCTGTAATATGTTTTTGAACAGGCCATCCTTCCTTCGCATACTCCATAACTTTTTTTAAAGAAACAATCCTCTTCCATTGCACTTTTTCATAACCCTTCAGCAATAGCCTCAAATTTTCCTGACATGACATCCTTCACACTGGTCATCACATCACCGTCCTCCATGGTATTTCTCTCTCCTTTCGCTGCACACAGCAATCGTGACAAGCAAACTGATGTAACATTCTTCCTTCCTGGAGCATACTCTATGATAAAGTTGTCCTCCTGCAACTTGGATATTAACCGTGCAATTCTTGTTGTGCATTTTATCCTCCTCCTGGTGACACAATTCATACCAAGGGCTTGTGATCTGTCCTAAGTGTAAGGCGAGATCCCGAACTTGATTCCAGAAATGTCCTATTGCCCAGACACATGCTGGCAATTCCTTTTCTATGACGGAATACCGTCTTTCGGTTTCACTAAAGGTGCGGGAGGCAAAAGCTACACTCCACTCCTCTTTACCACAGTATTGTGATAAAAACACTCCCAAGACCATATACACTGACAGCCACAGTGATGATGCAATTCTTGCCCACTATAAAGGGTTTCAAAGTGAGTGCTTCTAAGATTTCTTTTTTGATCAAATCAAAAGTTTGTTGCTGTCTTTCGGACCATACAAATGCAGCATTGTTTCCAGTTAGTTCTCTTAGTGGTTCTGTATTAGTGGCAAAATCCTTAATAAACATGCTATGATACTCACATAACCCAGAAAATGATAACCACTTTTGTTTGTTGCAGATGCTGGAGCTTCCATAATGGCGTCAATAAAACATTTTTTAAGTACTACCGCTTTCTAAGACAAATTATCTCCTAAATATTCCACAGATTCCTGAAAAAGTTTCCACTTCTTACTTTTCAGTGTCAAACCATGTTTCCGTAAAAATCCACATACTTCCTTCAAATGCTCTCAATGCTCTTGCACATTTTATGAAAAAATGAGAATGTTATCTTGAAAATACTTGATGAATGCTTCCATTCCTTCAAATATGGGATACATAGCCCTTAGAAAAATGGATGCCGCTGATGCAAGACCATCCGGCATCCTTTTGAACTGGAAAAGGCAATAAGGTGTAATGAACACAGTTGAATTCCTAGAATCCTCAGTGAGCTCAATTTGGTGATATGCTGACCTAAGATCTAGCATAGAAAACATACTGGCACCACCCCACATACTTACTACCTCATTAATATTTGGCAGTGGATGACAATCTACCATAATGTTGGCATTTAGTGCTCTCAGAACAATGCATAATCATAAAGACTTGTCCGTTTTCCATGCCAACACAATAGAAGAAAGCGACTCGAAGATTCCACTTTGATTATTCCATCCTTCAACATTTCATCCAAAATACTTTTAAGTTATTGTCTTACATGTATTGGTACATTCCTCAACTTTTGCTTCTCTGGTGTAGCTCCTTTCCTAAGGTTGATATGGTGAGTGTAACCATTTAGTTTTCTCAACTTTTCAGTAAAAGCATCAGGAAATTGTGACACAACAAACATTTCCTTATCCTGTTCACCTACTACCAAAACTCGTTCATCGTTGTGAGGCTCCAATTTAATATCCAATTTACATTGGTCCCCCATCCTAAGACATTTACTCCCTCTTTTGCCACGTAAAGTTTGATGTGAGTTTCCCTCTCCTTAAGTAGAATATCCAAGCAAATGTAACCTACAAGATCGAAGGTAGATCCATCAAATCTTTGTGCCACAACATCCGTTTTTTTCAAATCTGCTATGGTAAACATATTTCCAAACATATCTAGAAAATAATCCTCAGTAATTATGGTCCATGGAGACCCTGAATCTGCAATGAGATTCAGTTCCTTTCCTAAATTTTGAACAACACACATGGGAGACTTCCTTCATCTTCCTTTTTATATTCCGGAGTATTAACCAAAAGTACAATTCCCTTTTCCTTCTGACCACATTTATTTCCAAATGCACACCTTGCAGAAGAAACTTCTCCCACACTAAGAGATTTCCCATGTGCCACAGGAGAATGCTTCTTCCTCTCATCCTTTCACACCCAAGCAAAATGCCCCATTTTGCCATTCTTTACCTATAGCAGAACAATGACAAAATGAAGCTCAATGATACAAGCTTCCACATCTATAACATGTCATATTCCTTTCACCTTTTTTATCTGTCTGTGTACCTTTTCGAGCTGGGACATTTTTGATCACATGAACCTCATCCCCCAAACCTTAATTTTTAACATTTGTGTTAACCTCTTGCACTGAATGTATCCATTTTTCAGATTGTTCTAATGACTTAGATGTAGTCATAGCATCTTGTAAACTTGGATCACCCGTAACCCATAACTCTTCTTGTAACTTCTTGTTCTTAACATTTACAATAATCTGCTCTCTCTAATCATCTCATCACACATTGGCCCAAAATAACAATTCACAGGTAATGCCCACAAGGCAGTTAAATAATCACCAAAAGACTTAGCTTCAAGCTGTGCTCCAGTGTAAAATGTAAACCTATCTAGAGCTATGCTAATAGTGGGTTTAAACCTGGTTTCCATCTACAACAATGCTTTTCAAAACTATTCATTTCCCCACCATCCTGAATTTGGGGTAAATTCCTAAAAATAGCTTGACCTTCAGAACCCAAACAATGAAGCAATAGAATTTTTCGTCTTTCTGAACCCATCCTATCACCATCAATGGCTTTCATATAGTTGACAAATTCCCCCTTCCATCTAGTCCATAGTATTAGAGGATCTCCTTTGGACTGTTAAAATCTGGCAGGTGGATCAAACTGCATGTTGGCAATAAAGTATTATGAATTAATGTAATATTGAATAATACATTACTTTTACAGGACTAAAGGCACATAAAATCTAAAGTCAGATTTTCTATAATACAAATATCTAAATGTATAATGTACTTTATAGGTTGTAGGTGCAAAGATCACCGCTTATCTCTCCTCGAAAATAGTGATCTGCAATAGTTGTAGCTATGCAGATTAATGTTTATATCTCCTCGAAAATAGTGATCTGCAATAGGTGTAAACATCACCAATAATATGTATTGTTAGAAGAATAGGTGATTCACAACAGGTGTGCGAATCACCGAAACCAGTGAATTAAAATGTCCGCCTCGTTGAGCCAACAGTAAGATGAACAGCATTCTAGTCTTTTTCAAGTGCTGTACATCTCATGCTCCTAAGATAGCATCTGTAGAGCATGAGCTCAACCCTGTCATAAGACAGAGAACATAACGCTGCACACCACAACACCGTCTCTGCTCACGATCCTTAATTCTGTGCACCACAATGCCACTTGCATCCATGAGTCACCGCAGCACGTGAGAAAGCATGCAAATCATCAACGCTGTCTGCCACAACTCTGCTTTCATCGACAAGTCACAGTACTACACGAGCAAGCAAGTGCCTACACCTTGCACGCGCAGGAGCTCTCGCCAAAACAGTTCAAATAGTTTAAAAAGTGTTGTGTGCCTTACAAAACTCCAGTCAATACTTTCGGCATGAAAGTGAGCACAAACATCCAACAAAGGAACAAATTGGATAAAACAAAACGAAGAAATCAACTTCTTTGAGGCAGTAAGAAACTGCAGGTCAACAGTCACAGGATTCAAACAATGGCAGTATTCTGGAAGATGAGCACTTCAACTCAGTTAATAAAATGCAATAATATTCTTGTAACATGGTAATCCAAGTGGTGGTTTCTTCAAAAGTAGTCAAAGCACACTCCATTGCAATGGGCTATGTAAATAGGTTCTATAGAAAACTGTACCACAACCATGCTGTCAAAATCCAAGTAGTCAGTACATCTTCTGTTCCCTGTTGCTACTGTAAAGTTCATATCCCAAATATGGATGCAGAAAACACGTTCAAATCCACGTAAGTATGATCTTTTATTAGAAGACAGTATGGTACCTGCCTCTGGTCCAGGAGCCAGGCCAACAGTCCACTCCAATAAAGTTCTAGAACTCTCCATATAAAACAAATGAAATGTAGGCTATTCAGAGATTCTAATGAGACATAAAGGAACATATCCACAATATAACAGGCTGCCTAAAACTAGATTTTAGTGTTAGATGTGGAAAGACGCTATGATTACCATTTTACACTCGCCACACACATCAAGCCTTAAACTTAGTGTGGCTGAAGTACTAGCTAGTGGCAGGCATAATTGGCATTTCTAGGTGTCCACTTCTGAACACTTCTGAACCTGTGGAAGATCAGAACATTACCGACCCTGCTGTGAGACCTGAGAAGAGTCTAGAAGACTAGATCTGCTCTCTCTTGTACCCAGGACAAAGAAATGGGCACCAAGTTTCATAAGGCGGACATTCTGTTAAAGCTAGAGGGACACAGCAAGCTACAAGTCTTCCCCTCTGCTGTCAGCTGACTAGTGCCAACTGGATCCGGACTGGACCCACCTGTCCTCTGCATGCCACTCTAAGGGCCTGATTGTGAGTTTGGTGGTCTGGGGACCGTTACAGTGGCACTGGCGGTCTGACCACCGCAGTGTTGGCAGTCCGACTGCTGCATTACAACACATGCAGCTATGTAGATGAAAGACCACTGCAGTCCCACCCACATAACCAGCAAATCTAGATAATCGTGTTGGTGAGATAGGCCAATGTGCCTATTGGAGGGCAGACCTCCAGTCCAACTGCCATCCCAATCACGATGTTGCTTTCCACTAATGTGACTGTGGCAGTTTAACCACCACACTTGAGCAGGTGGAAACGGAGGGATATTCGGCTAAAACTCACCTCTAGGCAGTGTCATAGCTCCTGTGCTGCCATGGAACAGATCCTACACATCCTGCCCCTGCTTGTGCTTCTCGATAGTGTACAAAAAAACGTTGTTGTGGACGCAACCAATGGTATGCCAAACCCTACCTGTTTCCTTCAAGTCCACAGCAAATTGACGGCCTGCCATTGATCTGGTATGTGGTCTGTGCTTGGTGGCCCAAATATTTGTCATGTGCCCTAGTTTGGAGTTATACACAACTTATGTCAAGTAGTCCAATCACAGAACCCATAGATCAAGTATGAGAACTTGTCACCTTGAATGGTTTGACTCTCGTAGCTCCCCTCAGTAAACTGTTGGCATCAAATATAATGACAATGTCAAGGGCATTCTTACATATTCCACATAAGGCCCTGACGTCAGCAAATGTTCAAGTACCTAATACCACATCATGTTGAAATGATGGGCAAATATTCCAGCCATGTTGCAGTAAGAAGTACAGTAGCCTGAAGAAGGAGATTTGGATACACCCATGGGACAAAGTGAAAACTCACCAATGATAACTTCACAATCTGTGCGTTGTCTAAATAGTGTAATGGATGTAGTACTAATGTTGCTTTGCTAGATAACACATCTTGCATAGAAAGGTACACTGGAGACAATCTGGTCAAAATGTCTGGGAGATTTGTCTACAAATATCCACAGCACAATGAATCAGCTAGGTCTAGGGAAATCACCTGTCTCTATTGGTACTGCTAAGAACACCCATCTAACATTGCATTACTTAAAGGCAATATCCCATTGGATGTTGTTGTGGTTCAGAGAATCTCCAATATCTGAAGAGGTCCTTTGACATATCTCTCAGTGGGAAGGTGCATCTCTGTGCCTTTTTGTCATGCAAACACATTGGATGACTGTGTGTACACACTTACATATGGTTCCAACATTTCTGCATGTCACTCCCTGATGCATGTTAACAGTCGGGTAATGAACCTTCAACAACTGACATGTGCAAAGCACTTAGTGAAATGATTCAACATTAATGGTAAGGAAATGCACATTGTGAGTAAATAATGTAGGTCTACCTGTCATGTCTGTCATTGCTTCTGCAATTGTTCATGATAAATGACATGGAGTAACGGGACAGTGTATGCGTGACCCAACAAATAATGTTGACACACTCCTGTCTATGGTACCACATGAACTGTTTACCATTCATATTAAACTATTTTCCAAGACATGTTGGCATGCACACATTTCTGATGGAATCAGACAGCATCCCATGAGGACAGGTAAATCATATATGAAACAATAGTGGAAATTATACTATAAAAGTGCAAGGTACACATGCTAACATAAAGGCACAAATACTGATGCCAACAGTGATGTTACCCAAATAATTTAACAGGACATTCCCTACTTACCAAGGAAAACCATTGCTCAGTGGCTGCACACAAAGGACAATGTGTGCTAGGTCACATGTATGATGGCCACCACCAGATGAGAGGCAGTAGTGAGTCATCAGCGTCTCAGGTCCTCCCACCATTTTGGACAGTGGACACTCATCCGGCGATAGACTCCCAGGGTCCACATCGGGTGATGGCTCTCCTATTCCCTTGCTTCTGATGGGTGTTGACCTGAATGGATACAATAGACAAATGAAGAGGTCCCAACTCTATTTTTTTAGGGTAACTGGTTGTTTAACACACATGTAGGAAATACCTAGCACAAGCATTTTGTAATTGTCAACACACAACATGTGTAAAGCACATATGGTGATAAGTACAGGGACATAAAGACATACTTTTGGAGTCATCTGCTGACTATCGACAAAACTGTCCATGGCCTGCACTGACTAAGCAAGTCCACTGACATCATATGGCCCAGGGCCAAGCAACATGTACTGTGATGTGATCCACTAGGAAATGCAACACACCACTGTAACCTTCTGAAGGGTAAATTACTTGTTCATGATTGTACAGACACCTTTACATCCAGGCACATTGACTTGCGCTTTGGTCCATATAGGCAACTAACGTGGTACAGAATACACCGTAAGACTTTGGTGACAATGAAAGGGCTGGTATGGGTGTCACTGAAAGCTTCTCCTCTGTGGAGGTGTGGAATGTGGTCTACATAATGGAACCTTGTACCACTTCTGAGTGGGTTTGTGTGGTATGTACTGGTATCAGAGGAGACACCTCTTACCATATATGGCACTCCTACAGAGATGACAATAAACAAACTAAGGTATTTTTGGTCTGATTAGTTGCATGTAACAAAGCTAGTGATTCACATGTCATGATCTCCCCTGAATTAACCAACTATCTGCTCTGTGGGTTTGTCACTTGTGCTATTGGCCTGTACTGAACAAACATAACTTCTGGAAAGGTAACAACAGATGTGTGGGATTAAGGGGCCTTTCATTAGGCAATGACACACAATGACAATGAGGGTCAATGGAAATAAGTACCAGGTCAGGTGGTTACCTCAGTCCCCATTCCTAATGTAGTCAATGTAAATGCATTCAGGCCATTCAGGCTCATTTTGTTCACATCCAAGGATCAGAAGGCCTATAGGGAGTTAGCCCAGTGCCTTAGTTGCATAACCACAGTTACTTTGCACCAGCCCAGGCTATGTCCCATACTGTGAAAAGGCTTTGGCTAGCCTTGTTCTCTGCAGGCTGAGAATACAGAACCTACATGAACAGCACATTTGCAGCTCCTCCATGCATGACAGTACAGTCTGTGGTCATCCTATATGCGAGTTCAGGGATGTGTGGCACTCTGAAGGGCTCAGTGAGTTTTACATTGGTCTCAGACCACAGTTTGCAAGGACCTGATCTGGGATGAGTGATCTGTGGGACTTAACACATTCCTAACACTATCCTCAACTGACTCAAACAACATGTATACACAGCTCATGCTGTAATGCGCATACATTTACTGTGTACCATCATCAGATCATCAGATATATCACTGTATGGCTGTAAAGTTTACTTGCATAGATATATGAATGCAACACAGGATCTAGGGCTTGTCACACATCACACAACACAATGGTCATTTGAAATACTCAGAGTTCAGGGCTCCACAATCCACAACCTGTACAACCTATGTATGGGATTGCGACAATAGTCACCCAAGTAACCCCCCAGGACTCTTAGGCATATTTTAGGCTGTGAGGAAAGAAAGAATGGTTTTGAACATAGTCAAATATGTATGTGAGATAGTGGCCTGTTCCTCTCGTGAGCCATAGAGCTGACCATACAGGTAAAGGACCTCTTCAACAAGTTTCTCTAGCTCCTCTGGAGAGAAGGCAAGGTTCATTTTACCTGCTTGTTCTGCCATGATTACTCCCAGTGGTGGCACATATCAGCTGAAGTAGTAGAGGTATTCATGGCAGCAGTGTCAAGAGGCAAGTGAATTATTTTCCAAACTGCAATGTACATGTACCCCATGTATGTGGTCATCACCATCGACGGGCATAGCCATTGGGCCGCAGCCCTCACAGTTAACAACGTTAGCCCATGGCTGTGTCCACCTCAGTTGAAACCGCCCACCACGTGGTTGACTTCCACCAGCAGCAGGAGGTTTCTAAAGTTCAGTGAACGAGGTCATGCATCCACCATTTTGGCAGTTGAATCTACAGTTTTGGTGGCAGTTAAATGCATCACAACATCTATGAATGTGTTGTAACATCTCAACAGGTGTAAAGAGCTCCTTTGATATGTAAATTGTCCTACACAATCGTCAGTGTAGTGCAGAGGTCTTCAATCTGTGGGTCGCGACCCCCAGGGGGGGGCGTGGAGTCCTGGGTAGGGGGTCGCGTATTCCACATGCCTCACTTCATCCCATCATTAAAACGTCTCAGCTGAACTTTGATTTACTGAGTTTCCTGTGCTGTGAAATTAAGCCACACAGACAGCTAAAAAAGCTTTTGTGTCAGGGTGGCTGCTTACTGAATAAAATGCAAATGTGCGCTACAAGTTGATCTGCAACTGTAAAGGGTGCTTGGGAGCTGGTTCTTGGCTTTAAATGATAGTCACTCAAAGCTTTATGATGACAAACATTTATTATTTTTGAGTGGTAGTGCAGAGTTAACAACTGTGCTTTGAACTGTGTGCTTTTAAATGTCATTTTTTTACATAGCGCTTACTTCACCTGGCAGTGTTGAAGGGACAGCTATTAAAAATGACATCACATATGCTCTGATATTACTTAAATCTACATTTTGGAAGCACCATTTTATCTTAAACCTTTTTGTATTGGACTTTCTTATACTGTGTGCAATGCAAGTATAAGATAATGCCTTACATATTCACAGTGCTTTCTGCAACAGGCTGTGACCTCTTGGCACTAAAAATACACAAGTCACTATTCTCCACTTCACCAACCAAGATTTAATTCTGTTGTTACACACAGACCTCTGCAGTGCATTAACTAATAGAGGTTTCATGATGCACTACAGTGCATCTCCCGATGAGTAACATCTTTCTTTTTTTTTCATTTAAACTCACTGTTATTTTATATGTAGCTACCAAACGGTGAAAGACTTTAAAAAAAAGTACAGAATATTTTGGGGCTTATTTATGAGATGCTTGCGTCGCTGCAACATCACTTTTAAAGATGGTCCAGCAGCGCAAACCTCTCAATCATACTTAGGAGGCAGCGCAAAGCCCCCCTCCGTAGCTTTGCATGGCCTCATAGATATGGAGTAAGGCAAAGCAGCGCAAGCATCCGTTTTACCTTACTTTGCGTCAAAGAGGCAATCCATGGGCATTGTGGTGGGTGTTCTACGCAACACCCATGGATTTTAACGCTGCCCCAGATTTACAAAATCACATAAACTGGAATGGCACCAAAACCTTACACCTCCCCAGAGCAGACATAACGAGGAAAAATGTTTTAATTGCACCTCGGTTTTTCCTCTTTTCTATGTGTGTTGCTGTCTGCCACACATATAGAAAAAGGAAAATGCCTTTCAGGATTGTTTTTGTGCAGGAAGGTGCCCCTTCTTGAACTGCAACAATCCTGCCTTTGTTGGCGCTAGGCAGCATTTAGTGCACCGGCGCAGGGGAAAGGACAGGAATGAACTGTATTTCATAAATACGGTCCATTCCTGCCCTCTTATATTGGCGTAGGGCAGTGTAGCAAGAAGACTTGCGGCACTGCCCTACGCAAATTTCTCATATATTCGGACCTTAGTCTTTAGCCACACCTTTGACCACGCCCCTACACTACTGACCTTTGGTTTGCAAAACACTGTTTAATATTATTTCCTCACTGTAAAAATTATTTGCTGTGGAAATTGGGGACATTTATGATTGTCGATGATGAGGAGTACCAGGTTCCAGACATTTTTCTCAGGAGGGGGTCCTTACACCTAAAACATTTTGAGAGGGGGTCCTGTTATCTGGTGTAGTGTGATGCTGGTCACATATGCCAAATAACCAGTGCACTGTCTACCGATGGTGACAGTATTTTTGGTGGTCGGAACACACTTTGCAATATCAAAGGGCACAAAAAAGGAGAAGATATGTATGTTATGTGCACATACACGTTGTCAACACATGTCTAGACAACCATGGGGATCATAGCTGGACCTTGAGTAGTAGACAGTTGTGTGGTGTAATGGGTGTAATGTATTTCCAGTCAGTAATGTTTTGTCACATGACTTTGGTCTTACTCATCAAATATGTTGGTCTGGACACAGTGACTCATGCTCCAAATCATTTAATTCCACAAATGGTTACCCATGGAGAGGGGGGATGAGACAACCTCCTGTCTGCCACCCATTTTCCAGACCTCAAGAAGAAAATGCTAGATAAAGCAGTTCCATCTGAATGGGCAAACAATCCAAGATCTATTTCATCGGTTGGAGCTAGATTTCATGCCTCAAAACAATAATCCTACATGTATACCACCTATTATGAGACTCATGGCAGTATTATTCTTCCTGGACACAGGGTCATTTCAATGTACAGTGTCTATGTCTGGTGGTATGTCACAACCTATGTTCGGTGGTGTTTTAAAAGACTTGCTATCAGCAATGATGAAACACATTGACAGCTCTATCAGGTTCCACAGACGTCAGGATCTAGACAATGTGAAGGCTGACTTCTATGGATTTGGTCACCTAACACATATTGCATTGGTGCCCCCGCATGACAGTGAAAAAGTCTATCTCAACAGGAAGCACTTCCATTCGATCAACATACAAGTTGTCTGCAAATGTATACATTTCAAACACCTGTGCCCGGTTACCAGATTCAGCCCAAGATTCCTTTGTGTTATAGAGCAGCACTATACACCAGTTGATGTCACTACTGCAACCAAGGATTGCCTGGCTTGTTGGTAAGTTACATCTGTCATGATCTTGTGTGTACAATGTCAGGTGCTACCATCAGGAAGTGTATGATTCATTGTGGTACTTACATCTCATTACAAAAAAGGAGACTCAGCATATCCCAACCATCCATGGTAGTTAACACCACTGTGGAATCCAATGTGACCAGGGGAAGTCCTCTTCAATGAGGTTCATGGAAGAACATGGCGGCAAGTTGAGCAGGCTTTTGGGCTTCTGAAGGCCAGATTTCACTATCTGGACAAAACACCCAGGAAGGTATGTCAAAACACTGTGGAGTGCTGTATGCTCTGTAACATTGCCCTATGAAGCAATATCCCTTACATCCCAGAGGGGGGAGGGGTCACCAGTGCCACCTGGTGAGAATACAGCAATGCCAAATGAAGATGATAGTGGTGAAGAGGAAGGAGCAGACTTGTGAAAAGATCTCATCAACACCTTTTCTTCATGAGTGTAAGTATGTCATAAGACAGCTATGACTATGACTGTTCAATGAACACTTATTGTGATGATGTGAGGAGTATGTTTGTAGAAAATATTATGAAGCTGAAGCTCTGGAAAAATCTGGTAAAGGGTGTTTGATGAGGAAGGTGAGAATATAGCAATGCCAAATGAAGATGATAGTGGTGAAGAGGAAGGAGCAGTCTTGTGAAAAGATCTCATCAACACCTTTTCTTCATGAGTGTAAGTATGTCATAAGACAACTATGACTATGACTGTTCAATGAACACTTATTGTGATGATGTGAGGAGTATGTTTTTAGAAAATATTATGAAGCTGAAGCTCTGGAAAAATCTGGTAAAGGGTGTTTGATGAGGAAGGTTTTGAGACATTCTCATTTTGTTGATGTTGCCTTTTTTACATCAGATTTTTGTCATGGACTGCGTTCTCCACAAGTTTGCTATGTGAATTGTGACACATGCATGGTTTGATAGCTAAACTCTTTGTATTTGTGTTTTTAGGTACCTTCACCGTGGCATCTTCATTTGGACATTTCTGAGTTGTGACATTAGCAGGTATATGTTGGTGTTGGGACATGCAAAGTGGACATGGAGGATTGTTCCTGGGAATGCATGTCTCAGGCTTCTGGTGTATCAAACCTTTGCCAAGACAGCTTGCACAGTGCTAAGATGAGAGCTAAGGAGACTCAATTGGATTGGACGTGTTCCTTGGTGTTTGGAGGCTATGATGCATTATGTGTTTCACCATGTGCTCAGACAATATATATTTGTAGGGCTAATTCATGTTTGTCTTTCACATTGGCTAAATACTTTTCATATGAACTGTATGTAGTTATGTATGTGGTTCATCATTGTAGGCCAAAGTTCCTGTGGAACATCACTGACATTTATTTGTGTCACACCACCAGATGCAGAAGCACTGGATTGTAATGACCCTGTGATTAGAAACTGTTGTGCTGCCATCTGTTTGAGTCTTGCTTTAAATCATGTTGGATTCCCTTCATGAGGTAGGCGATATGGCTCCATTAGACGACATCAACCAAATTAAGTTTTGCCTTTTCTACAGGAGAACGTCTGACATATCCCTTCCTTTCATTTTCTAGAGGTCTGTATCTGTAAATGTAAACACTTACACAGTATGAATCAAACATGTATAATTTTCTGTTTCTGACATCTTGACAGCCTATGATTGCAACAATGTAACAAAATCGTCTTACACTATACACTTCTATATATGTGTTGCTGTGGCATGGTTGTAATCCTGAGCTAAACATTATGTACATGCAACATATCTCTGCTTCTAAAAGTAGCATGTTTTTTTCATTGTATGATTCACATGTTCTTACATATCTATATTGCTGAATGTATAATTTAAGACAGCAGACAACCTGTTTGTGACTAGTGAATTTATCACAGTGCTAAGGGTGAAAACAAATGTGTGGCAAAAAGTAACAAAAGTGAAGGGGTGAGTCATGGTGAATCATAGGAGTAAATGCCACACCATCGGATGTCCAATGTCCAGAGTACTCCTCCCATCAGAAATGGAATGAGGTTCAGGATCAGCCCACCAAGTAAATGTGTGACACTCAAAAGAGGACATTAAGGATGAGTTTTCTTGCTGGAAGTAGTGAGTGTCTTGCCAACTGCACCTCCTGGATTTTTACATGGACGGCGCCGCTTGTGCTGATCAGTTCCAATTAAGATGAAGGAATGAAGATGACATCTTAGAAACAGTTAAGCCAACACAGTGGAGAGGAGACATGTATTTGACCATTCCAAGGCCTAGATGTGTGGGATACAGGCAAACACCACAACTTTGTTGCATATGTAGCTTTAACCATCATATGAGCAGTGCTGGGTCAATGTGTTAACTGCCACTACCAATCTGATGAAGCAGCATAATGCATTAGGAATACGTCATGTACAAACTTGATGAGGTGTCATTCCTGTCCTCAATAGTTTCATTTTGGGATACCAGGACAAAAGTAAGCGAGGTAGACAGACACATCTCTGAGTTAAACATGATATGTAGATTGTTTTAAAAATAAGAGCAACAATGATTGTTTAGTTGTACATCCCTTGAGCGCTGTAATATGAACTCAAGGGTGATGCTCTAACACTAAGACACACTTTTTGCCAAGATGTGAAAAACCGGAACCCAGGAACCTTCCAGGCCAGTCGTTCATGGACAAATAAAGAAAAACGGAGCACTCAATATACAGATATGTCCATTATCATATTAGTTTAAATCTGTTTACATGTCTACTAGTATTCGTAGTGTGCATATCATTTATATTGTCACATACCACAATAGTTTCTAATGAACCCCTTCAAATATTTAGGTAGGTTGCATTTTTTTGTTTACTCAGTCCCTGAAATTGCAGATTAAAATTTAATAGAATTACATATCATATCTTCAGTTCAGACTGAATTGTTAATCAATGCCTTAATACCAATTATTTGGTA
Organism: Pleurodeles waltl; assembly: GCF_031143425.1. Lineage (NCBI taxonomy): Eukaryota > Metazoa > Chordata > Amphibia > Caudata > Salamandridae > Pleurodeles > Pleurodeles waltl. The sequence continues at coordinate 431,441,000 of NC_090442.1, forward strand.
TCAGTTCATGGACACATTCCTGTTCTTCCCCAAGTGAAAACAATTCCTTGATGACAATTTGCAGATACTCTGGCTGTCAATTCCTTATGAATAACTTAAGCCCTATGGATGATCTCAGCCAACACGTGTTTAGCAGCAGGAAGAAAAATACTTCAATAGTTTAAAGTTGTCCATAGTTTAACACTGTACCATAATAAAGTCATTGGAATTTTTTTTATTTGAGCAATCCAAATCATATACGTAGAGCATATATGTAGCATAGTCTGTATCACATCCAAGAAGTAAGCCAACCGGTCGGCTTACTTCTTGGATGTGATACAGATTACGTAGCACCCCAGTGATATTCAGGAGTATTCAAGGACTTACCACAGTTCTTGTGACTACTAAAGGTATTCACCCTCCTTACATATGAATGATTCAACAGTCATTACTAATCTAATACGTACCTGCTCTGGATTGGGCAAATCAAAAAACCCACTGACTTCATTATGGGAAATACAACCTACCTAAATGTTTGAAGTGGATTCATTAGTAACTATTGTGGTATGTGGCAATAACATGATATGCACACTACAACATACTAATGGTCATATAAATAGATTAAAACTAATATGGTAATAGACATATATGTATATTGAGTGCTTCACTATTCTTTATTTGTCTATGATATGTAGATTGCTTACTCCCATGTAAGTGAACATCATTTGAGAGATGACACACAGGTATATTTGGACAAGTTCAGAAAGCCCTGTTGTTTTGAGGTACAGAAAAGGATCTCCTGGTAGTTGTAGTCATGTCACTTTGTGACTCGCCACCTACACAAATGGTAAACTCCCAGGGTGGAGTACATAATTTGAGAGGTGGCACACAGGTGTATTTGGACAAGTGCAGAAAGGCCTGCTTTGATTAAGGTACAGAAACAGGGTCTCCTAGTAGTTATAGTCATGTTACTTGCTGATTACCCACAATACACAAATGCTAAACTCCCACAGGATGGTACATCATTTGAGAGATGGCACATCTGTATGTTTGGATATGGTAATGGACATATATATATATATATATTGAGTGCTTCACTATTCTTTATTTGTCCATGATATGTAGATTGCTTACTCCCATGTGAGTGAACATCATTTGAGAGATAACACACAGGTGCAGAAAGGCATGTTGGTTTGTGGTATAGAAACAGGGGCTCCAGGTAATTTTAGTCATGTCACTTGCTGACTCCCACACTACACAAATGCTAAACTCCCAGAGGAGTGTACACCATTTGAGAGATGACACAAGTGTTTTTGGACAAGTGCAGAAAGGTCTGTTGTTTTGAGGTACAGAAACAGGGCCTCCTAGTTGTAGATATACCACTCTCTGCACTTCCCAAACCCTGACAAATGTTTAGTCTTTCATATCTGTTGCCACACTGCAGTTAGTGGGTACCATGGGTCCTGGGGTGATCTTTTGATATTGAAACACTTACAGACCCCATTCCAACATATGGCATGCGATTCCATGGCATGTAATGGGGATTGATACATTTGATTTTATGTACAACATTGCACATTGACAAGCTTACATCTCTGCAATTCTGGGTATTGCATTTTGGGGGGAAAGTAGATAAACAACACAGTGAGAAAAGGTGAGATGTGAGCACATCAGACATTGAAGATTTGTGACAGTTTTGTGCTGCAACTTATCAGACTCCACTCCCCCAGCTATTCCTATCAAGCCCTCAGGACGTAGGATGGCCAAGACTGTCTCCTCCCAGGGAAGGAGTTGTAATGGGTCACTGGAAAGACCACCAACAGCCTTCAGGCACTCCATATCTTGCTTGGAGGCCAGGGAATGCACCTTCCCCCTCAGGTCATTCCACCTCTTCCTAATGTCCTCCTTTGTTCCCAGGGTGGTGCCTACAGCATTCACTCTGTTGACTATCCTTTGTCACATTTCCATTTTCCTTCTGAGAGACTTGAGTGCCAAACAATTGTGACACTACTCTTATGATTTTAACCACAGTGACTCTCAACTGACCTTCATAAAAATAGGAATTTTGGGATGTGACATGAATGTAAATTAAAGTAGATGAGAGGGACTTACTTAACTATAAAATTGATATAGGGAGTAAATGGACGAGAGTGCATGAGAGGTGTTAAATGGTATGGTGAGAAAAGGTGCCTTATTTATCAATGATGAGAAAAATGGTGGGCTCTTGTTTCCTTCTTGCAGTGGAGAGGCAAGGGATTATGGTCTGTGAATGGGGAGCATTTTATAGTGTGATTTGCAGGTGTGTTCACTGGGTCAATGTAGGTCCGATGTGTTGTTTTTGAATCCATTCAACGGGTACATGTCTGTTGCTTTGCAGAATGGGTACTGTGACGACTGACTGCCGTAGGCTGACTGCCACATGGAGACTGCCACACTGAATGTGTTTGTGTAATGGGTGTGGCCATGACTGCAATAGAGTGCACACCACCAATATTGCAGGCCACCGTGCAGCTGGCAGGCAACCATTTGCTTTGGCTGGCAGCAGTTCAGGCTGCTTTCATCGTAATATGGCAGTCTGGAGAACGCCGGGACAGCGGTCTTTTTGGGACCGCAGCCTTGGTGGTCTGGCGGTCCGATCACCCAACTTGTAATCAGGCCTTTAGGGATGGTGGAATCCTCACAGCGAGTTTGGCGGTCCTGGGTTGGGACTGCCAAACTCCCCATGAGGAGATCGCCACAGTTCTGGCAGGCTCCCCACTGGCCCCCTTATGAATTTTCCACTGGGCTGACCATGTGTGCAAAATGTATGGCAGCACTGGACTCGGATCTGCATGGACCCACGTCCAATGCCACCTCACATAGGCCCCCTACCACCTTCGGAATGCACACTGTCTGCAAAGCAGACAGTGTGCATTCTGATGATGCTGGGGAGGGGGGCCTGCACTGCCAATGACAATATTGTGAGATGTTCAGTGGCCCCCCTGTGGACCCCAGCACTCGTTTCCGCCAGCCTTTTCATGGCAGTTGAACGGCCATGCCAAGGCTAGTGGAGAACATGGTTCTAATCAACATGGTGATGCTGACTTCAGAGCTGGCATGGCTGATTACAGCCACAATTGCCATCATCACATCGGGATCAAAGATCCAACGGAGACGGTAGTCTTTTGGTAGTCAGACCACCATGGTCGTAATGTGGTGGTCGGACCGCCACAGCCTTGGTGGTCTGACCTCCGCTGTGAATTTGACGGTCTTTGGACTGCAGCCAGTGCACATTCCGAGGGTGCTAGACGTCCTCCTCTGTGATCTGAGCTAGCACTCAGCTCCTTTAAGGGAGACCAGCGGAAACTCTCTATTTCAAGATTTTCGTCGGCCAGCCAGGTCAGGCTGGTTGAAACCTTTTAATAGGGCTGGAGGATGCCACTGCCATGGGGCTGGCATCCTCCCCGTGAGTTTGACGGTCCTGGGTTGAGACTGCCAAACTCGAAGTGAGCCCGTATGTAATTGATTGCTAATTCTATAAGTAGATTAATACTGATTTATTTAAGCTTTATTTAAGTTGTGGGTTGCTAAATTTGTAGGGAATTTTTTTTTTTTTTTTTTGTAAAAAGTTATTTTAATTTGATTAATAGGTATGCATATTTATGAATTTCTTCATTATTGCTTAGTTGTAATGCTTTATCTGCTCAAAATGTATTTTTGTCTTTAAATGTTTATTAAATATTTTTAATATTACTGTTTCTTTATGTGAGTAGCTTAAGAAAATATTTTATATTAATTTAATCATTTAATCAGTTATCAAAGTTATTAATTGGAAATTATTAATGTGCAATATGTTTATATGTATTATTTTTTACAGTTGAAATAGTTATTGGTAAGTGTTTATGAGAATTTGTTTCTGCAAAGATGTTTGCTATTTCAAATATTTCTTTTATTTTTGTCATTGGTAAATCTGCTATTATTATGTGTAATTGTATTTACTATTTCTACTATGTGTTAATATTTTTAATTAAATAAATACATTTTGTGTACTTTAATTCAATAATATTTTGGAGCAAGTGGTCAACATTTTTTATAATTTAATATGATCTGTGTTCATGTGCATAATACTTCTTATGTCAAACAGTTTCCCTGGAGCTCCTTAAAGTGGTGTAGTAATAGTTAATTTAACTCCTCTTAAAGTCCAACACTTTCACTATGTTGCAGAGGCTGGAGTAGGAGAGTAAATCTAACTCCTTTGACGTCCAACACTTTCTCTACTGTTCAGCTGCCTGTAATAGGAATAATACATGTGACCCCTATAAAGTCTTACACTTTCACTACGGTTGTTCAGATTGGAGTGAGAAGAGGATATTTCACTCCTTTGAAGTCTTACACTATCCCTACTGTTGCTCAGATTGGAGTGGGAGTAGAAAATCTAACCGCTCCGTAGTCCGACACTTTCTCCACTGTTGCTTAGACTGGAGTGGAAATAGTAAATCTATTGATCATGAGTCCCTTTTCTGCCAGACTTTCCATGGTGGTTTCACTGCTATGGAATGGCTGGCAGAAAGTCCTTGTTGGGGGCCACAGGAAGGCCCCTGCTCTGCCCATGCCCATGGTATAGACAGTTCAGGCCCCCATCTGCCAGCACCCTCAGAATGTGCACTGTCTGCTCTGCCACCACACGGCCCTCTCCCCCCCAAAAAATTTAATGTTTAGGCCTGGCTCCGGGGGATAGGGTCCCCAGGGCCAAGATGGTCCTGGGTAAAAAGGGCTGCATGGTTACGCTCTCCAAAAATATTAAATATTTAGGCTGGGCCTTCAGGGATGGGGTCCCTCGGGCTGAGATCGGCCTGGGGAGGGTGGGCCATGTGGGTTTCGGTTGGTATAACATCCTCTGCACAGAGCTAAAGGCTGTGCGCAGGGCAAGGTTGGAAAGTTATAGGGGTTGGCCGTAGGGCCTGGCTGGATTAACGTATGGTACTGAAAATTACTTTAGGTAACAAAAAAAATAACACAGAAATTCAATGGAAAAAAAACAAAAGTAACTGGGACATTATAATAAAGTAACTATAACTCATGCCCTAAGATAACTTTAAGCCGTGCCCTCACCATGCACTGCTAATTACACCACAAATTATGGCACTCATGACCCCTTTGCTAACATCATTGTTAATCGTCATGGTAAAACTGTGCACGGCAAGGGTGCAAGTTATAGTTACCTTAGGGCACAAATTATACGTATTTGAGATAACTTTAACTATAACGGGTGTATATCTCTGGTGTGTTACTTTTAAAATGTGAGCCTAACTATGACGTCTCTGTCACCTTTGTTTTTTTAAGTGAATTTTTGTGTTTTTTTAATTATATTTCCTAAATATAATGTCCCTCTAGCCTTTATTTGTTTCTGTGAATATATATACATATCCACAGAAACAAATAAAGGCTACAGGGACATTATATATATACTGTAAGTGTGTGAGTGGGTGTGTTAGTGTTGGAAAGTGGATTATTAGTACCTACACTTAGTAATAGGCCACAATCTCACATAAGGTGCAGTCAAGGTCTCAATAAATTAATCCTTGCTTAATCCTTGCTAGCTTGGCCCATGAGCAGTTTGGCTTAATTTAGGAGACAGGGGTGTGAAGCATTAAGGTCCAGATATACTAAAAATTGGCCTAGCGAGGTGCTGTGCCAAAATTGGCAGCGCTGCGTCACTTTAGAAATGCAGGGATATGCCTTATTTACTAGAATACGGCACACCCCTGCATTTCCCCCTGCACTGGTGCTAAATTGAGCTGCCTAGAGCAAATGCAGGCATCCCTTTACCATCATTCAGGGATATCTGCGTTGAGAGGTTTGATTGTTTATGTGCAGGAAGGTGTCCCTTCCCGTACTTAAAGAATCACTAACGGCGATTCGGCACAAAATGCATTGGGTGTTGCTATTGCATACCCACAGCAACACCCATTGGATGCCTCTTCCAAGCAAAGGGCTGCATGTGTAGAGACAGTATTTACAAGGTGGTGTTAAGCCACAAAAAGTAGCTTAATGCCAACTTGTAAATACGGCGAAAGGCATTGCACCATTGGAGCATCACAAAAAGTGATGCTCCAGTGGTGCTAGAGGCTCTTAAATATTACCCTTAATGTCAACAAAACATTAAATAAGTATAATATAACACACAATAAAAATCGAATACCAATTCATAAACATAGGAAATATATTTATCTTGAAAAAGGCATGAAAATTACAAAAATCCAATGTAGGGAACTGGAGATATGAATGTTTAAAGATTAAGGCCCGCATTACAACATTGGTGGTGAATGCTGCCTACTGCTATGCTGACAGCCACCAAGATACCGTGACCGTGGCGGTATACTGCTATGGGTACTGTGACCCACACAGAGAAATCTGCCACAATGCAGACATCCACACAAGTCCGCCAGACCAAAGGTCAGTGATAAACTGGTGGTACCAAAACCCACACCATTACTCCAACAGAAATACACCCACAGCATCAGGACCCACTAATTACCGCAGCGGTCTTTCAACTGTGGTAAACCATTGGCGATACACACCGCTGCGCTCAAAATACACACAAACTTACAAAACTACACCACATTGAACAATTCAAACCACACACACCTGACATACATACACACCCCACACCCACACACCCACAACACTATAAAACACCCACCCACATTACCCACAACCATTTCAATGAAAAAAAAAAGATTGCTAACAGAGAAAGAGAGACAAGCCAGGAGCACCCACTCAATCTGAGCCACAGAACACCATCACCCATAACCATCCACGCACCTCACAGCACACACCACAACATATCACCCCACACATCCTCACACACACCACTCACACCACATCCATGGCATCCCAAAGACACCCCAGGTTTTCAGAGGACGAGCTAAGGGTCATGGTGGAGGAAATCATCCAGGTAGAGCCACAGCTATTTGGATCACAGGTGCAGCAGACGTCCATTGCTAGGAAGATGGAGCTATGGCAGCGTCATGGACAGGGTCAATGCCGTGGGACAGCACCCCAGAACAAGGGATGACATCAGGAAGAGGTGGAACGACCTACGGGGAAGGTGCGCTCCGTGGTTGCAAAACACCAGGTAGCTGTACAGAGGACTGGACGTGGATCCCCACCTCCTCCCCCACAACTAACAACATGGGAGGAGCAAGTCTTCGCAATCATGCATCCTGAGGGCCTCGCAGGAGTAGCAGGAGGACTGGACTCTGGTAAGTCAAATCTTTACTGCAATATCCACCACCATACCTGCATGCCATCACAAACTCCTACCCCTACCCTCACTCCCATCACTGCACCACCTCACATATACCCCACTATCACAACCCACCCATTACAATACCAAGCCCTGCATGCAACACCAATGCATGGACACCCATCACAGACCTGCATGGACACCCATCACTAAAGCATGCTATTAGATAGAAATACCTAGCCCACAAGATCACCACGCACACAAGGCAAAGCTGACAGGGCTATCACAACCATACAGGGAAACACACCCATGCACAAGATGGCACACGCAGATACAATAAAACTGCATTTACATCCCCACAGGACCCCCACTCAACATCACTGGAGAGGAGGTGCCACCAACATCCAGTCCCCCCACAGAAGAGGCCCACAGTGATGACAACAGCTCTGCACGCCTGGATCACGATGACCAGCCTGGCCCATCAGGGACCTCTGGACAGTTGGTTACCCTGCCACAGTCCCATACCACCACAGACCCTGGGGATCAGGGAGGACCTCAAACACATCCACACCATCCTGGTCACCATTGCAGGGGTGCTGGCTGACATGGGCAACAACATGAGGGAGGCAGTGGCACACCAATGGGACCCTGACACTAGCCACACCGAAGAACAGCCCTCCACCTCCACCATCGCTAGTGATTAGGAGGCCCCACCACAGGAACAACAGGCCACCAGCACCCCACCCCCTGTACAAGGTGAACCACCAAACAGTCCCTGCAATCCAGGCAGAAGCCAGAGAACATTGCCAAGACCCCCATCAGGTAATAGGACTCTCCTGAATGTCACCTTTCTGTCCCACTATGTCACCCTGTCCACCTTGAACTGCCATTACTCCCCTTCCTATGCCCCCTTGGACATTGCACCTGTGAAACAAAGAGACTGGACTCTAACTGGACATTCCTTCACCGTCACCCCAGCCCATTGCACCCCCCCCCCCTCCTCTTAGCACTGAAATAAACACCCTTGGAGCAAATACAAGTCTGAAGTCTGTCAATTGATTGAAATATGTATTAGTTCAACAATCTGTAAACATTGCAATTCATATGTACAGTTATATACACATTGGTATGACCTGTAGTGGGCAGCAGTAAACACACCAGGAACCAGAGTGGGGCACAGAGATCTGAAAATAGAGATGCCAAAGGGTACAGTAAGTGCCCATAGACATAGGTAAATCATGCTGCCATGTCTAATGTCCAACATAAAACTGCAATGTAAAGTGAAGTTACAGTGTCTTACCTGTGTGTCACTGGAAGCACTGCTGAAGAAGAGAACTTCTGTTGTCCACATTTCATCCTCTGCCTCCTCTTCCTCACTGTCCAGAGGCTCCACCGCTGCCACTAGACCATCTCCAGGCTCATCCTCCTGCAGAAAAGGCACCTGGCGTCTCAAGGCCAGGTTATGCAACATGCAACAATGATCTGGCACACCTTCTTGGGTGAGTAGTACAGGGACCCACCAGTTAGATGGAGGCACCTGAACCTGGCCTTCAGGAGGCCGAAGGTTCTCTCAATTATCCTCCTTGTTCGCCCATGTGCCTCATTGTAACATTCCTCTGCCCTTGTCCTGGCATTCCTCACTGGGGTCAGAAGCCATGAGAGGTTGGGGTAAACAGAGTCTCCTGCAAATATCACAGGATACCTGTTAGCCACACACTCACCCTTAGGGACAACCCCATACCCAGACACCAACATATACTGGGTGGGGACCTTGGGCTCACCTATTAGCCACACCCAGTACCTCTGGAGTTGAGCCATCACAAATGGGATGCTGCTATTCCTCACAATAAAGGCATCATGCACAGAGCCAGGATACTTGCCATTCACATGGGAGATGTACTGGTCCACCAATCTGCACATTCAGAGAGTGATAGCTTTTTCTATTCCTGAACACCTGTTCATTTCTCCGGGGGGGAGGGACAAATGCTACATGTGTAACATCAATGGCACCAATGATGTTGGCGATATGTCCCAGGGCATAAAAGTCAGCTTTCACTGTAGCCAAATCCTCCACCTGGGGGAACACGATGTAGCTGTGCATGTGTTTCAGCAGGGCAGACAACACTCTAGTCAGCACATTGGAGAACATGGGCTGAGACATCCCTGATGCCATGGCCACTGTTGTTTGGAAGGAACCACTTGCCAGGAAATTGAGCACTGACAGGACCTGCACTAGAAGGGGGATACCTGTGGGCCGGCAGATAGCTGGCATCAGGTCTGGTTTTAATTGGGCACACAGTTCTTGGATTGTGGCCCGATCAAGTCTGTTGGAAAGGATAATATGCCTGTCCTCCATTGTCGCAAGGTCCACCAGGGGTCTGTACATTGGAGGATGGCTCCATCTCATATTCATCTTCAGCGGTCAAAGCCTAGGGAGGAAAACGGTGAGCAGAGGGTCATGTTCACACATCTATTACAATAATGATGCATCTCTTCATTTACAGAACCAGTATGTGAATCCGAGAGTCAGTTGATGTGCCAATGTCTGCTGTGATACAGTTAGGTGCCATAGCCTCTGCCCCCCTGAAATGGCGGCTGCCTGACCTGTGTGGAGGGACAAGTGGAAATGAGGTAAGTCTGCTGGCATTGTGCGCCGTTGCGGTAGGTGGTCGACGACCGCCGCGCAACTTTGCATTGGTTATCATTGGGCCCTATGGGTTCCAGGAGCCAATGGCGATGTACGCCGGTGGTGACGGTACGCAGTACTGCAGACGTGACCGCCATTTTCTATCTGTTCACTCACTTGCTACCTGACTTACAACAGGAGAGGACCTACACTGCAAATGCTGCTGTGACCTGTGTCTGAATGCGACAATGGCTCATGTGTCTGGGGAAAGTGGCCCCTGCCTTCACTGCGGAGGAGTTGGAGAGACTTGTGGATGGGGTCCTACTCCAGTACACTTTACTCGATGGTCGTCCAGACAAAGAAGTGAGTACACTGTGAGCATGATGCGTGGGCCATTAATGTATGGAGTGCTGTGTGTGTAAGTCCCACGTAGGGGTGGGTCTGAGTGGTCCTGGCCAGAGTGCTGCATGTATCTTGGTCAATGTAAGTGCGATAGTGGATGTAAGGGATATGGTGGGCCATGAGTGTGATGGTCCGGACGATATTACTAATCCCTTTTCTGCTGTATTTTTCCTGCAGGTCAGCACCCATCAGAAAAAGGGTATTTGGAGTGCCATTGCCAAGGAGGTGCGACCCTGGGGGTCTTTGACAGGTGGGGCACCCACTGCCGCAAACGGTGGGAGGGCCTGCGCCGCTGGGCAAGGAAGACGGCGCTGGCATCCCGAAGAGGAAGGGGTGCCCGTTGTACCCTGATGCCCTGATGTTCCACATCTTGGCTGTGGCCTATCCGTGGGTGGGGGACTGAGGGCTTCACAGCAGCCACAAGGGGGTGAGTACAAATTCAGATTCAAGATTTGGTGTGTGTTAAGTTTTTACCTGGGTGGGGGATGTGGACTGTGGTTGCCCCTATGCCAGGGTGAACATGGCAACGTAGATCCCTTGTTGGGCAGGCTTTGAAGCAGTCCAAATCCAATGGTGTTAGTGGACATCTACTACTCTGCAGGGTCCTCTGGGTTTCAGGTGTGCAGCTGATGGCGTTATGCCATGTACCCCATGGGCTGGTGACTAGCATTGTAACTGGTAGTGCATGGCCTAGTATACAGGGCAGCTCCCTGTGTGTTGTGTATGCCAATGGTAGTGGTGTTGCTTGCATTGACCAAGTGTATCCTCTGTCCCCCCCCTTTTTGTTCTGTCACCCTGTCCTTGTGTGTATTAGCATCATCTGGCGGAGGAGCAGAGGCACTAGCGACGGAGGGAGCTGCATCCCACATGGGCCTGGAGGCCGAATCCACCATGCATACCTGAAGGGCATTCACTCTGGCGTGGCGGCCCAACAGAGAGCATTTCACACTCTGCCCTCTGCACTGATGGCAGCCATTGTCCCTGTCCCCAGCCTCCCGCCTCCAACTTCTTCTACTCTGTCCCAATCCCCTCAAGCCCAACCTATCCCAAGCACACCTTCAGACCAGCATTCACCCAAATCAACACACAAAAGTGGCTCAGGCAAACACAAGCACCACACTTCACCTCACATGCACTCACACAGGTACCATCCACATGCAGACACAACAACATCCACTGCCTCCACTGTGTCCCCCTCCTCCTCATCGTGAACCTCCCTTCCAGTAGCGTCTCCACTCACACCTGCATGCACTACATCCTCATCCACTACCTCCATCACCAGCACGCCCATCAATACACACTCCTCACTGGCAGTCACCACCCCAACATCCATCCAAATGTCCCCTATGTCCTTTACCACTGTGTCTGTGACCCCTCCTCCCAAAGTACACAAACGTAAGCACATACCCACCCAATAGCCACCCATCTCACAACAGCATCCAACTCATGCACCTGTACCCAAATGCAGCAGACGGACACCTCCTACAACCACTCCCTCTCCCTCCACTCCCAAACCTGCACCCTCTTCCTGCCCCAATGTCCCCAAGAAGCTTTTCCTAGCCAACATTGACCTGTTCCCTACCCCCAGTTCTTCCCCTCGGGCCAGGGTGGCCAAAACCCAGCCCAGCACCTCAGCCACCAAGTCCACATCCGCTGTGGTTCCTGCAGCTGTCATAGCCTCAAAGGGGGCACCTGTCAGGTCAGCCAGTGGGCCACCACCCCTGCCAAGGCAAAGAAAATTCCACCACCTGGCAAGGTGAAGAAGGGGACAGCATTCAGTAAGGGGAAGGAGCCACAACCACCCAGCAAGGCCACGTCAAAGACTCCAGCTGCCAAACCCAAGGTGACACCACCATCTGCCAAGGGCAGGAAGGGGCAGAAAACACCAGCCAAGGCACTTCAGCCATCCAAGTCTGCAGGTGAAAGCCTGGTGGCTACCAGCACAACATCCAGCACCGCCACCTGCCCTGCGGCCAGCACCACCACCTACACCGCCGTAAGCACCACCGCAAGGACTGCCACCTGCACCACCGCAAGCGCCACTGCTGTCAGCAGAAGCAGCCCCAGTGGGCAGCTGTCTGAGGCTGCAGGGGAAGGGCTGGAGCCTCCCCCACCACTGGCAGCACCAGCTCCTCCTCCATGGCCACAACCGCCACCTGCACTGCCGCAAGCACCACCTCAAGCACCACCACCTGCACCTCTGACAGTACACCACTGGCAGCAGCAGCCCCAGTGAGTAGCCATCCGAGGCTGCAGGAGAAGGGCTGGAGCCTCCCCCCACCACCACCAGCACTACCTCCACTGTGCAGCCGTAGCCACCGGTTGATGGACTGTAGCCCTGCCTCCATGGACTATCATGCATTCTGACCACTGCAAGTCTCGTGGCTGTGACACCCAGGTGAGGGACTGTGACCTGGCATACCCCAATTGCTGCATCACTGGATCAGGTCACACTGGGCACAAAGCCCCCTCCAGGACCAGTGGAGAAAGGCATCCACTCACCCTATCCTTGGCAGGATAAGGCACACTGGTCACTAAGCCCCCTACAGAACCAGTGGAGAAAGGCATCCACGCACCCTATCCTTGGTAGGATGAAGCACACTGGGCACAAAGCCCCCTCCAGAACCAGTAGAGAAAGGCATCCACTCACCCTATCCTTGGCAGGATGAAGCACACTGGGCACTAAGCCCCCTCCAGAACCAGTGGAGAAAGGCATCCACTCACCCTATCCTTGGCAGGATGAAGCACACTGGGCACTAAGCCCCGTCCATAACCAGTGGAAGAAGCCATCCACTTGAGAGACTGTGTCCTTGCACTCCCAGGACCAAGCAGTGGGCAACCCACCCACTTGAGAGACTGTGGCCATGCACTCCCCAGGACCAAGCAGTGGGCAAACCACCCACTTGAGATACTGTGGCCTTGCACTCCCCACGACCAAGCAGTGGGCAAACCACCCACTGGAAAGACTTGAAAGACTGTGGCTTTGCACTCCCCAGGACATCGTTATGGGCATGGAGCCCCCTCAGGAGCAGTGGCATAGTACCATCTTCCGGCTGAGGTGCCTCCCCACTTCCCGACCCACTGAGGTGCCTGTGTGTTTTCGACCTGATGCCCCTGCAGTGTTTTCTCCATATTGAGGCAGGAGTCAAGTGTGGGCTTGGCCTATGTGTTTTGGCCCAGTGGGCCACAGACATTTTGAGTGGACATTGTCCCGCCTTTTGTACATATTGTATATTTTGTAAATACTGTTTTTGAAATATTAACATTTTTCTGAGTATTTCTAATATAACACTAATTTGACTCAATTCCTTTTGTCCTTGTGTTATTCCAGAGGGTTACGTGGTGTATATGTACTGTTGCTGCATGTGTTTGTGTGTATGGTGTTGGGGGTGAGGGTGGAGGTGGGGGTGTTGTGTGTTTTGTGTATGTGTCACTCTCTTTATCCTCCCCTGTCTACTAGGTGGTCGTGGTCGTCGTTGCCGCCATTGGTACTCCTGATGTATGAGAAGATAGACCAGCATTAGAAGGACATGCAGCTCGGGTTTCATGGCGTCCTGGTTCTTCCTTGAGTGTCGAGAGGTGAGTGGTTTCCCTTCCAAGTACTGTTTCCACTGTGCTTTTGATGGCATTAGTACCGCCCGGGAAAATCTGGCGGATGGGTGGGCTGTAATGGGTTGGGCGGTACATTGTCTTCTGCCTGTCTGTTGGCGGTTGCTGCCGCGGTGTTTGTTGCTACCGCTGCGGCAGTCGGATTGTTAAAGTGGCTGTATGTGTTGGCGGTTTCCGCCGTGGTCGGGATTAATTTTTTTTTTACCGCTGGCCTGTTGACAGTATTACCGCCACTTTAACACCGACTGCCAGGTTTGTAATGAGGGCCTATGAGTGCTACAGGAGGTAGCTGGGCTCTAGTGTTCTTTTGAGATATGAGTCTTATATGCACTGCCCCGGTGGTGAGCTTCAAAGGTTTTTCCGCCTTTGAAACTCAACCCCCAGGCTTGCTGCTAGCAGCAGATGTTCACCCCATTTGCAAACCCCCACTTTTGGCAGGAGCAAAGGTGGGAAACCACAAATCATAGGAGGAGTGGCCCCACCAGCCATGCACCACCCCTAAGGTGTTGCCTTCAAGGTAGATACTCCATTTCATTTTCTTCCATCTTAGATGGAAGGAAAATAAGCAATCAGGTGTGGGGAGGTGACGCTTCCCACAGGATGTGGTCACTATAGTGGGTGTATCCACTCAAAGGTAAGTGTCCCTTTGGACACTACCAGGTCCCCCCTAAAAATGCCCAAATTCAGTGTTTAATGGGCATCCCTAGACCAAGAAATCAGATATGAAGGACACAAAGAAGACTGACATAAAGAAGATCCAAGGCAAGAGAACTGTGGACCTGATACACAAAGAAAAGGTGCCAAACCTTGCCTGCTGCACCCAGGACCAGGTAACCACTGCTGACGAGCTGCTGGACAACTGGACTAACCTCAAGAAAGCCACAGGACCTCCAGGCTTCAACAGTCACCCAAGAACTCCCTCCAGAGTGGAGGTACCACTCTGCAACAACCACAGAACCAGCAACCCACTAAGGATTACTTCGCTGACCAGCTGCTAACTCACGAACCAGGAGTTACAGCTAGACCCGATGACACACCGACAATCAAAATGACAGACCCTGTCAGTCTGCCAAGCTTTGTAGCACTGCATCCTCTAGTGGCTGGACCATACCATTACCCTGGGTACTGGTCTGCTGATATCGGACACCAGTAAAACCAGGCTGTCAGGGACTGAAAAAAGACCAGGAAGAAGCCCCAGTCAAGGAACTTCAGGAACACCCTGGACCTCCCACCAGAGTGCCCCTGGTGTCCAGCAAGCAACCCCTAAATAGACTTACCTCTAGATCCAAAGGGCATCTTTGTGCACAGCTCCTGGATCACCAATTCGTTCTGCACCCGGTCGCCTTGTGCCCTGCAAGGAAGAACCTACTATGCCCTAAATGTCCCACATCCATTGTGACCTCAACACTTCAAGGGAACCCAGAGGAACCACCTCTAAACTTACCTGTGCAGAGCTTTTCCAAATGTGACCCTTCACCAGCTTCAGAGACTTTTCCCAGCTGCTCCCGTTGGAACTGGGAGCCGCACGAACTTCTCCTGCTGGAACAGCGTGTCCACCAAGGACCTCCACCAGCCTGCAAAAGGAGAACTTGGTAACTCAACTGTACGATTTTATATGTATTTTTAAAGGTGAATTCCTTTGATTCATATGGTGCGTAGTTACACACAGAAAGACTATTTTCTTCAAGTATCAAAAATCCATATCTCCAAAAGTAGTTAACCAATTTATTTTGGTCTTACAATTTATATACAAATCCAAAATATTTTTGTAGATTGGTCTGGAGTTATTCCTTCGAATGTGTGAGTTGAATGATTGATACTGGGAGTACAACAAATATTTTCCACTTCTCCAAAATTGGCCTAACTGCTCGACCAAGCTACCATAAAAGTAAGAGCATTAGGTGATCTAGTTTTTACCTCTGTAAACCAACGTGTGGTTGTCTGGACCCTCTGCACAGTATGCAGAGCTTTGCACAGTACATAGAGGGCCAGCCTCCTATAGTAGAGACTCTCTCCCAGTCCTATTCTCACACCCATACAGACACTTTCACAGACACTCTCACACCCACTCTCACAGCCACATAGACCCTCTCACACCCACCCTCACATCCAGACACTATGACACCCACTCTCACACCCAGAGACACCCTCTCAAACCTATTCTCACATCCGGAAAGACAGGCCCTGCAGCCAACCCCTGCCATGCACTGCCAAAGGCCGTGGTCGGTGGTGGCTGGATTAACATTTAGGCCGTCATTACAACCCTGGCGGTCAGTGTTAAAGCAGCGGCAATACCGCCAACAGACCGGTGGTAAAAAAAATTGAATCATGACTACGGCGATAACCGCCAACACAGAAAGCCACTTTAACACTCCGACCACCTCGGCGGTAGCACCAAACACCGCGGTGGTAACAGCCAACAGCCAGGCGGAAGACAATGTACCACCCACTCCATTACAACCTGCCCATCCGTCAGCTTTGCCGGGGTGGTACCAATGCCATCAAAAGCGCAGCGGACACATTACTCTGAAGGGAAATGACTCACCTCTCGACACTCAAGGAAGAACCAGGATGCCATAGAGCCCCCGAAAACCACAGAACCCTGCCCAGTAGTAGATGCCCACTAACACTATTGGGGTAGGAGTGCTTCAGAGCCTGCCCAACAAGGGGCCTATGCTGCCATGTTCGCCCTGGCCTAGGGGCACCCACAGCCCACATCCCCCACCCAGGTAAACCTTAAGGAATAGAAAAAGCTATCACTCTCTGAATGTGCAGATGGTGTGTTTGGCTGACCAGTACATCTCCCATGTGAATGCCAAGTATTCTGCCTCTGTGCATGACACCTTTATCTTGAGGAATAGCAGGATCCCATATGTGATGGCTCAACTCCAGAGGCACCGGGTGTGGCTAATAGGTGAACCTAAGGTCCCCACCCAGTACATGTTGGTTTCTGGGTATGGGGTTGCCCCTAATGGTTAGTGTGTGTCTAACAGTTGTCCCTCAATGTTTTCAGGTGACTCTGGGTACCCCAACCTCTCATGGCTACTGACCCCAATGAGGAATGCCAGGACAAGGGCAGAGGAACATTACAATGAGGCACATGGGAGAACAAGGAGGATTATTGAGTGAACCTTCGGCCTCCTGAAGGCTAGGTTCCCGTGCCTCCATCTGACAGGTGGATCCCTGTACTACTCACCCAAGAGGTGTGCCAGATCATCGTTGCATGTTGCACAACCTGGCCTTGAGATGCCAGGTGCCTTTACTGCAGGAGGATGAGCCTGGAGATGGTCTTGTGGACAGTGAGGAAGAGGAGGCAGAGGAAGCAGATGTGGACAATAAAAGTAATATCATACAGCTGTACTTCCAATGACACACAGGTAAGACACTGTAACTTCACTTTACTTTTCAGTTTTCTGTTGGACATTGTACATGGCAGCATGATTTCCATATGTGTATGGCCACTTACTGTACCCATGGGCATCACTATTTTCAGATCTCTGTGGCCGAAGAGTCACGTCTTGAGGTTCTTCCTGAAGATGGTGAGTGACGGGCTTTGTCTGAGGTGCAAGGGGAGGTTGTTCCAGCTCTTTGCTGCAGTATAGGTGAAAGATCGTACTCTGGTGGTGTTTTTGCGGTTGCGATGGACGGTGGCCAGGGCCGGCAAGGCAGAGGGATCTGGCAGGGGTGTGGAAGGAGACAGTAGGCTGGTCGTGTGTTGTGTATGGCCGTGTACATGTGGGGAACACCTCCACCAGACAGCACAGACACAAAGGCTGCACTTGAAAGAGCCATTGCATCATTTCCTGGGTAGGTGCTACAAATTTTCTACAAATGCATCATGTTTTCTGACCCATCAGTAAAGAAATGGCCAAAGTGTGATCAACCCACAATAAATGCCAAAGCACAATGCATTGTTTTTGATGCATTAGCATTGATAAGTGGCTTCTATCCGACATTCCAGGTGCAATGCATCACACAAATGCCCAATGTGTGTGTTTTGATTGATGCAAGAAGTTTATTATGTGTGGTACAATGTAGTGAATTGTGCAATGCAGGTAAACACTCCCAGGGCTCACTTTTCTTGTTCATCTTTTCTTGCTTGACATGCTTGAAGACTTGGGATGTATTGCATATGTATGTTAACAGTGTGCATATATGTTGCTCATTGCATTCATAGTGCAGACTTTATGACTGACAAAAATATATTTCTGTGAAATACACATACGTTTTGTGAATTCTGGAGACCTTTACATTATTTATATGTATTACAGTTTGTATTGTACTTGGCTGAATGCAGGTAGCTGTGTAGTAGACCTTTTTTCTTTCACAGATATTGCAGTGCTTTGTAAAATAAATACACATTGTTATGTATAAGTATGCACAAATTTAAAAATTAAGGTATCTGTCTGCATTGGTGCTACAAGGTGTGTTATAGATGAAGTACACTCTCAGGGAATGACATACAGGGCTGCTTCAGCTAGTCAACAGTGTATATGGCATCGAGCTCACAGACTGACAGTATAGATATGAAAGGTATGTGGCTAGACCAATATGACACCTGTTATTATGTAGCAAATATAATTTACCAGACTAAAATAGCCAAAGGCCACCATATCATGTTCTGGTGCACACACATCTGCTGTCTGGCCTTGGTTTCTGGCACAATACGTGTGGTGCATGCACAATACATCTATGGAAAAGTGTTTAAAATTTTTTTAGCTTATAGTTCTATTATCACGAGGCCAGCTTATGTATGCTAAACATATGTGATGTCTTCCAAGTGGAAATCTATTTACCATTTGATGCATTACATTATTCTGCAACAAAGAGGGGTTTTGTGAATTTAGAATATGGGTAGCCATTCACACCAGATAGTCATATGTATATTTACTGACAGATTATGCCACTCTAACCTGGAATGCATCAGTACATGCTAACTTGACAGAAGAAATATTGCATGTAGTTATACCTTGACATCTTTTTTGTGCTTTGATTTTCTTTGTGTCCTGTTTTCATCAGCACACTTAGTCGGAGCAGTAGGATTCACAGCATTGTTTAAGAGTAAGACACTCCAACATGGTCTCATCCATTCCTGCAAAAGTTGTATCCTTACCTAATGGGGCCAGTGTGCCAGCACTGGGCTGAGGTAGCCAATCCAGCACTGGCATAGCTCAAGACTCACCATTTGTATGTGTTATGTAAAATAGCAGACTTTTTTTGCGATGTGCTTGCAAGCGTTGTGCAGCATAGGGAGACCACCTGGTTTGCACTGTGCGCCCATGTACATTATGTGGGCTTCTCTTCACAGTCATAGGACAATAAGGTCACTACGCTGACATCCACATCACGTCAAGACATAAAACACACAGTCATTCAATGCACACTGTTTACATATACACGTCCTTTTGATGTGCTAGGGTGTCATGGTAGCAGCATACGTCCTTACATCGATGTATCATCCTGAATTGTCATTCTCCCTTTGAAGTTACACTACAGATAGTGAAATTTTGAAAGTGTTTATGTGAAATCATATCTATCTCTTTTAAAAAGCTCTTGCACACTGTGACTTGGAGCTGTTCATTTTGCATCCAGGCGAGGTATTTAACAATCCAAATGCTACTGCGTCGACATTGGAAATAAAACCTACATTTTAATATACTTATTTTTTTACTCCTGGTTTTTGACAGCATAGCTGTGAAACAGGTATCTTGCTACAATACAGTGTCAGCTTTGGGTCTGCCTATTCCATCCATTAGTTGTAATGAACCTGCCACTTTCGGCCTTTGGCTCAAGCCCTTGTCAATTACATCTTCACCCAGCCAATAAAGCATTTATCTCTCACATAATGCTGTTGACTGTTTAGATGAATCCTTTTACCTCCTACTTAGTGTTTGCATTGAATTTCAGCAGCGACTACTTCAACCCTCTCTGTCTGCTCTTTTTGGCTCACTCCCATGTGATTCGCTGTTATGTGCAAACACTGCATAGCTTTGTACATAAAACCCAGACCTGTTGTTTTTCTCAATTCTTGTTCAAACTGAAAACTTTATTTATCTGTCTGAAGAACGCCATCAGACGATATGTTTACTTGATAGTGTATTTTGTTCACCTGCTGTAGCTCTTAAACCACGTTTCTAAAGACCCTTAGTTTTCTTCACATACTTTTTTAAATATATAAAACGTGGTGTGCGATGCACAATATATTAGAATCGCGCCGACTTCGAAAGCCAAGTGTGCATAAAATACAAAAAAATCCGGAGCCGTCTTGTACGAGCTTCCTTTCTTTGATTTGCCATGATTGGCTCAATTCACAGTCACGCTATTTAACCTTGGATTTTTGACTCGAAGCCTAAACAAGCCCGGGAATTAGGCACAACTGTGTTTTTCTAATCCTGGAACAGACTCAGTTCACTTACAATATTCGCTGTTAAATAAATTACAATCCATTAAGAGCTCTGCCTTTCCTGACAGCCATCATTTAGCCCTCAAATTACGAAACTCCTACGACTATGATAATGCAGAAAGGGATTAACCCGAGCCTTAGTAGTTTAATTGTGACGATAGTTAAATCTGCAGGTAGCAACTCCCATTCCACAAAGAACGTCTGCTAGTAATTGATCACTGCAAATGTCTGCGTTTACTAGATTCTGCAGCCTGACCTTTTGTGAGCAGTCATTATTAGACATCTGGAAGTTTTCGGCTCCTCTAAACCCCAGAACAGTAAATCTTTCAACCAAACATTCAAATGTAAGCAGTGAAACAAAGGGCAGCCTCTGCTTTCTGCATGTATGAAAACAACCTGGACTGTAACGTATATTTATATTGATGTAGAAAAGACATAATTGCCTTTGTTGTACAAACGCGAATTTAAAACCAGCAGAGACCTCTATTCCTGACCACTTAAACATAAGCATAGCTCACACGCGCACGTGTGCAAAATAGACCTTCTACATTTTCTACATTTTTGACTAGAGAAGTATTTTCTAATTTTGCCTATTGCATTGTGCAGCTTACACATCTGTTTTCCACATTGAATGGAGTTTTCGGTGAGGCCACTTCTTAGCTCATGTTTGAAGAGGAACCTTCCTTAAACACATTTAGGTTTTAAGTCTATTTATGCATTTGTATATAGCGCACCTTACCCATTGGTGTTGGAGTGCTTTACAACAGAATTAACTAGAGCGTTCATAAAGCCCAATAATCACTGATGACTTGAGGTAGAAACAGTAAGGCTCTGACATGTTATGTGAAACATGTATACGTTTGCCATATTTTCTCTTGCCTAATATCGATGGCTGTTTTATAGGGACTTCCCCTGGTGCCTGATGGCCTTAATATGGAAGCATCAAACCAGTAGTTTCCAAACCTCTCTAGACAAAGAAGTTAGTTGTGGGACCCTGATTTCTGTGGTCAGGCCAACTGCATGTTAAATAGGTCTTCAAGGTAATTAAAACGCATGGTTAATTACTTAGGACAAAGAGGTTTTTCGACTGAAAACAGACTCGGGGAACATTATTTCGAGTTACGAAGAACGTGTGTCGGGGAACATGTTGAGTGTAGGATTTTAAAACATTCATGCAGGGCCGCTTTAGCCCTGGTGGTGCCCTGTGCGACAATCTTTTTTGGCACCCACCTCTACCTCGGATTCCCCTAATATCAAAAGTGGCCCTCCTCTCTCCTTAGCCCCTCGCTCACATACATTTCATTTGTTATAAAGAGCTGCTGAAGGCTGGCTTTACTAATCCACTCAGCTTTCCACAAAACATATAGATCTGTTCTTTGCAGCAACTAGCGGCACATGGAGCTCTGCTTCAGGTGCTTTTAGATTGTAAGTTATTGCTAACCACAGCGCCCCCCTGAGGTCAGCGTCCCCCTCCAGGTAAGCACCTAGTGCAGCTGCATCAGTCGCACCCCCTTAATGTTGGCCCTGCCTTCATGTACATGTAGCAGCCATTGCCTTCCAATGCTGTGTGACAGCGCAGAGATTTGAAAACTCAGGGCCTGATTTATGAAAAGTTAGCAGCACCTTTGCGTCATTTTTTGACGCAAAGCAGCGCAAACTTACAAAATATAATTTTGTACGTTTGCGCCGCTTTTGCATCAAAAAATGACGCAAAGGCAGCACTAACTTTTCATAAATTAGGCCCTCGGTGTTCTTTCATAGGTAATCAACCTTCTTCCACCATGTTCAGTGGGATCACTGATCTTCAGAGCTGCACTGGAACGTGCTACAATTCAGGGAAAGCACCATTAATTTTTGTATTTATTTATCTAGCAATTTATTTTGCTATGCATTTTTTTATACATTTGATTTTTATAAAGCACATTAAAGGTGGTATTTGGTACAAGTGTGCTTTGCATGAGGACAGTTGCATGTTGCCTAAGTAATTGCAGGCTGCCTAAGCAGTTTATATAAGCACAGTTTTAAGGAGGAACACATAAAACAAAAACACAACAGAGAGCAGTTAACATTAGGAACAGTTACAAGAAAAGCTAACAATAAACTTTACATAAAATAAATGGTTTCATATGATTATGTGATTTCAGGAAATTACAAAGTGTGTCAAGCTCTTTAATTTTGTGAGGGGTATCCCTCCATGCCAAAGAGCGGTTTGCCGAGGTCTATTAATTGTTCAACATAGAGTTGCCTAGACTGTTCCGTTACGGTGACAACTATGCTGGACCCATGAAGAAGGAACCAGTGATGTACTCACAAGTGGCCAGGGTCCACCTGGCCTATGTCCTGAAACCATTTGGACCACAGAAATCGTCTAATAGTTGAATAGTACAGCAAGTCTGAGGACAGAGGGCCACCCACAAGTCACAACTTTGCATCCAGACAAATCACGTGTACCAGTTAGGTAGGACTGAGTAGGGAGGTCAGAGGAGGTAGGTGCAACCCCGGTAAACCAAGAGATCCCCTGAAATGTTGCGGCCATTGCCGAGCCTATGATGGTGTAGAGAGGAGGCCAGAGAAGGTCTTATCTGCTCAGTGAATGAGCTCTGACAGACAGTTGTGTCCCAGACCTCTTAGTCATCTTCGAACTTGCTACATCTGACATATTTTTATTTTTATTAGGTTTTCTGTAAAAAAAATCTGAACTGTTCTTATGTTTCAATTTTGCTACATCTCACAGTTTATGAACTGTTTCACTAAAGTTGCTGGTACTGGCATGGTTTCCCCTTAATGACTTGTGAGAAAATGGTACCGCTGCCAGAACCATCAGATGATGGTAAAGCAGATTCTGAGCTTTTCCAAACAACTAAGAATAACCGCTGAGTTTGAATAACGGTGTGCAAAAATAAAACTGTGAATCATTGTTGAAAACCAGGAAATGTTGCCCAGAAATATTCTCTGATTATGCATGCCCTAGTTCCTATGACAGTTCATTCCCCTGGATGCCGTGCCCAGGGGCATGCTATACCAGCACTGGCATAGGGCGAAAAGCTACCAGGTAGCATAAGGCCCCTGCCTCCATTTATCTTAGAGCCTTTCATTACTTTTACTCTATAGGTAGTTATGAAGTTTTGCAATTTTACAACAACCTAGTCGGGACATTTACAACAATTTCCTTATTCATTGCCTTCCTTGAATTTAGTTACAGGAGGGCTGCAATCTGTATACATGTACATGCCACCTAACAATCGAAACCACAGAGAAAGTGTTGATAGAAACTTACATAGCAGTGGTTAAATATTTTTCCGAACCTTATCTTTTTGATTTGTAGTACAAACCCTGCGCTGTTTCTACATATCATCAAACACTGGACTAAAGATTTCATAAGGATTTATCCACAGAGAGAAGATGAGGCATATTTTTGTAAGGAATAAGAAACAGTGTGAGTGCAAGTATATTGCATGTCACCTTAGAGTTCCATGACAACGTTAATGATCTTCCTGTGATCTGACTTTTCTTTATAAACAGTGGTTGTGTGTGGTTGACATTATGTATCACTGATAGGGCATGAAGCAAATAGATGATTTTTTTAAGTATGTTGTGAAGATGCTTATGTGAAGCCCTTATCAAAGATAACTGTATTTGAAGCACCTCTATTGTCAGGCATTCAACTGTCCCATGATATGTGCATAACAATATTATTAATAATACTCTACATGAGTCTGGAAATTAAAGGTGAGCACTCCTCACAAACAATAAAATAGCACAGCCTTGCATTACCTTGAGTGAGGCAGGCGTTACATGGGGGGACCATAGGTGTTCCCGTGCATCCACTATACATTTGAAGCAAAATGTATGTTTAAAAGATTAGGAAACAGGGCTATGTGCCTAAATGGTGCACCTACTTTAGGCTGGCATAATGAGGAGAACTGCACAGAAACTATCCTGACCACAACCCAGGCACCCTTGCATCATGACACAAGGGTGCCAGCATTTGTATGAGGCCACCACAAAAGAGCCAGTGCTACAAGAGCGCAGAGCTGCACCATAGCATTGTTTTTATGGCACAGTTCTACTTTTGCCGATTCATGCAAACTTTCTGTGCTGTGTTATGTGAAATATTAGTAAATATCCCCTCCAGGCTTGAAACCTCATATATAATGGAGGGAATCATGCTTTTGAGAAACAAGATTTAAGCTGCTTCCCAATATCAAGGTGAAATGAGAAGTAAATTCATTTAAATACATAGAAATAATACTCCAAAGCATAACATATTATGATTTTCATACATTTCTTTTAAATCATAATATGTGGAATAGAAACAGATCAGGAAAATAAATCAATTTGAGGTAGTTGCAGTGTTCAGCATGCAGCATATTTCCTCTCTGAAGAACTATGTCATTGCATGATGATGTGTCAAGTACTTATTGTACTTTCTAATACAGACAGGACTAGATAAAATAGATACAAGTCAACAAAGTACCCACAGTAGAAAAACACTGCAATAAAACACATCCTTTCCACTGAGATGTGTATAGCCCAGAAGCAAACGAAGTGCTAATTTCTTTATTTCACCATAGTTAGCCTCTGGTTTTGTATTTACACCAAATATGGAAACCCTGATACAGTTAAAATATAAGTACAAAAAAGACATAGTTGAAGAGGAATGTTAGAAATTGAGTCTCTAGTTGGCAGTCCATTTGCACCCTGTCCAAGTAGGGACCCTCATTCTAGTCAAGCAGATACTCGCCCAGATAACCCCTGCTCACTCATTTGGTAGCTTGGCACGAGCAGTCAGGCTTATCCCATAAGCAATGTGTAAAGCATTTGCACATAACACACAGTAATAAGTGAAAACACTACAAAAAGACACCACATCGGTTTTAGAAAAACATCCAATATTTATCTATATAAAACAAGACCAAATACAATAAAAATCTAACATACAATAAATAGGATACAAATTTTGAAAAAGTTATTTGAAGTCGAGAGATCCACCTGGTGCTATCACGGCGTCGTTATCAACAAAACCAACAGTTCAGGCTGGCTGCGGCATCGCAGGCCAGCTACGGTGTTGGGAAGACTCGCAAACAGTACCTTTGGAATTGCAAGGTGTTGTGATCCTCGTGATGATATCCAGAGAGCGGCTTTGCTGGTGTCGGTTTAGGAGGTCGGTGCGTGGGTTGTTGGGCTCTTGAAGTCACACACGTTTGCAGATCAAACTCCGAGCTGATGAAGTCAGGAGCGCTGGCGTGGATGGCGTCGGGGGTATGGTGCGAAGGGGGACGATGGGAAGTGGAGTTCTCACAGGTCACGTTGCAGGCAACTGCTCGATGACGGCATCCAGCACTGTTAGTGAGACCAGGGTTGCAGTGTGAAGTGGGGTGGTGCAACCAGGTCACAGTGCAGGCAGCGTCGTTATCGTTGCTGAACCACTGTCTTTGGGAGGCCCAAGTCGGCAGTGCGGCAGGGGATGGGCTCCGTGCAGCAACCACTGGTTGCGGTGCAGGAAGGGACAACTGGTGATGACACTGGAGTCGATGGTGCTGGCATTGGTGGACCAGGCCAGCGATGCGGGATGGGATGGTGCTTTGTGTACCTCACGAGCGGTGTCCACAGACCACGGTCTGGACAGCGGGGCTGGTGTCAGTAGAAGCATCATCATCGGGGATGCCCAGGCTGCGGTGTGAGCAAAGTGATTTTGGAGTGTGGGGCCCACAGGTAACGGAGCAAGCAGCGGCTTGGTGGCAGCGTTAGATGGTGGCAGCGGTGAGACCAGGTTTGCGGTGCAAAGTGGGGCAGTGCAGCTCTGTGCGGCATTGGGCGGGCATGGTGTAGGCCAGCAGCGTTGTTGGCAGCATTGCAGTGGTTTTCTTTTTAAACAGCACAAAACACACAGTTCCCAGTGCTGCAGGCAGATGAAACTGAAGTCTGTTGTGTCCTTAAGACTTCCAACAGGAGGCAAGCTCTACTCCAAGCCCTTGGAGAACTCTCTCAAGCACGTTGCACAGCAAAGTTCCCCTTTTGCTCTCTTTTAAGGCAGAAGCAGCAACTGCAGGCCAACCCAGCAAAGCAACACAGCAAAGGGGCAGTACTCCTCCTCCAGCTCTTCAGCTCTTCTCCTTGGCAGAGGTTTCTCTTGATCGAGAAAGATTCTAAAAGTCTGGGGTATGAGGTCCACGACTTATACCCAGTTCTGCCTTTGAAGTGGGCAAACTTCAAAAGAAAGTCTCTGTTGTTGACAAGATCCTGCCTTGACCAGGCCTGGCCCCAGACACACACTAGGGGGTCAGAGACTGCATTGTGTGAGGACAGATACAGCCCTTTCAAGTGTAGGTGTTGGCTCCTCTCTCCCCACTCTAGCCCAAGAGATGCATCAGGATATGCAGGTTATGCACCAGCTTCCTTTATGTCACTAGATAGAGGGAATTCAAAACAGCCCAACTGTCAATCTGACCAAGACATGGAATACACAAGCAGCCACAGGCACAGAATGGTTTAAGCAAGAAAATGAGAACTTTCTAAAAATTGCATTTTCAAACAGACATGTTAAAAAACAATTTTACCAAAAGGTGTATTTTTAAATTGTGAGTTTAGAGACCCCGAACTCCAAAGTTCTATTTCCTCTCAAAGGGAAACTGCCCTTCAAGGCTATATAAAGGCAGCCCCTATGTTAACCTATGAGCGAGATAGGCTCTGCGACAGTCGAAAGCGAATTTGGCAGTATTTCACTGTTTTGACATGTAACCCACATCATTACATGTCCCATCTTTAACATACAGTGCACCCTGCCCTTGGGGCTCCTGAGAGCCTACCTTAGGGGTGCCTTGCGTGTAGTAAAAGGAAAGGTTGGGTACACTTGCCAGGTCAAATTGCCAGTGCAAGACTGTATCCCAGACACTGCACTGGCAGGTCTGAGACATGTTTACAGGGCTACGTATGTGGTTGGCAAAATCAGTGCTGTAGGCCCACTAGTGGCATTTCACTTATAGGCTCTGGGCACTTCTAGTGCACTTAACTAGGGACTTACTAGTAAATCAAATTTGCCAATCATGGATAAACAAATCACCAATACAATTTACATAGGGAGCACTTGCACTTTAGCACTGATCAGCAGTGGTAAAATGTGCAGAGACAATAAATCAGCAAAAATAAATCAGAAGAACTAGGAGGAAGGAGGCAAAAGGTTTGGGGATAACCCTACAAAAAGGGCCATTTCCAACAAGGAGGATTATACATTGATTAGAAGCAACATTTATAAATCAAAGAAAGAAAAGCACACTTAAGGTCCCTTCAAAACTGTGTCGCAAACAAGAGGCAACTCGTACAGTTTTGTACAGAAGGATTAACTCAACTTTGAAACTGCGGGACAGTGTTACACAGGGATAATATATGATCATATCTCTTAGCCATTGCGTACATTTATTGAGTATAATTATGAAAATCTTTTACAGTTTAGATAAAATTGTGATATTACTATAAGATTAAATAGAATAATGTATGTACAATAAACCCCTATTTTATTACTGTTACCCACTGCAGGTGAAATCATGAATACATTTTTAAGTTTCCCCAACTGTAGGCAGTCTATATTTGGAATTAGCCTCACACAACTACAACCCTATTCATGCTATTTTCACATTAATGATACTAGTGCAATACATAATCATTATGAAGTTCTGTGAAAAGATTCCACTAAAAGTAGGGTTGTTATGATATAGTTTATACACTGAATGAATCACAGCTAAATAAACTAAAAGAATCATAATTACAGTTGGGAGGGTTCTGTCGTGAAGGGAGCACATTCTCATGTAGGCTCTGATTATTCTAATGAGACTACTGGATTTGAGCGCCAGAATTGCCTGCTATGTGGGAGGACTGAGTCTAACCCACTACAGGTGACACCTGTAGGCCTAATCCAGGTTTTGCTCCAACTAAATAGCAGTGCCTCATCTCTTCTTAAAAGCAGGGAATTGACTCCTCAGGGAAATTGTGGTCACTCAGATTGCATTTGTTTCTCTCATTTACATTAGTCTCACATATACAAGGACAAGCAGAGGCAGTATATGTTTCAATAAGGTTTTAATGAAGCAAGTGCATCTTACATAATAAAGCATGTACTGCAATAACCAGGACGATTGAGCATGACAAGATTACAATATTGTCACTAGAGTCATTAAAATAATTCCTACCTAGACTATATTAGAGCACAGAATGTTAAGGTCTAGGTCTGCCCTTCAGGTACCCCTGGGAAGACATAATCCCTCATACCTGAGCAAAAGGCCTAAAGTCTGCATAATCAGCTGCAGCAAAGCATTCAGCAATCAGCATGCAGTCGTGGTCATCTGCTGAAATCTCCTTCTAATGTTAATGGGACAGAGAAGTGTTTTTTTAATCACACAGGTGATGTTCTGAGAAAATGTCCCTACGTAAGGATGTGTATGTTTCTATGAACACTAGAGACAAAGTGTTACCACGTTTACCGGCAACCTATCTTACTGCAGCCTTGAGAAAAGCAAAGAGTGAAAGAAATGTCTTGTTTAAGAATGCAGTGCTGGCCTAGGCAAAGAACAACTAGATGGAGAGAAATAAAACAAGACCGCAAATGTGGCTATTGCTAAAATAATAATCAAAGCTGGATAAAGTATATCTAGGTTAAACTTCACAGTGGCAGGCCTAGTGTGCTAAAATAACATGCATGGTGCTATAACTAAAATTGCTACACAACACCGTCCCCTTGCCAGTTTAAAGGTGGTTCAAAGCCTAATTATATATAAAAGCTACTAAAATTCAACCTAAGAAATATGTAAAAATGTCAGTAATGACAAGTGAAAAAGACACTTGAGCATATATAAAGGGACAATTTAAAAATGTTACCTTGTGGCGTAAATAAAATAAGAATTTTCAAGAGTCAGAGTCATTTTGGAAGTTGCCAATTGAATCCGGGATAATTGGAGACAGGAAATCTTCCACTTCAGCAGGTGATAAAGTAGGAAACTCATCACCAAGGAGAACCAAGGAGCATTTGTGTTCCAAAGTCTGAGCGTCAGGGCTGCACACAATGCAAAACCAGTCTGAATGACAGAGACCAGTCACACTCCAATTGCTCCAGGAGTGTTGCTCCAAAGTACTGCATCATGCGTTCATGACACAGCAGCGCTGGTGGGAGTGCTGTCAGTCCTCCTTTTTGAGGCAGGACAGCCATTGCGCAGAAAAAGTAGCAATATCAAGATGCCACCTATTAGAGAAAAAGTTATCTGAAATCTCCCAAAAATACTGGAAAATATTGAGTGGATGGCTGATGATATTAAACCGAATATAGAGGAAAGGTGTGAATGAAAACAGAACCAACAGCCTTAAAGAAATTTGCGGTTCCAGTAGTATGGAACGCATTAAATTTTCATCCCATGAGCTCACCAAAGTTTCTTGGAATGTTAGTACTTAAAAGGGACTGTATCTCTGCTGATGACCTCGCCACCTTTGCTAAGCCAACTGTTTGTTATACAGTTTCATTTAAAAATATCATTTGAAAAGGTATCAGGCATGCTTTAAATGAAGGTTCCTTCCCCCTTATTTGCCAATTTCTTGTTTCCCACACACTTTTCAAGTCAATCAACTTTAACCAATATTTATAGCCTTCTATGGCCAACTGGGAAACAAAGTAATCTGAATGAATGAAGTTCGTATCTGTCAATAATATGTGTACATTCTCCATTGTTGGCATTTTCAAATAATATGACTCAGCATTTTTAACAATGTGCCCATTAAAAATATGCAAACTTTTCAGAATATGTTTTAGAACTCCCTTGTGGTGGAGTTGGACAATGTTCCCATTGTGTGTAATTAAAAATAGTCTTTGGGGTACTTGCTCTGGGAATGAAATGGTGCCCATAATAATTATAGCAAAACATGTCACCATCATTCTCTTCAGATTGGTTAACATCCTCACTTTCAAATACAGTGAAATACTGCAATTCATCATAGAATCAACTGTTTTCACATCCCAGTCATCAGAAAGAACTCCGGGTATTGTTACATCATTCATTGAAATTTTAAACACATACGGTATTTGAATGACTTCCATGTGGCTGCATATATCAAATGTGACCTTACCCCAAACAATCCCATCAGGAATTGGTATAGCGGAAATGTTCATGAAAGACAGGTCTCTGTGGACCTTGTGAGAAGAAAAATGGTGTTTTAGGACCTCATCCACCAGTTCAATTGTTGATCTTTCAGGAAGAAAATGACCATGTATTAATAAAAAGAATGTTATGACAATGCCAATCCAAAGGAGGAAAACTAATACAGTCAAAGAAAGCCACAGACAGTTCCATGGGAAAATAAAGTAATTTGTTTAAAGCCAGTTGATCAGCTTACATGTTTTTGGCAGTTCAGATGTAGAAGAGGCAAATGAGCCCGAGAAAGTGTTATTGACGTCGACAAAGTATCCAGAACCAGTTTGTGCAAAAATTGGAGCCGTATTTGTGGGAGGAGAACTGGTAGGGGTCTCCCGCTGTGGTTCATAGTAAATGACGCCATCCGTCTGTGTTGAAGCTGTGTCAAATCGATCAGTACTTTTAGTATTGTTTGTTGTAATAGATGTTAGTGGAACCAATGCAAGATCATTTTCCACCATCCCCAAGCTCGGAGAAGTGTCAGAACCGCTGCTCAAAACTTGTAGAGGGACATCTTTCCCAGTGGTGAGAGGGATTTGGGAACTACTAGCTGCTCCTCTTGGTCTGCTGTGCAGGATCGGACACATGGTGTAACTTGACATTGTCGATAGATGCAAAGCGATTTTCTTTGTCACCAGCCAATGGCAGTAGAATGACAGTTCTGGTACCGTGTATTCCCAAGACTGGGACCGGTGCACGATAAGAAGGACCAAACTCCTTTTTCACATCAACTTTTTCACGTACTAGATCCCCAACTTTAGGAATCCAGCCAGTGGGTGTTATTGGTACATCCTTAATTCCTGTGGAGGCAGCACTGGCAGAAACGTTGTCGTCACGGAACTGTTGTAATTCCTGCAAAACAGTGACACGTTCATTTATGTCAAAAGGTGTTTCTGCCACCTCCACGCAAGGACCATCAAGATGTGGAACATATATTTGAGTTCTGAACAGGCACTCGTATGAAATACGAGCCCCCAAGGACCTTCTAGGCAGATTGTTAAGCGCTCTCTGGACTCCATACAGATGATTAAGCCAACTCTGACCAGTACCCAAGACTCTGGCTGTTAAGGACCACTTTAAATTATGGGTTAGTCGCTCCACAACACTATTTCCCTCAGGATGAAATGGAGACGAGTAACGGAGTGGGACCCCTAACAAAGCCATGGCATCCTTGAATGCCCTTGAGACGAAAGCAGAGCCCTGATCCTGGTGGAAAGCCGCAACTGCATATGTACAGATAAAGACTCACAAATCTTTAATAACAGTCCGAGCATCAGCCAAGCGTTGTGGCCACACCCATAGAAATCTGGAGCCAGAGCCAACAGCGACAAAAATGTATTTGTATGCACTGTCCAGTGTTAGGGGACTGCAGTGGTTCAAGTACACACATTTTAAAGGTTTGTTGGAAATTAAGAGGGGTGTCTGTGGTGGGCGTTTGATGGTGGAACCCTTAATTGTTTGGCAGACGTCACAACAAAGGACATACTGCTTAGCCTGTTTGTATAGACCCGGCCACCAATAACGTGCTTGCAACAATGATATTGTAGCCGCCACACCAGCATGGGCAGATGCTACCCCCTCATGCGCTGCTTTAACGAACTCTGATCTTATATTTTGTGGGAATTACTCAAACCCCCACGCCTGGTGTTTTGACTTCGGCTTCAAGGCAGCGTCCCATTCAGTAGGAGTATTTAGCAGGAAATGCTTTTGGATAGGGTGTGCCTTCAGCCGTGGCTTTCACAGCAGCCCATATGTCATCGTCCAGTTTCATTCCAGAATGGGTTACTGCAGCAAATACAGCCGTAGCCACTGCAGATTTGGCAGCTTCATCAGCAACGTGCATTCCAACACGCTGGTGTCCAAGTGTATGTACAACAGGGACGTTTGGTAGCATTTCCTTCAGATCCGCTACTTTCTCCCACAGAAGTCTGTGTTTAATGGTGTTGCCTTTGTAATCTCTGAACCCATTCTGTGCCTGTAATGCAGGTATTCATTGAAGGACTGGACAGAATAGTATGAATCACAAACAATCAGTGTTAGCTATGCAGGATCCATATGTTCCAGTGCCATCACCAAAGCCTTTAGCTCTGCTAGTTGTGCTGTGCAATCCCCTAGGGTTTGCGTGAACGTATGATGGGGACGAAATTTACTATCCTCCATGTAGCCACTTATGACTACGCAAGCAGTGGAGTATTGATGTGTTGTGCCAATTGCAGATTGTGCTGAGCCATCGGTGTAGATGACTATGATATTGATCAATAGGCAATGTATTTGCTGAAACTGGGTATTCTAGTTCATATTGCAAACATTCTTGAGTTTGTAATTTTGGGTCGAAAATGTAATCAACATCAGTGGCTGTCAAAGACGTTGCCCATTGAACCCAGTGTGGATGTAATGCTTTAGCGTTTGGAATGCTTGCTTTGGTAACAGACTCAAGGGCTGGGATTGGAGAGATGACAATAATGCGTTTGCCTTGGACTAGTGGCCTTTCTTTAATGAAGGCCATCTGAACAGCAGTGAGAATTTTCTGAGTGGGAGCAAAGTATTGTTCTGTTGCTGGATACAAATGTGAGTTGTATACAATCCAGACTGTCTTACCCTTATTGAAAGTTACATAGGTGAAACCAATGGCACCAGCAATTACTCTTATGACCAGATGGTTTTTGTTATCCCTTGTGTGTAAGTGTTGTCCTGTCCTGCAAGCATGTCTGTTTGCAAAGCTCTGAGAATGCATGTGTGTTTGACTGTCCAAAATGTATTTGAAAAGTCAGGACGTATTAATTCATATAAAGGTTTTATGCATGATACATAATCTGGAATATAAATTCTGCCAAAATTTAGAAAACCCTATAGGGATTGGAGTTTTTTAATGGTATTTGGAGGTTGTAATTGTGCCATTTTTCCAAGAATTGTGGCGTTAAGATCTTTCCTTCACTTGATAGCTCATATCCCAGAAACTGGATGCTAAGGAAGGCTACTTTTGTTTTTTTAAAATTGAATTTATAGCCAAATTCGGCATATCCTACAACAATGTAGGCTACCTATCTTATAATTTGCAGTAATTCATCATCTGTAAGTTAGATATCATCTACATAGGACAATGCTTCAGGGTCACTGTTGTGCAATATTGAAGTCACACAAGCTGCAAACAGTCCTAGACTGTTCTTGTACCCCTGGGGTAAACAACTGAATTTTTATGGGAGTCTAGTGCGCTGAAACTTGTTCAGTCTCTACTCTCAGGTGCCCTATTTTGGCAGAAGAAACCACTGGAAATGTCCAGTGTTGTTTTGTATTTTTTACGCACTATGTTGTTCATGAGTGCTGTGCTATGTGAGTTTTGTATAGCATATATGCATGTATGACTGTTTAAATGTCAGTAGTCTAAGACTATTCTGTATCAATGGTCCGGTTTAGCTACTGGATATAAGGCATTATTCATTGGTGTGATAGAGGTTTCGATTATGCCCTGGTACTCCAGTTGTGTGAGGATTTCCCTCAGAGCTGTTTTAGCATCATGTTTTATTGGATACTGGGGTTGTGGTTGGGGTTGATTTTTGATAGGGATTACATGATAGGGGGAATCTTTATCCCATCCTACATGGTTGCGACATAACGCAGGTGCCTACGTCAATGCCCAATCAATGGAGTAGGATTCTGCAAGCTCCTCGGGGACAAAGGGCAAGAAAGAAGGTGTGATAACATCTTCCTCATATGGGCAAGTACAGACATATGCAGGTGGCCAATCTCTTTCGGCCAGTAGAATATCAAAAATGTTTACAACGCGATCCCAAACGTTTGCCTTGATTGTGCGCTCAATGTCTCCTTCTAACTGTAGTTTTACTTTGTACACCCTATCAGGCATGGAGACACGCATGTCTGCAGTTTCTACTTGTAGGAAATCATCAGTTGCTTTCACCTCCAGATGCTCTAGAAGACTCCGGCGAACTATTGTGACCTCTGCCACGGTGTCTAATAGTGCTAATGCCCACTTCTTGTTCTTCAATAGAGCCATCCTCTTGAGTGACATGTCGAACTGCAACCACTGCCACTTTTCCTTTTTGAATTGGGGTTTTTGTTGGGGAAGTTTCTTTTCTTTTTTAACAGAAACCTTTTTTGAGAGTCGTGATTCTTGTCTCTGTTTCACGTACTCAGTTCTTCACTTTGACCGCCCACCTATCTCACTGTGTTTTTCCAGATGAGTCCTAAAAGGAACGAGGTTGATGTGTATCAGTATATTGATATCTGTCCGGTGTTTTTATATTATCTCTATTTCTGAGATTATGGGGTGATTCTAACTCTGGCGGGCGGCGGAGACCGCCCGCCAGAGTGCCCCCTCGTTAGACCGCTGCGGTGATTCTGGGTTTTCCACTGGGCTGGCGGGCGACCGCCAAAAGGCCGCCCGCCAGCCCAGTGGAAAACAACTTTCCCACGAGGACGCCGGCTCTGAATGGAGCCGGCGGAGTGGGAAGGTGCGACGGGTGCAGTTGCACCCGTTGCGAATTTCACTGTCTGCAATGCAGACAGTGAAATTCAAAGTGGGGCCCTCTTACGGGGGCCCCACGACACCCCATACCGCCATCCTGTTCCTGGCGGCAGAGCCGCCAGGAACAGGATGGCGGTATGGGGTGTCAGAATCCCCATGGCGGCGCAGCGAGCTGCGCCGCCATGGAGGATTCTTTTGGGCAGCGGAAAACCGGCGGGAGACCGCCGGTTTTCCTCTTCTGACCGCGGCCAAACCGCCGCGGTCAGAATGCCCTGCGGGGCACCGCCAGCCTGTTGCCGGTGCTCCCGCCAACCCTGGCCCCAGCGGTCCATGACCGCCGGGGTCAGAATGACCCCCTATATCTATTTTGTGGGATCTCCATATGCAGAGATTCTTCCCTTTCTTCCTTAGGTGTTTGTTATTTTTTTATCCCAGCATTTCTTAGTACACTCAGGAGTTTGCTTGGTAGATTCTTTATTAGATTTACCCTGTAGTTGTGGTTTTGTAGATCTGGCCCCCAGACTATCTCGACTAATGCTAGAGTAGGTCTCCGTGATAATCTTTGGCAGCTCACGTTATTGCTCCTCTGAAGGAACATCCCGGAGCCGCATGCGCACCGCTAGTGCGACCGCTTCCCCTTCAAGGTTACTTAATATAATTAAGGATACTGTGGCAAAATTGCCCATCAGTTGCATCCCCAAATCCAGGGCTGAGGCAGCCCTGTATTCATCTCGAATTGTTTTCAACACTTCCGGTTAATTGACAAGTGTTGGTGTATTGTGTGCCGTAGAATAGAGCGTGGCAAATACTGTGTCCCAAGTATTACAGTTATCTATTGTGGGGACCATCCCAAATGGCAAGCACATAGTTCATATTCTATGCTTGTCCTGAGGTCCTGTATGGGGAAATACTGCTTCTAGTGCATTTATTTTTTGAGCTAACCAAAACGGAATTTCTTCTCGTTTGGCGGGTACTTTACCCATGATCGAATGTACAGTCTCCAGATTAATACCTGACGTTACTGCATGTGGTTGCGCTGGAGCAGCACGTGCTGGGTTTTTATTTAATGTTTGCATTTCAAACTGTACTAATTGTCTATATATTGCCGTCAGCGCAGCATATAAGTGGCAGACTACAGCTGTAGTTAAGTTCGCCACAGCAGGGTGAGGCTTATAAGTGGTCAATAAAGGCCAAGTAGGACCATCATTACTTATAGGACCTAACCTAATGTGTAAAATTGTGTGGGGGTAGGATTCCAATTATTATGTTCTTGATAAGATACAGGTATTTCTAGGTATCCATATGCTCTGTATTGTGCAGGTGCATTTGCAGGTGTGCAGTGATGAAATATATATCTGTGTTCCCATCAGCTGCTGGAAATGTGACCCAAGAATAAAATAATTCTGCTCTATAGGCTGGATGAGCCTCAACAACAAATGTAACTTGACTCCCCTGGGCCGTTAAGCTATGTGCCGATAAATGTGCAGTTAGGGGTGGTTGCATATTGACTGCAATTGCTACCTGTTGTGGATTCGCCATAATGAATGGTACGTTTTGTTTAGAGATACGCACACCAAATGAGGATTATCCTTCTAATGGTTCAAGCTTGAACAACCTACAGCATTAGTTAGGTACTCCCTACTTAGCAGAGGAGGAAAATATCCTCAATACCACGGACGTCTCCATATATAGTACTGAGGTGTCTTTGAACGTAGTGAGACAGAGATACTCGGTAGGACCAGAAAATTAAAGCCTGACCAAATGTTGGTGGTGCCATGTCACGTAGGCTCTCATTATTCTAATGAGACTACTGGATTTGAGTGGCAGAATAGCCTGCAATGTGGGAAGACTGAGTCTAACCCACTACAAGTGACACCTGTCAGCCTAATCTGAGTTTTGCTCCGGATAACTAGCAGTGCCTCATCTCTAGCTAAGAGCAGGGATGATTGGGCATCCGAGTGCATGACACAATTGACTTCTCAGGGAAATCGTGGTCACTCAGATCGCATCTGTTTCTCTCATGTACATTAGTCTCACATATACAAGGACAAGCAGAGGCAGTATATGTTTCAATAAGGTTTTAACTAAGCAACTGCATCGTAGATAATAAAGCATGTACTGCAATAACCAGGATGATGAAGCATGACAGGATTAAAACTGTGACAAGGAGAGTAAAGCATAAAAATAATGCTACCATTTTGTCACTAGAGTCTTTAAACTAATTCCTACCTAGGCTATATTAGAGCACAGCATGTTAAGCTCTAGTTCTGCCCTTCAGGTTCCCCTGGGAAGACATCATACCTGAGGAAGAGGCCTGAAGTCTGCATAAGCCGCTGTAGCGAAGTATTCAGCAATCAGCATACAGTCGTGGTCATCTGGCTGGAATCTCCCTCTAACGTGTATGGGACAGAGAAGTGTTTTTATAATAAAACAGCTGATGTTCTGAGAAAATGTCCCTATGTAAGGATGTGTATGTTTCTATGAGACAAAGCGTAACCATGTTTACCGGCAACCTATCTTACTGCAGCCTGGAGAAAAGCACAGAGTGAAAGAAATGTCTTGTTTAAGAACGCAGTGCTGGCCTAGGCAAAGAACAGCTAGATAGAGAGAAATAAAACAAGAACGCAAATGTGGCTATTGCTATAATAATAAACAAAACTGAATAAAATATATCTTGGTTAAAGTTCACAGTGGCAGGCCTAGTGTGCTAAAATAACGTGCATGGAACTATAACTAAAATGGCTACACAACAAAATAATACCACTTAATTCTCTAAATCTATATACTAGTGCTGCAGATACACTTATAATCAAACGAAGAGGGCTGATAAGAGATGTGTGGCTTAATATGTAATAACTTTATGAAAAACATAAAAAAGTGGTATAGTTCTATAGAATGGGTGGTTGGTACCCTTAGAAAGTGGTGGGGCAACTGAAGTGCCCCACCAACTTAAAAAAAAACAAAACACCTTCTCCCTCCAAAACCCCAAAGTAAATCACGTACCCCTGAAAAATGCCCAAAGTAAAATACCTCTTCCTCTAAAAGCTAAAATAAAACATGTTATCACTGACTCTGAATTTATACACCACCACTACACTTACATACATTACACATTTCAAATCAAATCAAATCAAAGGGTATTTACCTAAGAGCTGCACATCCTGCTCTGTGTTCTTCTTGTGTGCGATGCACGAAAAGTTTCCCTAACCAAACCAGACACTGCTCTCATGCTGTTAACCAGCATAAGAAATGCACCTGGTTTGGATGGAGCAGACTGGCTGGATGCTCCTTTAGGCCCTGGAGGCTGTGCCTGGTCTCTACCCAGCCATCTTAAGACATACGAGTGAAGAGCTTCAAAGTGCGCATGTCACTTTGACCGGCTCAAAACAGCTGGCCAAAGTGACATGCGTACTTTGGAGCATCCGATCAGCCTTGCTACTGTCCTCTGCTGCCAATCAGCAGCAGGAGACACGCCCAGCATGTTTCTGGGTTCGGGGCTGGTGCTACTGCAGTGTGCACTGAGCCAGTAAAATTAAAATGGCAATGAAATCTTTTCACTGCCATTTTATTTTTGCCTTGTGGCTCATACAGGGTTCACATAGGGTGGGGTGGCTACGCTCCCCCACCCTCAAGAAGAAACTGCTACTCTTCTGTATCTAGAAAATACATGAAACTTCAGTGAGGGCCTTTGTATATGGTTTTCCTTTGGATAGCAATCCGCAAGTGGGGACATACCATTATTAACTCTGATACAGGACAAATTTATTCTGCAGGAGATCTTCTTGTCTCATTGGCAAGGTGCATTGAGGCTTGAAAACACTAGGTTACCAGCCAGTAAGTATTGCTGATCATGTCTGTGAATGAGGTGTTTCATGATGTTTTTGGCACCAAATTCCTTTTTTGAAATTATTTTAAGTGTACTTGCATCTTGTTGAGTGTATTTACTTTCTTAATAAACATGTTTAAAGACATTTAATCCAAGCTCGTGGAGTTGTTTTCATTTTATGTAAACAGTATGAGGTTTCAGAAGAGCACAACATTATTTTATTAGTTTGTTTTGGCCTACTACAAGCTAGCTAAAGGGAAACTAAAATAGTATAAAAAATAAAACACGAGAGAAAGTGTAGTTTGTGCCAAAATCTATTTTAATCTTTTAGTGTTGTTTCACTGTCTATCCCTGCCTGGTCTGCAGATGTCATGTACTATACTAGTGGGGATACATTTGAAATAAAGCAACATGAACAGATTCTATTGTAAAAAACAGCTCTATTGGACCTGGCCCTTTTTGCAGGGTCATCCCCAAACCTTTTGCCTCCTTCCTCCCATTTTACCTGACCTGTTTTTTGTTGGCTTTTGAACACTGAGCACTTTACCACTGCTAACCAGTGATAAAGTGCATATGCTCTCTGTGTAAATTGTACTGTTAATTGGTTGATACATGATTGGCATATTTGATTTACTAGTAAGTCCCTAGTAATGTGCACTAGAGGTGCCCAGGGCCTGTAAATCACATGCTACTAGTGGGCCTGCAGCACTGGTTGTGCCACCCACATGAGTAGCTCTGTAATCATGTCTCAGACCTGCCACTGAGTGTGTATGCAGTTTTAAACTGTAAATTCGACTTGGCAAGTGTACCCACTTGCCTGGCCTAACCTTTCCCTTTTCCTACATGTAAGACACCCCTAAGGTAGACCCTAGGTAGCCCCATGGGCAGGGTGCAGTTCATGGTTAAGGTAGGACAATAATGTGTTTTATATGTCCTGATAGTGAAATACTGCCAAATCCGGTTTTCATTGTTGCATATTTGTGACTCTGCCTGTTTGTGGATTCTCTGTCTGGGTTAGTTTGACTGTTTGCACCTCTCTCCAGACAGTGGCACACAGGTGGCTGGGGTGTAACCTGCATATTCTGATGAGCCACCTGTGTTAGGAGGGAGAGGAGGAGTGGTCACTTGCAACAACTGTTCCTGCCTTCACACAATGCAGTCTCCAACACCCTGGTGTGTGTCTGAGACCTTGCCTGGGCAAGGCAGGATTTCACAAACAAGTGAGACTTTCCTTTGAAGTAAGCCTACTTCAAAGGACAAAATGGGTATAAGAAGAGCACCCACCCCCAAAGACATTAGACACTTTTTGGGGTAGACACTCTACCTCACAGACATCTCTGGACAAGAAACCTGCTGGTCAAGAATCCTTGAACCAGACCTGCCAAGAGGAACTGCCTGGCTGCCCAAAGGACTCACTGGGACTGCTTTTCTGACAATGACTGCTGCCTTGTTTTTGCCCTGCTGCCTTTCTGCTCCCTGGCTGTGATGAGAAGTGCTCTCCAAGGGCTTGGATAGAGCTTGCCTCCTGTTCACTGAAGTCTCAGGACCAAAAAACTTCACTCCTGCAACAGGACTCCTTGTGCAGCGAAAATTCAGCGCACAGCGTGCTAAAAAACAACGCACAGCCTGCCGCACGGTGAGATATTCAGCCCGACTTCGCAAAGAGAAGATCGACGCAGCTCCTGTGTTGTGACCGGAACTTCCACGCACGGCCCACCGGATCGACACACAGCCGACCCGGGACAATGCAGCCCGGCTTCCAGAGAGGAATTGACGCAGTGCCTGCAGTGTGGGAGAAATTTCCACGCAACGCCCACTGGATCGACGCAGCGCTTGTGACTTCGGTCCGCAAGCCCAGGATTCCATGCACCATCCCCTGGGCACCAGAAAACCCTGCAACCCGGAGAGGAACTAAGTCCGCGCTGTGGAAATCGACGCAAAGCCTTCCCCTGCATGGAAAATAACGACCCAAGTCAGTGTGCGAAGTGGCGAAACTGACGCACACCTCCCCGTTTTCCATGCATCGCCTCCTATGCGGTCCCTTACACAGATTTTGAAAGCGAAACAGGTACTTTGTGCTTGCAAGAGACCTTTATTGCTTTTAAGAAACTTTAATTTATTTTGAAAAGACTTAAGACACTTTGGCCCTCATTACAACCTTCCGACTGCCAAGGCTGAACCACCAGTAGGCCGCCCATACGCCCGGAAACCCGCCAGACGCATTTGGACATCCCCGCTGGGCCAGCGGGCGGAAAGATGTTGGCCGTAACATTTCAGCCGGCTCCTAATGGAGCCGGCGGCAATTTGGCGGTGCTGCAGGTGCAGCAGCACCCTTCACGCTTTTCACTATCTGCCAGCCATACAGTGAAAATCGCGACGGGATGTGCCTGGGGGCCCCTGCACTGCCCATGCCAAGTGCATGGGCAGTGCAGGGGCCCCCAGGAGTCCTGCAACTCCCCTTACCGCCAGCCTTTCCATGGACAGGCTGGTGGGAAGGGGAGTCAAAATCCCTAGGGCAGCGCTGCAAGCAGCGCTGCCCTGGAGGATTCTGACCGCCGGGACAACCATGTCGGCAAACCACTGGTCACTGCGGTGTGACTTCGGCGCAACCGCCACGGTCAAAATATGGCGATTTGTACCGCCAGCCTGTTGGCGGTACGATCGCCACTTCAACCCTGGCGGTCGTTGACCACCTGGGTGTAATGAGGCCCTCTATATCACTTTTGAGTGATATCTCAACATTTACTTATTGCATCTTTGATAGTTTTGACCTGCATTTATCCAGGTAAATATTATGGCCCTCATTACATCCCTGGAGGTAATTGCTGTTTACCGCCGAGCCGACGGCCGCCAAGATACCGTGACCGCAGCGGTGATTCGCCACGGGTATTATGACCCAAATAGAGAATACCGCCACTATACAGACACCCACACAAGTCCGCCACACCAAAGGTCAGTGATAAACTGGCAGTACCAAAACCCACACCATTCCGCCAACAGG
The DNA here is from genome assembly GCF_031143425.1 of Pleurodeles waltl. Lineage (NCBI taxonomy): Eukaryota > Metazoa > Chordata > Amphibia > Caudata > Salamandridae > Pleurodeles > Pleurodeles waltl. The sequence continues at coordinate 431,482,729 of NC_090442.1, forward strand.
AATGTGTCCACAGTATCACGACCCACAAATCAACGCGGCAATTTTTTTATCTGTGGTAAACCATTAGCGGTACACACCGCCACGCTCAAAATACACACATATATACAAAACCACACCACATTGGACAGTTCAAAATACACACACCTGACACATATACACACACCACACCCTCACACTCATACCACTATAAAACCCACACCCACATTACCCACAATCCCTTATAACAAAAAAAAAGACCAAGCACAGAGAGACAAGCAAAGAGCACACACTCAATCAGAGTCACAGCACACCATCACCCATACACCATCCACACACATCACAGTATATACCCCGACACATCATCCCACACATCACCGCGCACATCCACGCACATATCATTCACACCACATCCATGGCACCCCAAAGACATCCCAGGTTTTCTAAGGAGGAGCTAAGGGTCATGGTGGAGGAAATTATCCGGGTAGAGCCACAGCTATTCGGATCACAGGTACAGCAGACATCCATTGCAAGGAAGATGGAGCTATGGCAGAGAATCGTCGACAGGGTCAACGCCGTGGGCCAGCACCCAAGAAGAAGGGATAACATCAGGAAGAGGTGGAACGACCTACGGGGGAAGGTGCGTTCCGTGGTTTCAAGACACCAAATTGCTGTACAGAGGACTGGCGGTGGACCTCCACCTCCTCCTCCACAACTAACAACATGGGAGGAGCAAGTCTTGGCGATCATGCATCTTGAGGGCCTCGCAGGAGTAGCAGGAGGACTGGATTCTGGTAAGTCAAGCCTTAACTACTTTATCCCCCCACCCTACCTGCACGCCATCACATACCCCACCCTTACCCTCACTCCACCAACTCACATATATTCCACTATCACAAACCACCCATCCCAATGCCAAGCCCTGCATGCATCAACAATGCATGGACACCCATCACAGACCTGCATGGACACACATCACCACAGCATGCCCAGTAGAGAGACTCACCCAGCCCACATAATCACCACGCACACAAGGCCAAGGCGACAGGGAAAGCACAATTATACAGGGAAACACACCCATTGCACAAGATGGCACACACAGATACAATAACAATGCCACCAACATCCATCCCCCCAGGAGAGGCCCACAGTGATGGCAGCAGCTCTGCACACCAGGAAAACGATCACCAACCTGGCCCATCAGGGACCTCTGGACAGTCGGTTACCCTGCCACTGTCCCAACCCACCATAGAGCCTCCCCCTCAGGAAACACCACCACAGCACCTACCCAGCGGGCCCATACCTCTGTTACCAGGACACGTCAATCAGCAGTGTGTCCACCACTAGAGGGACCCCAGGCAACCCCACAAACACAGGATGATCAGGGAACTGGGGTCAGTGGCAGTGGGCACACGGTTCAGGGGACAGAGGCACAGGACAACAGGGAAGCTGGGAGGACTGATGTGCGACAGGGGAAGGACAGGCCCAGGAAACCAACCCTCCACAAGGTACTCTCAAACATCAGCGGAGCATACCACCATTCCCAGGAGACCATGGGCACGTAACTGGCCAAATTACAGGAGACTCAGCAGCTGCAGGAGGGACAGTACCTGGGGATCACGGAGGCCCTGTCAAAAATCTACACCATCCTGGTCACCATAGCAGGGGTGCTGGCTGACATGGGCAAGACCATGGGGGAGGCAGTGGTACAACAAAGGGCCTCTGACACTAGCCAAACCGAGCAACAGCCTTCCATCTCCACTGGCGCTAATGGACAGGATGCCCTGCACAGGATCAACAGGCCACCAGAACCCCACCCCTGCAGAAGGAGAACCACCCCACAAATGGGCCCTGCGATCCAGGCAGAAGACAGAGAACATTGCCAAGACCCCTGCCAGGAAGTAAGACTTTCCTGACTGCCATCCTTCTGTCCTACCATGTCACCTTGTCCACCTTGAACTGACATTGCTCCACTTCCTATGTCCCATTGGACAATGCACCTGTGATACTAAGAGACTGGACTCTACCCTGGACCTTCCTCCAGCATCACCCCAGCCCCTTGCACTTACCCCCATACTATTTAGCACAAATAATAAACACCCTTGAAATATAAACCATACTGGAGTCAGTGTAATGATTGGAAAGATGTATTCTTACAACATTCTCAAAGCATTGCAACACCTATATTCAAATAATTATACCACAGGATGACAGTTGGTGGGCAGCAGTACATACAGCAGGAGCCAGAATGGGGTACACAGATCTGAAAAAAGCGAATCCAAAGGGAACAGTCAGTATCCATAGACAGAGGGTAAGAGGCAGGCATGTAAAATGTCCAAAACTATACTGACATGTGAAGTTGAGTTACAATCTCTTACCTGTGTGTCACTGGAAGTACTGCTGTATAATGTTTGTTCTGTTGTCCACATCTTCTTCATCTGCCTCCTCTTCATCACTGTCCAAAGGCTCCACCACTGCCACAAGACCATCACCAGGCTCATCCTCCAGCAGAAAAGGCACTTGGTGTCTCAAGGCCAGGTTGTGCAACATACAGCATGCCACGATGATCTGGCACACCTTCTTGGGTGAGTAGTACAGGGACCCACCGGTCAGATGGAGGCACAGGAACCTGGCCTTCAGGAGGCCGAACGTCCTCTCAATAATCCTCCTTGTTCGCCCATGTGCCTCATTGTAACGTTCATCTGCCCTTGTCCTGGGATTCCTCACTGGGATCAGTAGCCATGAGAGGTTGGGGTAACCAGAGTCACCTGTAAATATCGAGGGACACACACTAACCCTTAGGGACAACCCCATACTCAGACCCCAACATAAACTGTGTGGGGACCTTGGCCTCAACTATTAGCCACACTCGGTGCCTCTGGAGCTGCCCCATCACATGAGGGATGCTGCTATTCCTCAAGACATAGGCGTCATGCACTGAGCCAGGGTATTTGGCATCCACATGGGAGATGTATTGGTCTGCCACACACACCATTTGCACATTCATCGAATGATAGCTTTTTCTATTCCTGTAGACCTGTTCGTTTCTCCGGGGGGAGGGGGCCAAATGCCACATGTGTACCATCAATAGCACCAATGATGTTGGGGCTACATCACAGGGCATAGAAGTCAGCTTTCACTGTGGCCAAATTCTCCACCTAGGGGAAGATGATGTAGCTGCGCATGTGTTTCAGCAGGGCAGACAACATTCTGGTCAACACGTTGGAGAACATTGGCTGAGACATCCCTGATGCCATGGCCACTGTTGTTTGGAAGAAACCACTTGCCAGGAAATGGGGCACTGACAGGACCTGCACTGGAAGGGGGATTCCTGTTGGCTGGTGGATAGCTGACATCAGGTCTGGCTCCAATTGGGCACACAGTTCTTGGATTGTGGCACGATCAAGTCTGTATGTGATGATAATGTGTCTGTCCTCCATTGTCGACAGGTCCACTAGGGGTCTATACACCGGAGGATGCCGCCATCTCATCATCTGCCTCAGCGGTTGTAGCCTATGGAGGAGAACGGTGAGCAGAAGGTCATTTTCCACAGAGATGGTACAACAGTTTTTTAATTAATGTCACAGAAGCAGTGTGTGAATTTGAGAGTCAGTAGATGTGCTAATATGTGCTGTGACACAGCTAGGTGGCATGCCATGTGCCCCCCTGGAATGGCGGCTGCTGACCTGCTGACCTGTGAGGAGGGACAAGGGGAAATGAGGTAACTGCGCTGGCGTTGTGCTGCATCGCGGTAGGTGGTTGATGACTGCCGCGCAACTCCGCATTGGTTATCATTGGGCTCTATGGGTCCCAGGAGCCAATGGCGATGTACGCAGGCGGTGACTGTACGCACCGCTGCGGACATCACCGCCATTTTCTAACTATTCACTCACTTGCTACCTGACCACCACCTGGAGAGGACCTACACTGCAAGTGCTGCTGTGACCTGAGTCTGGAAGCGACAATGGCTAGAGTGTCTGGGGAAAGGGCCTCTGCCTTCACTGTGGAGAATTTGGAGAAACTGGTGGACGGGGTCCTACACCAGTACACGTTACTCTACGGTCCTCCAGACAAACCGGTGAGTACACTGTGAGCATGGTGTGTGGCCAATGCCTGTTTGGAGTGGGGTGGATGTAAGCTGTCCTGACCTGAATGCTGCATGAGAGGTGGTCAGTGTATGTGCATCAGTGCATGGGTTGGAACTGGTGGGCAATGAGTATGACGGATCCGACGGATGGGTAATTACATTTTTCGCTGTCTTTTCCCTCTAGGTCTATGCCCACCAGAAAAAGGGTATTTGGCATGCCATCGCCAATGAGGTGCTGACCCTCGGTGTCTATCACAGGCGGAGTACCCACTGCCGCAAGGGATGGGAGGATCTGCGTCCCTGGACCAAGAAGATGGTGGAGGCCCAGCAGGGGCTGGCCTCCCAACGTGGAAGGGGGTGCCCATCACACCATGACCCCCCTGATGTTCCGCATCCTGGCGGTGGCCTATCCGGAGTTGGATGGGCGCTTGAGGGCATCACAGCAGCCACAAGGGAGTGAGTACAGATTCTGATTCCTGACTTTGCACACTTTAGGCACTAGCTGGGTGGGGGATGTGGGCTGTGGGTGCCCCTAGGCCAGGGCAATCATGGCAGGGTAGGCTCCTTGTGTGCAGGCTCTGAAGCACTCCTTCCCCAATGGTCCAAGTGCCCAACTACTACTGGGCAGGGTCCTGTGGGTGTCGGGTGTGCAGATGCTGGTGTTAGGCATTGTACCCCATGGGCTGGTGACTACCTTAGTGATTGGTTGGGCGTGGCCTAGTGCATAGGGCAGCTCAGTGTGTGTTGTGTATGCCAACGGTAGTGGTGTTGCTGGCATTGACCAAGTGTATCCTCTGTCTCTCCCCCCCTTTTTGTTCTGTCACCCTGTCCTTGTGTGCATTAGCATCATCTGGTGGAGGAGCAGAGGCACCAATGACGGAGGGAGCTGCATCTCACATGGCCCATGAGGGCGAATCCACTGAGATTGAAGGCAACAGTGGGACGGAGGTGGAGGGGAGCTCCATGAGAGAAACAGGAGGGGATACCAGTGACAGTGATTCCTCCTCCGATGGAAGCTCCCTGGGGGTGGCGGATACCTCTGTGCCCACCCCAACAACAGGTACAGCCGCCACCCCCTCCCAGCAGCCCCTCAGCATGTTTCCCTTGCCCCTTCACCTAGGAGAGTGGGCATCTCCTTCGCCCCAGGCACCTCAGGCCCTGCCCCAGTCAGCCTTGCTGCCCTCAGTGAGGAGGCTATTGACTTCCTGAGATCCCTCACTGTTGGGCAGTCAACCATTCTGAATGCCATCCAGGGTGTCAAGAGGCATTTGCAACAAACAAATGCATACCTGGAGGGTATTCATTCCTGCGTGGTGGCCCAACAGAGAGCATTTCAGGCTCTGGCCTCAGCAATGATGGCAGCCATTGTCCCTGTGTCCAGCCTCCCCCCTCCAACTTCCACTACCCCGACCCACTCCCCTCTACCTCACCCTATCCCAAGCACACCTTCAGACCAGCATGCACACACATCAACACACAAAAATGGCTCAGGAAAACATAAGCACCACACATCATCACACAGGCACTCACACAAGCACCATACCCATCCACACATACCAACATCCACTTCTTCCACTCTGTCCCCCTCCTCCTATTCGTCCACCTCCTTCCCAGTAGCATCTCCAATCACACCTGCATGCACTACATTCACCCACTACCTCCAACACCAGCAAACCCATCACAACACACCCCTCACGAGAAATCACCACCCCCACAAACATGCACACATCCCCAGTGTCCTCTCCCAGTGTGTCTGTGAGCCCTCCTCCTAAACAATCCACTTCTTCCACTCTGTCCCCCTCCTCCTATTCGTCCACCTCCTTCCCAGTAGCATCTCCAATCACACCTGCATGCACTACATTCACCCACTACCTCCAACACCAGCAAACCCATCACAACACACCCCTCACGAGAAATCACCACACATCATCACACAGGCACTCACACAAGCACCATACCCATCCACACATACCAACATCCACTTCTTCCACTCTGTCCCCCTCCTCCTATTCGTCCACCTCCTTCCCAGTAGCATCTCCAATCACACCTGCATGCACTACATTCACCCACTACCTCCAACACCAGCAAACCCATCACAACACACCCCTCACGAGAAATCACCACCCCCACAAACATGCACACATCCCCAGTGTCCTCTCCCAGTGTGTCTGTGAGCCCTCCTCCTAAACAATACAAACGCAGGCACACACCCATTCAAAAGCCATCCACCTCACAATAGCCTCCAGCCCATGCACCCTCACCCAAACTCAGCAGACGTACACCTCCTACAACCACTACCTCTTTCTTCACTCCCACCCCCCATCTTCCCGTCTCAGTGTGTAAAAAAAAAACATTCCTGGCTAATATTGACCTCTTGCCTACGCCTCCCCCTAGGGCCAGGAAGTCGGGATCCCAGGCTAGCACCTCAGCCACCAACTCGGCGTCTGCTGTGGTCCCTGCAAGTCCGAGAGGATAGAAGGGGGCACCCGTCAGGGCTGGCAGTGTGCCACCTACCAATGCAAAAGACCTACCGATCAGCCACCTGCCAAGGTTAAGAAGGGGCCAGCATGCAGCACGGACAAGAAGCATGATCCACTCAGCAAGGCCTCATCCAAAAAACAAGAGGACAGTGCCAAGGTCCCAGCAGTGTCTACCAAGGTGGGGAAGGAGAAAAAAGCAAGGGCAAGGCACTTCAGGGCTTGGAGCCTCCAGGTGAGGGACTGGTGACCACCATTTGTCCTGACAAGCCAGCAGCCTGTACCACGGTAAGCACCGTCCCAACCACCGCCACCTTCACTTCCATCTGCACCCCCATCTGTACCGCCCCCTGCACCGCCGCTGCCACAACGTCAGTCACCAGCATCACCCCAGTGGGCAGCCATCCGAGCCTGCTGGAGATGGCCTGGTGTCTCCCTCCACTACTACCAGCACCTGCACCATGGGCAGCAACAGCAGCATCTCCGCTGCAGACACCACCGCGGGCACCGCCACCTGCCTTACCATATGCACCGCCACATGCCCAGCCGGTGCCACTACATCGGACATCAGCAGCATCCCCAGTGGGCAGCCATCCGAGGCTGCAGGAGACGTCCTGGGCTCTGCACCCACCACTTGAGGCACCAGTACTGGCACTACCAGCAGTTTGTAGCCTACGTTGCCGCAGGATGGAGTCTGGCGCAGCCTCCATGGAGTATCATGCTACCTGCTCCATGCACATCTCGTGCCTCAGACACCCAGGTGAGGGAATGTGAACTGCCACACCCCAGGTGCAGCATCACAGGGCACAAGGCCCCCTCCAGAACCGGTGGAGAATGCATCCACTCCACCTATCCTTGGCAGGATGAAGCAGACTGAGCAGAAGGCCCACTCCAGAGCCAGTGGAGAGATGCATCCACTCTCCCTGTACTTGGCAGGATGAAGCAGACTGGGCACAAGCCCCCCCCCCCAAACAGTGGAGAAATGCATCCACTCCCCCTATCCCTGGCAGGATGAGGCAGACTGGGCACAAGGCCCCCTCCAGAACCAGTGGAACATATCACCCACTTGAGAGACTGTGGCTTTGCACTCCCCAGGAGCAAGCAGTGGCCAACCCACCCACTTGGGAGACTTGAGAGATGGTGGCTTTACACTCCCCAGGACCAAGCAGTGGGCAAACCACCCACTTGAGAGACTGTGGCTTTGCACTCCCCAGGACCAAGCAGTGGGCAAACCACCCACTTGAGAGACTTAAGAGACTGTGGCTTTGCACTCCCCTGGACATCGCTGTGGGCATGTTGCCCCCTCCAGGAGCAGTGGCATAGTACCATCTTCCATCTGCCCCCACTCCCCTTCCCCCTGAGGTGCCTGTGTTTTTTTTTACCTGAGGCCCCTGCAGTGTTCTCTCCGTTTTGAGGCAGGAGTCAAGTGCCGGCTTCGCCCATGATTTTTTGTGCCACTGGTCCACGGACATTTGCAATGGACAGTGTACAGCCCTCTGTACATATTGCAAATATATGCATAAACTGTTGTTTACAATCATTAACTTTATATGCATTTTCTAATTATCACAGATTTGACTCTATTCCTTTTGTCCTTGCATTCTTCCAGGGGGTTACGGGGTGTATCTGCAATGTTGTTGGATCTGTTAGTGTGTATGGTGTTGTGGGTGACGGTGGGGGTGTTGCGTGTTGTGTGTGTGTGTCACTCTCTTTTTCCTCCCCCCTCCCCTGTGTGCTAGGTGCAGTACTCACCGTCGTCGTCACCGCAGTCTTTGGTGTTCCTGGTAGATGAGGAGGTAGACCTCCTCGGGCTCCATGGCGTCCTGGTTCTTCGTTGAGTGTCGAAAGGTGAGTAGTTCCCCTTCAGTGTAGTGTTTCCGCCGTGCTTTTGATGTCATTGGTACCGCCCCGGAAAAGCTGGTAGATTGGTGCCTTGTAATACAGTGAGTGGTACATTGTCTTCCGCCTGTCTGTTGGTGGTGACCGCCACGGTGTTTGTTGCTACTGCCCTGGCGATCGGAGTGTTAAAGTGGCTGTCTATGTTGGCGGGTTCCGCCGTGGTCATGATCCCATTTTTTTTACCGCTGGCCTGTTGGCGGTATTACCGCCGCTTTATCACCAACCGCTAGGGTTGTAATGAGGTCCTATGTATTTTTCTAAACACTGTGTGGTGTAGTTTTGTAGGGCTAGATGGTGTTAGTGTATGATTTATTGCACAAATACTTTACAAATTGCCTTCTAAGTTAAGCCTGACTGCTCAGTGCCAAGCTACCAGAGGGTGGGCACAGGATAATTTGGATTGTGTGTGACTTACCCTGACTAGAGGGAGGGTCCTTGCTTGTACAGGGGGTAACCTGACTCCGAACCAAAGACCCCACTTCTATCGGGCTCCATTTATAAATACAGAGGTAAGCCTAGAAAAAGCTGTAGGAAACAGTGAACATGTTTAAGTTTTGTACCACTAAGTACAGAAGTTAGATTTAACCTACCATTTAGAATTCACAAAACATCCCATTATTATGTGTGGAACAATGTTATGTTATGTTAATTATTCTCATAGAGCACTGCATTGCCTAAATAGGCATCCTGGCACTAGCTGAGAACCATGAGAAAAGACCTACTAGCCTGAGTCCTGTTGAACGTCCCAACAGGCTAATTCTTGGTAAAAAAGCAATGTTTTCAATGCAAAGGTAATGGTTTTATGGCAAAAGGAAGGTCGTTCCAAGACTTTGCCACATTAAATAGGACGTTTCTACTGCCCCAAATGGAATGCTGAGAGCTAGGGATGATAATTTTTGTTTTCGGAGCTTGATCTCAACATTATAATGGGTACATACCGAACAAATTTCACCTTAAACAAGTCAGGACCCTGGCAATGCAGCACCTTAAAGGCAATAGAAAGAGGCTTAACAAGAATACACTTCCTAACTGGGAGCCAATGCAAGTTCCGAATGGCAAAAGAAGCAGAATTATATTTTGGAATCTTGACCAGAGTTCTTGATGCCGCATTCTGCAATGTTTGAGGTTTGTTCAAAATGTGTTAATGAGAGTTTAAGTAGAGTACATTTGCATAATCGATTTTAGATAGAACCATATACAACCAAAGCAGTAACAACTGTTTTTCGAGAACCAATCAGAAGTAGCAGCAAAGTTTTCTTGATCAATCTGCCATCCAGGAACTGATTGCCTACATACAGTTGCAGCAGATAGAACCGACTGCATCATCATCCGAATTCACAGAAACCATGAAATGGGTGTCATCTACATAAGATGTAAGAGAAAACCCAAAAGATGTAATCAGTTAAGCCAATGGTGTGACATAGATGTTAAACACGTTATACTGAGCGAGAATCCCTGGGGAACTCCGCACGGCAGACTGTAAGGGTTGAATGCCAACTCACCCATTCGGACTGACTGCAAACTATTGTTCAAAAAGGAGCACAGTGGTCCACAGGCAGCTCCCATCCCACACCTCTGTCAAGTCGCTCTGTCAGCAGCCCATGACCAACCGTGTCACAGGCTGCGGATCGATCAAGTAGAATGAGTGCTCCTCTGCCGTCATGTTCGGGGGAAAATCTTATTTCCTCAGTATCCTTAATGAGGGCAGTCTCACTACTATGCTCAGCTCGAAAGCCAAATTACATGTTAAGTAAAAGGCTTTTGGCATGTACATGAGACATCAGTTGTTTATTCATCGCTTTCTGGATGACTTTGGCTGGCAGGTGCAGACAGCATATGGGACGGCAGCTCCTGGGATGAAGTGACAGGACAGATGCCTTATTCCAAACAGATGGAAATGTGCCTAACTTACACATATTGTGAAAAACAGCCATAAGGGCAGGGGTAGGCGACTCTGCCATCTTAGATGCCACTATAGGTGGACAGAGATCATTAGGCGAACCCGATTTTGCTGTTCTAAGTGCTGAGAAAACCTCTTCCGCAAAGGGAGGAACAAACCGATTCAAAGTACTGATGAGCCTATTGTGAACAACTTTGTTATTTGTTGGTTGAACAATAGGAGGAGTGATGACAAACTTAGAGTAAATATCTTCTACCCTATGGTGGAAAGCATCCACCTCTATGTTACATAAGGATTGACTAAGTTTCTTTGTGGAGTTAGAGGTATCTGAAGCCAGTTTAGTAACTGTAATAAATAACTCCTTGGATGAGTTAGCAGCCAAATGTATTTTAACAGTAAAATAGGCAGATTTGGTAGAAAAAATCAAGGGCTTACAATTTGCTATTTTTTTTATCACTATCTTTTTCCATGGGGGAGCAATCTACTCTCCATCTCCTTTCCTGTCTTTTGCAATTCTGTTTGGCCATTCTAAGCTCATCAGAAAACCAGGTTGCAGACTTTTCATGTCTTTTGGTTCCAACACTCTTTAATGGAACTAGTTTTAATGCTGCTTTGTCAAGCCAGGTAGTTTACTGGTGAGCAGTAATGTCTGAATCCTTAACAAAGATAGGGTGAGAATCAGCTAAAAGTGAGGCAAACTCCTCGATTTGAGGCGCATGAGAAAATCAGAGCTGGGTGAGCTAAAATTTCAGCATTGGGTGAAAACTGTTTAAGATTAAAAAATACAGCACTGTGATCAATCCACACTAAAAGAAGAGTTCTGACATAGCATAATGAAGAGTTGTTAGAAAAAAGGACACGCAATGTGTGTCAGCTATATGGGTAGGACCAACAACTAACTGAGAGAACCCCAGAGTGGCTCAAGTTTGCAGAAGAGCTGCTGATTCCACATCAGAAATAAGATCTAAATGAAAATTGAGATCCTCTAAAATAATGAAGTCTTTGGAGAGAATATTAGCTTCCAGTAGCTTGCTAACATCCTGTGCAAATGTTGAGCGAGAGCCCTTTGGGCAAAAAACTAGTAAGCCGTTAAACGTTTGATTTTTGGAAATCTCAATGTTAAAAGATAAAGCTTGGCAAAGTGTATTAAATTCCTTTTTATAAATTACTACAATATCGCTGCCTTTCCTGCCAACCTGGTCATGTCTGCAGATATCATAACCTTCTGGAATAGCCATAGAAAGATCATCTGCCCATGTCTCCGTGACAAACACCAAAGAAGGACTGTAGTCACTCACCAAAAAAAAAAATTCAGTGCTATTCTTCAGTAAAGACCTAGCATTGATGTGTGCACACGTAAGAGAGGTGTCTAAAATAGATTATGGTAAATGATGGCAACTACACAGGCTGAAATGAAGATTCTTACTGCTGCCGAAGCACAACACAGGTTAGAGTAGTTGTATCTTGCAAGCCAGGCATATAGGAGAGCCCATGACATCATAACTAGGTCAAGCATCACTCTTACAGAATTGTTAATAGCCAGAAGAGTATCTCAAACTTTATCCCGTTTGAAAAGCAAAATCAGCATAGAGGCTGGCGCTGGTCACAGTCCGGATGCAGATGGGCACAGACAGGCTTGTCTCTAGCGTGCCTCTGGCATGGCAGTGTGCGCCCACAGGGAAGCATCTGCTGTGCAGATGCACTGCTCTGAATCCTAAATAGGCCTTCAAGGTGTAAGGAGTGTGGCCAGGGGTGTGACTTGCTCATGCCCTAGTGCAGAAAGTGAAGCCCAAAAACAGCAGGGAAACAAAAGAGGTGCAAGACTGGGGTCCAGAAACTCCTGACTGCAAACTCAGGTTCCCCCAGGTGAGAAGAGTACAGGTAAAATAAATCTAAATTAAAATAATTATTAGAAGTCAAACTCATACAATCAATTAAAAAGGACACAGAAAACGTGTTGTAGGTTCCAAGAACAGTCTGGGGCAGTCAATGTATTTTGCCATGCCATTGGAATTCACAAAACGTCCCATTATTTCATGTGGAAAGATGTGTCCATCATAGGCTTCTAGGCACAGTCAGGGGCAGTCAGTGTGTTTAGCTATGCCTTTGCCACAATGCATACTTGTACACACAGTGCGCCTGTGAATTGAGGAAAGGAGACAACTCTGTGCAATTGCGCATTTGGCTAGTTTTCTTTTTTCATTTCGGGGGAAAATAGTTTGCAGAGACAATGGCGTTCGACTTCACCCCGAAGTAATAATTTATGAGGGCTGTACAAGCAAAGATGCATTAAAGTTCGTTAAAATAATATTAAGATCAGAAAAAGATCAATACTGGAATTTGACCTAGTATAGAAAAGGTGAAGGCAGTGGCATCAAGTCAAGAACCATAACTTGACTTTCAATAGCACTGAAGTAACAATCTGTTAGTACAGAAACACATTATTTACTGCTTGTTAAAGAATTACTGATAACATATGTGACGACAAAAATAAAACAGCTGTTAATGTACAAATATGTGATCATAAATATCAGCAATAGAATGCTGAAAAACCAATATATCAACTCATTTGTTTGTCTGCTACTTAGCAGACAATTATTCATTATACATTGATTATCATGAAAAACCCCTCTTTAAATTAGACAAATTTGATATTATCATCAGAGAAGCTGTATTGAATGAACTCTTGTAACCCCCCTAAAAGATCTCCAGACTTTACATTTGAGATGTTTCTTGGGTTCACTGACAAAATATCGAAACCCTAAATATTGTGATACAAGAAAAACATCACAAAAATATCAAGCAGAAAAGTACTGTTTTTCTATACTTGTACATTAAATAAAATATTGGAAAAAACTATGTTGTTTTACACAAATATCCAAAAATAGATACCAAATTATCGTTTTTAAGGTATATATATTTAAAAATGGTAAACATTAAACATATTAACATGTAACAGTAATATAATATAAATTAAATATATTTAACAACTATAATATGTATATCCATATATACGTATTTAAACAAACACACATACATATGTATGTGTGTATGTTTATTTACACATATGCAATTTTAAACTATTATTAAAATAATAATTTCAATTTATATTATAATTTACTAATTGTTTTTCAATGTAACAATTTTAGAAATATATATATATATATATATATATATATATATATATATATATATATATGAAACCTAGTGGTGGTCTCTACTAGGTAGTTATAGTTAGGACCATTTTTTCCATAGACAAAGTGTTTTTTGTTTTGCCACCGCTTGATGAATCTTCTCGAAATTTTCAAAACTTATGCTTTGGTCAGTTCAGCTGCTGTATTCAAAGTTTTAGGTTTGGGGTGTTCCGTAAAGCAGGGATCGAAATAAATGGGGGGGTCCCAAAATACTTTTTCTCCATTCTATGTCTTTGGGGATTTAAATTTGGCACGGAGCTACATTCTGTTCGGCAGATCACGCTTTTTTAGCTTGGTGTAAATCCGTTTAGTAGTTATGGAGTAATTTAGGAGAAAAATACAGATATCTAGCGCCACACATTCTCCGTGGAGTTTTGAGGAACGATCTGTGGATTTACGCGCCACAAGGAGAATTTGTTAACTGGCCGCAACCTCACAGGAATGTTGCTACTGCCATTTTATTTCACCGGGAAACGGTCCCTGGGGCTAAAATCTTGCCTGAATGTAGAAGATGGGGTTAGGGTAGAGGTTCCCTGACCCTATGAGTGTTACGTACTTGTGGTAAAAGAGCTAAAATAGTCTTCCAGTGCCTTAAAATGTGTTTATTTACGGTTTCTCATCTAGGCACACCCTATCACACTCTCTCTCATACCCAGACAGAGACTCTCACACTCAGTGTCACACCCAATGAGACATTATGACATGTAGTCTCACACTCAGCGACACACTCTGACACTCTCACACCCACACAGACACTTTCACACACAGAGAGATGTTCTGCTTTTTCTCACACCCACAAACACCCTCTGACACTCTGACTGACACCCATACAGAGACTCTCAGATGTACTTTCACAGCAAGATGGCCATTGTCACATCCACTCTCACATTTACAGTGACAGTCTTACACCGCACACCCAGACAGACACTCTCACGCCCAATCTCACACCCATGCAGACACTCCCACACTCACCCTTACACTCAGAGAAAAACTGTCACACCCATTCTCAAATCCAGGCTCAGACTGTTACAGCTTTGTCTCACATCCATGGACACATGCTGAGATTCAGTCTGATGTGCATACAGAAACTCTCAGACACACTCTCACAGAAAGATAGCCACTGCCAGATTCACTCTCACACTCAAACAGACACTGTTACACCCACTCTCACACCCATGCTCTCTCTCACACTTAGAAATACACTCTTGCACCTACTTTCACACCCAGGGAAACATTGTTACACTCCATCTCACATCCAGACAGAAAGTCTCATATTCAGTCTCACACTTACCTAGAGATTGTAACACATATGGCCTCATTCAGAGTTCGGAGGATGGTTTTCACCATCCGCTGAACTTCCGATGGGGAAGTTGCCACCACACAGGCTACCTCCATGCAGGACCCATTAGGAGTTTCCCGTTCTCTGTCAGTCACTCTCACACCCATAGAGATGTTTTTAAGCTTTGTCTCATTGACACACTCTGACATTCAGTCTGCCATGTATGCAGAGACTCTCAGATTCACTATCACAGAAAGATAGCCACTATCAGATTCACTCACACCCAGACAGACACTCTCACACCCATGCAGACACTCTTACGCTCACTGTCACACTCAGAGAGAGATACTCTTACACCCACTCTCACATTGAGGTAGAGATTGTCACACTCACTCTCAGACTAAGACTAAAACCAGACTAAGGCCCTCATTATGAGTCTGGCGGTCCTTAGACCACCAGACTCGCGCTAGTTGTCTTACCGCCACTGGGCTGGCGGTAAAGGATGGCATAATAAGACTTTGGTGGTTTGGCTGAAACCAAACTGCCGAAACACTGCCTGTACTGTCAGGGCAGTTCGGACCGCCGGGCCAGAGGTGAGCACCTCCAGCCTGGCAGTAGCCGTAATACTGCCTTCGGTATTATGACTCAGCAAACCATCAGCATTTTCATGGCGGTAGCACCGCCATGAAAATGATGGTGGTCATGCATACGGTGACAAGAATCTCCATTCCTGTCACTGGCAGACACACCTCCACATGACCACACACCTACATTCATGCACCCCACTCATCCACGCATTCGCTTACATACACCCCCACACAATCACACCCAAACACACACTCAGATACACCCATTTACTCACATGCACACTCATTCAGATAGACCCATTCACTCGTACACACACTCAGTTACATACACTCACATGCATGCACCCAAACAGACACATACACTCGCATGCACACACCCAGACACATACACTCACATGCATATACTCCGACCCCCCTTCCCCACTCCGCATTGACACAAACATACATGCACTCACACACACACACACACACAGAACACCCTCTCCCCCCCTCGGCATACACACACTCACAAAAGCAAACACAGACACCCCTCCCTCCCCTGCATTCATGCACATGCGAAGACACCACTCACATTCAAACAATATCCCCCACCCCTTTCAGACAATCAACTTACCTGCTTCAGCGAGGTGGCAGTCTGGGAGGGGATGGGTTCTGGCGCTTTCCACCGCTGGCACCGCACAACTGTGCAGGAAACTGCCATGCCATATTATGGATCATAATAAGGTGGGCAGCATCCTGTTGGTGTGGCGGTGCAGGCAGTGGAAACTGCATTTATTACGATGCCAGGCAGGCCAACGGTGTTGGACTTCCACCCAAAATCGAGCGAAAATCAGCACAACATCATAATATGGCAGTCTTTGGACCACCAGCACTGTTCTGGTGCCCATGGCTTCAGCTGTCTTTCGTAAAGACCGCCAAAGTCATAATGAGCACCTAAATATTGGATTGGCTTTGCAAAAATTGGAATACAGAATTACAACCTCTGATATATTTGTTGTAAAAGCTTCAACCACACCTGTTAAAAATAGTTTAAAAGTAAGTATGCTCCAGTCAGAAACTGTTATGAACATGTGACTTGCTGCAGCAGAATGTTGCAGACTGTGCAATCATGTTAACACAGCTACACGAGCAGGAGAGGGGAGGGTATACAAAAAAAGACTATACTGTGACCACATCATTGCAAATGTACAAGCAAAAAGGATTTGCAGTAATTTTTGGGTGTTCAGATCTGCTTTTGTGCAAAACAAAATCTTTGATATGGATGTGTATTTTTTTATGTATTAAAAAAATATTTCACAAATTCCTCACGGATCCACGGATCCATTTATGGATTTACACAGGGGGCCGTGCTGCGTGGTGGATTCACGGATTTGGCTAAAATTCCTATCTTATTGGGCTATCTTTTGAGGACTGTTGGAAAGGGTTAACCCCCTCAGGTGCCAGGCTTTTTCTGGCTATTTGGGCCAGTTTGCGCTTAGGCCCTCATAACTTTTTGTCCACATAAGCTATCCCCGCCTTATTTGCAGCCTTTTTTTCCAACATCCTATGGATTCTAGAGGTACCCAGAGTTTATTGGTTCCCTGGGGGAGACCAAGAAATTAGGCAAAATACAACAATAACAAAATATATATATTTTTTTAAAAATGGGGAAAAAGGGCTGCAGACTTCTGTACTTAACCACAAGCGGTTAAGTATAGAAGCCAGTCATAAGTGGTAGAACATAAGTTTCATAGGAAAGGGAGATTGAGATTGGTTTTCTGATTCACTCACCTTCAAAGCAAAAGTGAAAAGGTTGCCATTTCATGGTTGCCTCTGTGAGAGAAGATTTCCAGTCTTGTGGTTGGTTTTCTGTATATTTTTCAGTCAGAAGAAAGTTTAATTGATATTACAAGGCAAATACACACTGCAAAAAGCACAGGTATCAGGTATGTGTAGTAAAATGGACTTTATGTGAGAAAGCATTAGTAAACGATTGAATGAATAGTAGGTGACTGCATCTCAGTAGTTTGGTATCAAAATGTCATCAGAAATATAGATAGTAGGTCTGTAATTGGTATAAAAAATTATTCAAACCAGCAAATAAATGACTGGAAAAATTAAAAGAGGTGCAAGATGTGCATTTCTATGTTGTTTTAGTATACATAACTGCATCCTAAGCTATGTTGAAGGTACTATACAGAATGTAGTGATTACTTGTTAAAACATTAAAAATGTTGCACATAGTATTAAAAAGTAAAAAGTCTATGCCTATAACAATATAGATATTAATAAAAGAAATATAGAACTCAAAGAGAGTTACATATATTTTGAGAAATGACAGAGATTGTTTCACTAGCAGTTAGAGAGACATAATTGAATCATCCTACTTATAAGTGTAACTGTGGATGTTTACTGTTATTTTCAGTTAGCAATAAAAAGCTGCTTACGAAGTCTTAAAATGTTTTGTTTTGTGTAATAATGAGCATAGATACATAGTTTTATGTTTAAGTAGACTGTGTACTATACAATATGTTTAAGAAGCGTTGTAAGCCCATTTAGTACAAATAACTGAACCTTTAAGTGAGCTTGAAATAGCTGACAAAGGTTAATGCTTCCTTATTAGATCATGAAACAATTTTCTGAGTTTAAGTAAAATATTAGCTTGCACCTCTCTATATCAAGGTATCTATATACTATCTTAAAGACACATTACTTATGTAGCTAACAAGAGAATGGAGCTAGTAACACTAGCAGTCAATTGATGGATGGATGGACACTGATATATACATTAACAGAACCAGCCAACTACAGTACAGTAACGTATCTAGGCAGAAAGTAATACATAATTGTGACACCTAGGAACAAACTGATGCACACATTAACACATCCAGCCACATACTAATGCATAGTCTGGCACATCCAGATACAGACTAATGTATAAAATGAGACATGCAACTAAGATAGATAGATATAGTAACAAATGAAGAGACGCGACCATGCATACATTACCACAGCCAGGCAAACACTTATACATACACTGATCAACTCAAACACACACTAAAGCATAGATATATACACATAGGTAGACACTGAGGCATACAGTGACACACTCAGGCAGACACTGATGCATAGATTGAGACAGATAGATGGACACAGATGTACACACTGACCTCCTACTCACACACTCATCCATATACTGACTGACACACCTAGTGACACAATGATGTATTAGGTGAAAGATCCAGGGCGATTCTGATGGATACCTACCACATCCAGCCCACACTGATGGATACAGTTATATACATAGGTACGCACATATAAATTCACTGACACACCCAGGCACACACTAGGATACACGCTGATACATCTAGGGGCACATTGTTGCATACAGGCAGGCAGCCACTCACTGATGCAAATGCTGATACACCCATGGGCACACTGATGCATATACTGACACATCAAGGCACACACTGATGCATACACTAACACAGACAGATGCATAGTAATGAGTGAGATACACAGGCCTATACAGCTGCATATAGAAGCATTATTTAGTGACAATGATGCATACATTATTACGTCTAGGAATACACTGATGCATTCAGTGACATATAGAGGTACACACTCATTTATACACTAACATATGCAGAGAGACAGTCATATATACACTCAGGACAAAGTGATTGATAGTCTGATGCACTGAGGCACAGGTTGATGCACAAGATGACACACCCAGTTAGATACTGATGCAGTGCATACATGTGTATTGACTATGAATTAAATTACGTTTTTTTTCTGTAAAACTAAATGTATTGTGTCTTTGTTTTTCAGATATATGTTTCTACATATAAAAGAATATTCAAAATGCCTAACAAAACAGAAAGAAGAAGAAAAGAGAAACAACAATTCTACCTGGTTAAAACTGACAGTCAAAAATAAGATAAGGTGAAAAATGGCAAGAGAAAGAAAACACTCACTGGTAGGAGTACTCACGATTTTTTGAAAATACGCCATAACATGCAAAATGAAACAAAGACATCAATTAAGAGGAGAAGCTTGAAACAGAATGGGAAAGAGGAACAAATTGATCTTGTGAAAATCAGGAAATCTAATTAAAAACAGAAACTTTCAGACAAAAACAGTTTAAGGAATTAAGAGTAAAAATGTTTCAAAACAGAATAGCTCAAAATGTATGGAACAAGGTGGTGAAGAAGTATAAGTGAAGAACTGCTATTCTAAAACAAAAGCATCATATTCAGAATTTAATTGAGAAAGCACTTCTTAAAGGTGAATGGATGCACAAATCTAGTTCAAAACCGTTTTTTAATGAAGAGAGCTATTTACAAGAGAGTACATCAGTGCATGCAGTTGACACAACTGGTTGTTGTTACGAAGTAAAAGACAGTACTCCCATAGAAAAAGAAGAGATAGTTCCTAGGAAGATAGAAGAATTCATAGCTAAAGAAGTAGAAGGAAAGCGTAAACAGGCTCCTGTGTACAAGTGGAAGTGCAGTAGCAAGTGTAGTATCCAACTGGAATCTACTGATAAATTGACATTTTTTGA
The DNA here is from genome assembly GCF_031143425.1 of Pleurodeles waltl. NCBI lineage: Eukaryota > Metazoa > Chordata > Amphibia > Caudata > Salamandridae > Pleurodeles > Pleurodeles waltl. The sequence goes on from NC_090442.1 coordinate 431,502,671, forward strand.
GAGAATTTTCATATAGAAGTCTGAAACAGAAAAATAGAATGCTTCAAGAACTAGAACCATGCAAAGTCAGAAAATGCACAAATTATCAAGACCATTCATTGGCATGTCTTTCAAAAAAGTGTATAAAAGCACTTTAGAAGGTTAGCTGTGCATTATTCAAAAATACAACATTTAGTAATGAGACTTTATTTTGTAAAAAGTCCAGCTTTATGTTTAGGAGATTTAAATAGAGCTCTTTGACATGGTACTGTGGCAGAAATTGAGAAGTTTTGTGGCGAAGTTCAGTTCTGTTTCTTTGGCCCTGAAGAAAAAGTAGGGAGAGTGAGGAAGTAGTGATTGAAGGTATAAAGGAACTGGACACCGAGATTAGTGATGAAAAATTTGGAACAAGAGATAGACAAGTTTAATGCTCTGTGTTCTGAGAAACATGTGTGCACTAGTTGTTGCTGCACTCACTATAAAAATTAAACTTGTAAGGTAGATGTGCTTTCTAAAACTGAAGAAGATGGCAAATATAAGTGACAAGAATTTGGTGCATATCTATTTGTGGAAGAACACTTTGATTTAGGCACAAAGCAAATGATATGTAAGTATTGTTATCACAAATTAGAAGACAATAAAATGCCAGCTAGAGGAATTCATAATAGATAGAATTGGTACCCACTGCAGAAGAACTTGAGCAATTAAATGTGTTTGAATTTATTCTAGGACAAACTGTTAATCCATTTCAAGCAATGATTCGAATGGAGCCAAAGACCAGTAACCTCCCACCAACAGAATGTCAGAGAGGACTTAAAGGAAGAGTTATATATCTACCATTAGATTTAAAAAAATAAATGTTGAGACTGTGGTGTTGAAAAAGATGTAGATGAACCACTGATTATTCTAGTAAATGGAGTTCCTACCAAAAGTAAGACTATCTGGCAAGAGTTAGTTGATGTGACTAAAGTAACAAAAGCAAGATTATACCTGAAAGAAAATGTATTTTTTTACAGCAATGTTGACATGATTGAAAATATTACTTGTATTGATGAAGAACTACTATAATCAAGTGGTCAAATTGAAAAAGCAGACAAGGAGAAGTCAGAAGAAAGACATGAACACTATATTGTTCATCCACTTAATTCATAAAGAGATGGCTGTGGATGCTGTTGATCTCTTTCAAATGAAACAAACAAGAGGAGTGTTGTTTCCCCCTGCTATTTCCCACAGGTAGGAGGCCACTATAACGACCGACCTGTGCAAATATCAGCAGCTGAATACAGGTCGACAAGACTCGTTTCTAAAGACCCTACATATTGGGAAGGTAGTCCATAGATATTTCATCTGTTATGTGAGAGTCACTTGTCAGGACCCTCGTATGCTGTGAACCATATGCTTAAGCTAGGCGTCAGTCTTCAAAATCTATCTGCAACGGAGTTTGTTGATAGGATACAGAGTAAAGATGAAAATCTAGAGCACAACTTAATTATTTGATGGCATGTCAACCTTGGGACTAATGAATACTGATACCATCGTCATGGACAACTTAAGTGTATGCTCCAGAACTTAGGGCCTCCTACTTGGTTTGTAACACATAGTTGTGCAGAGTATGCTTGGGATGATCGACTAGAATTTCTAAGAGAAACAAAAGATATCCATTTAAAGACATAAGGGGAACTTTGCTCTTTGAACCCTGCTCATGTATGTTGCTATTTCAATCACAAGGTTCCAGCAATGCTTGGTTTTATATGCAACAAAACAAATCATCCTCCTGGTGAAGTCACAGATTTCTTTTGGAGGAAAGAATACCAGGCAAGAGGTACTCTGCATATTCATGTGCTATTATGGATAAAGGATTCACCAACATTTAGAACTGATACTGATGAGTCTCTATTGTCTTTCATTGAACAGTAAGGGCCAGATGTAGGTAGCCTTTTGCATGTCGCAAACTGCGAAAAACGCAGTTTGCGGCATGCAAAAGGCCTAACGCGATGCACAACCTCAAATTGCGAGTCGATACCGACTCGCAATTTGAGGCTGCGACTCGCAAATAGGAAGGGGTGTTCCCTTCCTATTTGCGACCGCATCGCCATGCTGAGTTGCTTTGTGACCGCGAATGCGGTCGCAAACCAACTCGCAGTTACCACCCACCTCAAGTGGGTGGTAACTCATTCGCAAAAGGGACCCCTTCCCATTTGTGAATGCCTTAAAAAATGTTTTTTCAGAGCAGGCAGTGGTCCTGTGGACCACTGCCTACTCTGAAAAAAACGAAACTAAATGGTTTCAGAAGTTTTTCTTTTTGCAACTCATTTTCCTTTAAGGAAAACGGGCTGCAAAAAGAAAAAAAAAACTGCTTTATTAAAAAAGCAGTCACAGACATGGAGGTATGCTGTCTCCTGCAGGCCACCATCCCTGTGAGTGCATGGACTCACTATGGGGTCGCAAACTGCGACCCACCTCATTAATATTCATGAGGTGGGTCTTTGCGACCCCATAGCGAGTCGCAGAAGGTGTCTGAGACACCTTTCTGCATTTGGTTTTGCGAGTTGCAATTTGCGAGTCGGTATGACTCGCAAATTGCAAGTCGCAAAATTTTACTTACCTACATCTGGCCCTATGTTACATGCAACATTCCAGATGTCAGCAGAAGAAATCCCTGCAACAGCAAGATCTACACTCTCAATCATATAGATGGGGCAAGTATTGATATCGAAGATATAGATGCAAAGGAAAGTTTTATACAAGATGCCGTTTTGGATTTCCAAGGCCTATCGTTTCTATGGGGAGAGTGAACAGCTTTTTATCTTCATTGAGGCATACACTGACAAGAAAATTTCCAAAGAATACATATAATCTGAAAAAATTAGAGGCTTCAAGATATATTAATGATTGCAGTCCTGTTGCTTTGAAGTTATCGAACGCAAATATGGACATACAGTTTGTTGCAGATAACTTGATTACTGTTCCCTGCGATGTCACTTCATAAATCACAAAATCAGAGAAAACACAGATGAAGGAAACTTAGGAGGAGATTTCTGCAGAAAAATCCCTCTCAAAGAAGTTATACAGTTTCAGCTTGAATATTCTCTCACATAAGAAGATAAGCTCATTTGAGTGCTGTGATAGATTGAGTGCAGAAAGCTTGTACTCAAAGTCTAGAATAATTGTTTAGGTTAGTCTAGGACTTGAAAACACAAGAAATAGAGTTTTGAAATGTTTACCAGAAAATCAGTATCTGGCAGAGTTTGATCCAGACAGTACAGATATTTTAAAAACGAAAATGTTCGACACCCACTGTCCAAGAAGAAGTCCAGATCTTGAAAGTGTTTGCCTTTATGAAATTCTACAGCACTGTACGTACAGAAATAATGTATCAGAAAGCATAGATGAATGCTGGTATGCTGTTGCTGGTTGTGACGGTTGTTTGGTATGGCATGCAAAAGGTAACTTACTTAACCACAGAAAAAGTACTTGTCAAACTACTGAGAAAAAATAATTTTTCTACATAGCACAAATTCAACTCTTCAAACCTTAGCATTATTAAAAAGAGTTACTTGGAGATTATGACTGCAACGAAGACTCTTTCAATGCTATTTAAGACAGCATTGAGTGTCCATTATTTCTGAGATATCTAAAAACGTTCATTGAAGAAATTGAACAAGAGGAGACAGTTGCTGCTGAAATAGCAAATGACAGCTCACAAAACAGTCAGAGTTCTGGACCTCTCAGTCAAGATCCTCTTGGTCAGCCCATCCTTGAGAATGAAGCGGCTATAGCAAGGAATGAGATGAAGACATCTATGCAACAAGCAACAGAACAAAATGTTGATTTTTAACAGCTAGTAGCACAACTGAATGATGAGCAGAAAGAAATGTATGTAGAATTGAAAGAAAAAAATGAACATGGATTCTTGAAGGAGAACAGTTAATCCAAGTGTTCAAGTTCTAAGCAAATTCTTTTATATATTAATGGACAAGCTGACATTGGAAAAAGCTTTTTAATTCAAACTCTAAGCAGACATGTACAGAAGACGACAGACTCTATTTTATCATGTGTTATAACCGACCCTACTGGATTGGCTGCTCACAGCATCAAAGGAGTTACCTTGCATTGTCTACTTATGCTGCCTATTGAGCACAATAATAAACTGGAGCATCAAAAGTTATCTGGTGAGGCTTGTCACAAAGTTTCCCGAGGGTTGAGGAAATTAAAGCTTTTTATCATTGATGAGGTGAGCATGGTGCCAAACGTAATGCTTGCTTTTGTGCATTTGAGAATGCAATACATGTACGTTTTAGAGGAAAGCACATAATTGTTTTTGGTGATTTATTGCAATTTACTCCTGTGAAAGGACAGCCTGTTTTAAGACACTCTCAGATGAAGAAACTCCCAATTCCTCAGGGAGCATTGGTCATGTAAAGATTTGGTTGAATTTCCAATACAAAGAACTAATTAGAAATATGTGTCAAGCCTCAGAGTAGGAATAATGTCAGTAGAATGGAAATGTAGTTTGGAAACACAACTTATAAAGAATAGATTTAATTGCAAGAAATCTGCGGTACAACAAATGTTTGAATTTATTCAACAAGAAAGATCTACTGTGTGTCGAATGCCTACTCTTTAAGAATGTATCTCTTTTAATGAAGAACTGCTGCAGCTGGAGAAAGAACAAAAAGTACATCTTACAGCAATTGATAAAATGGAACATCAAGGAGTAACAATAGTCTTAAATGAAAAACTACAGTCCAAATTGGAGTCTCTAGAAAAGTATTTTTCGAAAACAGTGGGATTAGAAAAGTGTCTACATGTTTGTAAGACTGCTGGGTGATTTGGGGTTGAAATTTAAATGTTAAAGAATAACTAGTTAGCAATTACATTTGATGATGTTGAAGGTATAAAACAGATAGGAAGGTCTGTTGCATGTTTCTTGCTTGTAAATAACCTGTATGTTTGAAGAAAGCAGTTTCCAATTTGTTTAGCATAAGCTGTAACACTTCATAAGTCTCGAGGTCTAAGTGTGGACTCTGCATGTATTAACAGTGGTAGTACTGTATTCAAGGATGGAATGTCATATGTAGGTTTATCACAGGTTAGAACTTTGTCCGGTTTGCATCTAATAGACTTTGATGACAGTAAACTAAGGGGGTCATTCTGACCCCGGCGGTCATGGACCGCCGGGGCCAGGGTTGGCGGGAGCACCGCCAACAGGCTGGCGGTGCCCCGCAGGGCATTCTGACCGCAGCGCTTTGGCCGCGGTCAGAAGAGGAAAACCGGCGGTCTCCCGCCGGTTTTCCGCTGCCCATAAGAATCCTCCATGGTGGCGCAGTTCGCTGCGCCTCCATGGGGATTCTGACACCCCATACCGCCATCCTGTTCCTGGCGGCTCTGCCGCCAGGAACAGGATGGCGGTATGGGGTGTCGTAGGGCCCCTGGGGGCACTGCATGGGCATGGGCATGGGCACTGCAGGGGCCCCCGTAAGAGGGCCCCACTTTGTATTTCAGTGTCTGCTTTGCCATTCAGAGCCGGCGTCCTCTTGGGAAGGTTGATTTCCACTGGGCTGGCGGGCGGCCTTTTGGCGGTCGCCCGCCAGCCCAGTGGAAATCCCAGAATCACCGCAGCGGTCTGACGACCGCGGTGCGTTGTTCTGGCGGGGGTACTTTGGCCTCCGCCGCCCGCCAAGGTAAGAATCAGGGCCTAAATGCTGAATTAAGCTGTGTGATAGAGAATAACCATGTAAGAAAGGTGTATGCACCTCACTTAGGATAGTACCCAGTCTATAAAAAACCTAGATTATTACCGAAATAAAAGATTTTGAAGGATCATGCTTATGTTCCTGAGAAAAGAAACAAATATCAAATAGAGAAGTATTGGAGAAAAACAATAGTAACAAAGGTGGTGAAGCTGTAGTTTTTCAAACGTATCTGGAGTCAACTGCTCTGCCAATGTAACCCTAACTGCACTGTTCCCTTTACCCGCTCTGGTTCATGCAATTAAACAGCATAAGGATACAAAATTATGCTCTGCACTCTTTATATTGTCAGAACACTTATCTAGTGATAGAAGTAAAACATATTCTACATCTCATATTAGAGATCCTGTTGATGTGTGCACTGGATCTATACATTTTACAAAAAACACACAAGAAGATGCACAAGACTTTTTGATGATCAAACTTAGTATCTTACAAGAAGAGATGGTACCTATTGAAAACCTACTTGGACTAAGTTACTCATGTCAGCATAGCTGTGAAAAATGTTCCTATTCTTCAAAAACAGACATAGATTCAGAACAATTTATCTACTTAACTCTACCAGCCTGTAAAACTGTCCGTTTTGACACATTGTTTAAAGATGCATGTCAGAATAATACTTGCAGAAAATGCAAGTCGGATCTGCTACCAGCTCTGAAGATAACAAGAACAGGCAAGTATATCATCTTGATGCTACAATAATACAATGCAGATGGAACTAAGATGGAAACTATAATTGCAACTTTTATTTTAAAGCTCGTCAAATTTCAATTTTTTGTAAAACATATAACTGAACAGCCATTATTTTCCATGAAGGTCTAAGTGTTACATCTGGTCATTACACCATCTATATAAAAAAACACATTGGGTGGACAGAATGTAATGATACTGAACTTTCATTTAAACAGAGATTGCCCTATAAAGTACCACATTCTTACCTTCTGTACTGGAGAAATGCTATAGTACACGTGTGGCACCGTTTATATGACAAAAAAAGGCATCATATGGCCTAACAAGGGTGATGTCTTTCTAAAGAGTTGTAAATGTTCAAATGTTCTTACTCTTAGATGGAAACCCACTTATTATAGTAAACTGGAAATGGAGATTAGAAACTTTCAACTAGAACAAACATCTACAAAAGATACAAAGCAAGGCTGCTAAACCTCTGATTCAAGAACAGCTACAACATAATTAAAAGAAAAAAATTAGAGATATACTGTTCTGCTGCTGAATGGATTACTGTACTTTATGACATCATGAGCCTGCCAAGGGTGTTGTCTTTAGACACCTTTTTAGTACTGGTATGATTCATACACACTAATCATATCATAACGATACATTATACTTTATTAAATTTGAGAAGTATACCGAATAGAATTGTGTTAATATTTGTAGTGAGTGTCATACATACTGTATATATTGGAAAACTTGTTTTGGTAACTGAAGCATAAGTAAAATGAATTAACAATGGTGACTGTTCACTTTTTCAAACATATTGATTGTATATGCTTTTTTTAAAGAATAGGTTGTTGGCACTTGACACAATGGATCACCATCTGCTTGAGCTCATAGCAAAACCCTCAAAATAGATATATTTTGCACAGCTGGGGTACCAAAAGAAAACGATGGACCTAGCACAGAAGGATTAGCAACTTTTTTTGTCATAAAACAGACATATATTCACTTGTTTTTAAAATGTTTCTACATAGTGCAAGTGCCATAACTACACTTTTTATCTCTGCCTCTTGAAAGGTATTTTCGACACAGAGTGTACTCCACATATCTGGCACAGGCTTTGTTTTGACAAGTAGGGATAATAAATGTATATATATTATACATAGTAATTAATTTGTAATAACATGCTATGCACTTATGTTTTTTTTTTAAAGTCACTGTGTATCTATATGCACTTAATCTATAGTGCAAAAGTATAGAAGCTGAGAACAGTGGGGAAGGGAATGTGAGATGTTTAAGTAAAGTTTGTAATTTTTATCCAGAAATATAGAATTCTTCTATCTTGCAATTCATGGTATCATTTGTATTACAGGTTGACACTTTTTGATACATAAATTATTAGTATGAAACTTTAACTTTTATTTATGTGTTCTGTATTTATACAGCTTAAACAAGCTATTCACCGTGCTATATATAAGTAGCTAATTATATCTCACACACCCACACCCACATTTGTGCATGCAATAGCACATCCAGGCACACACTGATCGATATAGAAAGATATTCCAGCAGACCCTCATGCTTACAGTGACACAGCCAAGTACACACTGGTGCATACACTACTATACCCCATTACATACTTATGCATATTGTACCACACCCAGGCACACACTGATTCATACACTGACACTCAACCACACACTAATGCGTACAGAAGCCCATTAGTGCATACACAGACTAACATAAGCAACAACACACTGATGAGTACAGTCACAGATACAGTCAGACACTAATGCGCACACTGAGAGATACAGGTACATATGGATACATACAGCTACAGATCCAGGCACATAGTGATGCACACACTAACACAGCCAGAAATACTCTGCTGCATTCACCAAGACACCCAGTCACACACTGATTCAAACACTACCACACTCAAGCACATATTAATGGATATTGACACATACCCAGGAACACAGCAACTCATACTGTATACACTGGCATACCCACATACATACTCAGGCATACCCTGACATAGCCTTACACACAATGTTGTATACAGTAACCCATTTATGGACAATGTTATACATACACTACTACATCCAGAGACACACTGATGGATGCACTCACACATCCAGGAACACAAAAATGCACATGCTGACAAATCCAAGCACACACTGATACATAGACTTACAGATCCAGGCACACACTTATACTTACACTGACACAGCCAAGCATACAATTATGTATTCAGTGACACATCTAGTGACACAGTGATGGATACAATACCACATCAGTGATGTCCTCAGTGATGCCACTGACCATGTCATGAGTGATGTAATATGTGAGGTCATAAGTAATGCATTACAGGAGCACAAGTGATAGTTAGCTCAGGTAACTATAACTGCTGAATTTCTTATGTTTTGTACAAGTAAATACAGAACGTAACTATAATGTTTCTGTAACCTGAATATATATATATATATATATATATATATATATATATATATATATATATATATATATATATACTCAATTCAAAATGCAATTCTTCAAGAAAGACACTAACTCAGAGTGCACATAGAAAAGTCAATTTACACAACACATTTTGGCTAACTCAATGGCCTTGATCACATGGAATGATTTTCACACTCAAAGTGAGGGAAGAACCATTAGGTGGCCATCTGCTGCTAGCAGCAGAGTCAGTGGTCAGATTTCATAGGCAGTAAAGCTTTTGAAGATGGCTGCTGGGCTTGGATGCCTGCCTGGGAGAGGAGGTGTAACACCTCCACCCAGGAGGGGCTTTGTGTACGGGCTCCTGAGAGCAGAGCTCTCACCCCAGGAGTCCAGATATCTATGTCTGGTGGTGGCAGGATGGCAAAAAACAGTCAGCAAACATGCCAGGGCTGGTAGGTTTCACAGGGGGTGCCCTCATGATACATTCTATAAAAAATCCAACACAGGCATCTGTGGGTTTATGTTTGTGAGTTGTTTGATACCAAACCACTGGGTATTCAGAGAGGCCAACGGGTAGCTGGGGAACTTGCAATGACCAGTGTCCATTACATGTATTTGCTATGGCTCCCCTGTACACTACCTATGCCTTAAGGTTTTGTAAAGACACAGAAGGGGCATATTTGCTCATGCAAACATATGCCCTCACATGTATTATAATGCACTCTGCCTTAGGGATGTAAGTCCTGCCAGAGGGGTGACATACCTATAGTGCATGCAGTGTTAGTAGACAGGGAACTCTTGGTCGAGTTTGCAACTTTTAAATAAACCTTGTTATGCACTTGCAATGATAGTCTGTGTGAGGCTGGTGTGTGGCCTCTCAGAGTGGCACAATTGGTGCTGCAGCTCTGGGGCCTCCTCTTCAGTATGCATGACCTAGGTACGAGGGGTACCTTTACTGGGGACTTACAAGGGTGACTGAAGTTCCAATACATAGTACAGTTTTGAGGAAAGAGATGTGGCCCTGGGAACCTGTCTAGAAGGGTCCCAGGGTATTTACAGTTTGAAACTACATTATTTTCCAGGTACAAAGTGGGGGGCTAACATGTCAAAAGAGGCTCTTTCTCCCAGCTGGAAGTAATGCGCCTTTTCTACGTGCACTCTGAGGGAGCATCTTTCTTGATGAATTGGATTTTTATGCATGTGCAGCTAGTGAGCTCGTCTGGTGGATACGCTCCACCTCTCATGGGCTCACAAGTATTATGTTTGTATACATAGTCACTGAAAAATCCAAAGGTTACAGGGACATTACAGTTAGAAAATAGCATTAAAAAAGTTTTTGAAATTCAATGAAAAAAAAACAAAAGTTACAGGGACGTTATAGTTATACTTTAATTTGGGATTAAGGGGACCTTCAGGTGGCCTTCTGCCTTGCCATTGACTTGGCAGGTGACACAGGACTGACAAATGTCATTCTACTTCTAGGATGTCCTAGGCCAGTAAAAGTCATTAACTAGACTGCTCCAGGCTTTGTTTTGGCCCAGATGCCCAGCTAGGGGGAAGTCATGGGCTAAAGAGAGAAGGAACTCTCTGTATTGCTGGGACACTACCACCATCCTAGTTGCACCAGGCTTGAGGTCTCTGGCCTCAGTAAACAGGAGTTCATCCTCCCAATACACCCAGTGAGTACCACTGACACTAACCTTTTCGTCCTGTGCAGCTTGCTCCCTCTGGCCTTCAACAGTGGGACAGGTTTTTTGTCCCTGGCAGGGATCCTAAATAGGGAGCCCCCCTAGCCCTAAGTGCTCTGGGTAGTAAGGCCCAAACTTTGCAAGCTCATTTCCCTCTGGGGATAACAAGTCCTCTCCGTGCAAAGAGGATTTATGATCTGTGATCTGCTCAAAAGCTGGTCCCCCAGTCTTCTTGCCTTTTCTCTTGGAGGATTGGTCCACTCTTTCAGGATCCAGCACCTCTTTTTCATTCTGGAGTTTGCTCTATGCCTTTGTTTTGACATAAACCCATTTTGGGAGCCCAAGTGTTGCTGCATGAGTACTCCATACTACTTCAGCCCAGTGAGATTGTTCCAAATAATTTCCAAGTGGACAGTCTATAGCGATTGATGGGGACATAGCCACTTCCTTCTGTCCAACTACCCCCCAGTCAAAAGATACCATTGCCATGAGATCGATCTTTGTGAAATTGTCAGCACTGCTGACAGGATATGTTTTGCCTATCAGGTTCTGATCTGAGTGGACCAGGTGTTGGGTCACCATGGTAACATTAGCCCTTTGTTTCCTGCCAATCTTCTACTTTTGTCCCATTAATCAAAGGGTGCTGCCTGTATTTCTGCATTTTAGTGGGCCAAGCAGCACAGGATAGATCTACCCCTCCCTCAGTGACTAATGTTGCCTCTGTGGGTAACACATGGTCAGGCCACATGTGTGATCCCATCTGGAGATTGACAACTGCATTTAACAACCACAGGTAGACAGAGGCACTTTTCTTGATTTACAGCTAGGGTCTCCAGTTTGGTGTTGTCTAGTCTTGCACCAATCCTTGTTAGGACCAAATTGCCTATCTTTGTACCCACCTTTAAGGTGTGAAGAGACTCTGGGTATACCCTCTTGAACAGGTGTATGGGGGCCTGATGAAGACTCTTTTCTTTTGTTTTTGTTCCAATCTTTTTTGGCTTCTTTCTTTTGGGCTCCCCTGCTAGTGGTTGTTTTAGTCACCCTTGCTTGACCCAGTGGTCTGCCTTCTTCCCCAACTCTAGAGGAGAAAGTAGACCTAGGTCTACCAGGAACTGATGTAACTTCCCATTGTAGCAAATGCTCAAAAGATGCTCTTTCATATGTAAATCATAAAGCCCACCATAAACTTGTACCTTGTTACCTTTTAACCAGCATTTTTATTGAATGGTCCACAGATTTTACCCAGGACTGACTCTGAGTTTTTCGAGTCTCCATGAACATAATTCTGTGTACTTCAGTTGTTAGTCCAAAGCCCTCAATCAGGGTAGCCTTCATGAGGTCATAGGACTTTGCTTCTGCCTCATTCAAGGTCAGGAGTCTATCCCTGCACTTGCCTGAAAAAGGTTCCAACAACAGAGAGCCCCAGTGTCTACTTCCATGTAAAAGGTTGGACAACTTCTTTTGGGAGTTTTAGATTGAAAGACTTCTCTTTCTCCCTAGTTACGTGAATGCTGTCACCAGAGATGGGTCCTAGGCCCAACTCTTTTCTTTTTATCTCTACTTTCAAAAGCTAAGCTTCCAAAGCTAGGTTTTGGTCAACCTAGCCAAAGCCACATCCTCCTTTTATGGGGCTCCTACTTCTGAGACAGAGGATCCTACCTCCTCCTCCTCAGCTTCTTCTGAGTTGTCTTGATTCTCTGTTGTTGAGGGATCCCCCTCATCTACTGCATGTGCAGTCTCATACTCTGCCACAAGTCTCCTAAGAGCTTCTGTGGTGGCATGAGGACCAGTATAAATCTGATATCCTTTGTAGAGAGCCCTTAACCTAGGGTATTTCAACTCCAGCCAATGGGTCAGGTCGAGCTCCTGAGACTTGTTCTCTGCATCAGACATTTTACTTACTAATGCTGGGACCTTTTTAGAAAACTTTTGCAAACTTTCTTAAACTTTTTCTACGGCTTTTTCAAAAAAATAGTCCAATTGTAAAAAATATAACTACAGACAATTTTTAGAGTTATTTATGTTCTCACTTAGGGCCAGATTCATACTTTTTGACGCAAAACTGCGCAAACTCAGTTTTGGGTAAAAAATGTTAGTGCTGGCTAGCGTAATTTCTTAACGCCACCTGTGCGTCATATTTATACTTTGACTCACAGAGGTACAACAAACAGGTTAGAGTCATTTTTTCTGACGCTAAGCATTGCACCTTGTCATAAGGCAAAATTATGTTAACACTGGAAAAATTACTCTAATCCGGTTTACAACATGGAAAAATGCAGCAAAACGAATATGCACCATTTTTCACCGCAATAGTATCAAAAAGAGATGCAAATGCAGCAAACAGTGATAAGGAGCCCCAAAATGGATCCCAGAAGCCAAGAGAGACTCCATGGTGACCCCACACAACCAGGAACCAGCCAGGAGGACACAGACAGGGCTCAGGGGAGAGACAAGAAGAACCTGGCTATGGAGGTGACGGAACACCAGCATCAACTATTCATCACCTCTCAATTGCCAATTAGAAGAAAAGAGGCAATTTGGCAACAAATTGTGGACAAGATTACCAGTATGGCAGAGGTCAGGAGAACTGTCATGGAGTGCAAGAAACTTTGGCATGATGGTAAGCGCAGGACAAAGGAGAAAATGGCAAGTAACAGGAAGGCAGCACTGCAGACCGGAGGTGGGAGACCAGCACCGCAAGAGGACCTGGACGAGATGGAGGAGATGGTTGCAGCCGTCATCCCGGAGGAAATCATCACTGGTATCACAGGACAGGACAGGGCGGACTACTAGGAAACAACACATATGCACGAGAAGTTGCATGGGGAACCAAAATGCCTAAATGTCAAGTGCAAGAAGGAGAACTCACATGTGTACTACACAATGCATGTCAGCCCTGAAAATCAGGCAGTGTAAAGAGCAAAGGGGCACGGCACAGGTGCATGGGCTGTGCAGGGGCATCCAGGGGTACAGCACACCACAACACCAACAACCGTTGAGTGGGGGTACACTGCCATGTCAAGGCTGCTGGAAATGCTGAAGCGGGCCAGGAGGGTGGGGCAGAACATAAAACTGAGCTGCTGTCACAGGACAGCTGATATTGTCAGAATGTAAAATAGAGAACAATGGTCAGTCTCAGGCCTTTGACTCAAGAGGCATTTACCATTGACAACAATTGCCACTACTACCTGTGCTTTGTGTGCTGGTCAATTAGGAAATGGCAGTTAGGTGACCATGGCACAAACACACTCAAAATGAGGGTTCAGTATGACTATGTGATCAATCCCCATCAATCCCTATCCGATTGCAACTCTTGTCAACTGCTCATGTCCATTGACTCAATAATCATCAGGCACTGTCACATACATTATGATGTACACAGCAGTAATCTCATACCTATGCTGCCCATTCCATGGTTTATCCCCGTGCCTGAGTCACAATAGATGCAATGCCACCATGCAACATCTCATGTGTCATAGTGCTAAGACAACAGCATTGAGGGGGAGGACATATGCGTGTAGGTAGGCAAACACACCCGCACAGTCATAAGAGGAAATGGAACTCTGCCAGGCCTATCAGTGCAATGCAATGTAGCATACATAAGCAAACATCAACATGAGAAACTTCCAATGGTGACACCTGTATTGTTTCATGGAAATTCAATACATGGTATGGTGCTAGGTCTCAGCACTGCATAGGTGCATGTGAAAAATGATAGACTGGGACAGGGCCATATTGCCATGTGTGGTGCTGTGACATCAGCATACCAACAATCATTGCAAGGCCTCACAATGCTAATGGAAGCAGAGGGAGGGTTGATTAGGACAAGAAGGTGGGAAGCCACAATTTGGACAGAACCCACACCTAGAAGCTGTGATGCAGACAATTCCCCAAACTGCCCACACTACATGTGATATGCAGATGGGGCATAGGACTGAAAGACTGCAAATATTAATGACAGGAACAATGCCTGGGAAACAAGATTACTATGTACCACCAATAGGAAGTCAGTGACGTCACATTACAACTGGCACAACACAGACACACTTATTGTACAATATCTCATTGCAGAGGACAATAGCTCTCCTGTGGATCTGTCTGTCTGTCATGGACTACCGTGATGACCTGGATGAACAGCTGACAACCATCAGCCAGGAAACCCTCCAAGAAGTCCTGGGAACTCTCCAGACAACACCTCCAGTCGCAAGGAGGAGCACACATGTAGCAGCCATCCCAGAGGACCCACCCACCACCCCAATAGTACGACCTGCCAGCTCAAACACAGCTCAGGACTCTGATGACACTGGGACCACCTTTGAGAGGACAGTAGTGGGAGTACAGCGGGAGCTGGCCAAGGAGGTGAGGTTGGGGTTGCAAACTATGGTGTGCCAGCCTTGAGGCGATGCGTATGTGCATGATGACGTCTGCAGAACAGACCACAGCCACACAAGTCACACAATCCCTACTGCAAGGAGTCCAACAGTGTATGAGGGACCTCACCACTGCTGTGAGGGAGTTCCCACAAAACCTGCTGTCCCAATCTTGCAGCTGCATGCATGATAACAAGCTGAACTCCCTCAGGGCAGACATGGCTGCCTACCACAGGGATGTTGCTGCCATACTCAATAATCAGCAGCTCCTCCTTGCTGCAGTGATGCCATATGTAGTTCCACAGATGGCAGCTGCCGGGAATTTGAAGTCCACTTCCCCAACCACTGAAGTGTGTGTTGCCCCCTCAAACCCACCACCACCACCATCAAGGGCAGAGGGGAATAAACACACATCAGAGGATGAATATGTGGAACAGATCATCTTAACACATCGGAGTACCCGGTAGCACCAGCCCATGCCACATGGGCATTGATTTTCCTTTGTCCTGTGCTTGACAACATGCCAGTGTTGCTACAGTTGGTGACATGCACTCTTCACCGACACACTGTTAACCTTACCACTATGGACTGCAATTATCTCTCACTACTCAATTGGCAAGTCATGTTCCTCTTCACTGAATGACTCTTCATCTCAGCATGTCCAATGACATGTCCTTAAAGCTTGCACTTGTGTTGCATCACAATAGAATGCTTTACAGTAATGGGGTCACAAACCTGGACTATGTATATACTGCAGTACAGCACTTTAAAATAAACAGCACCTACACAACCACTTTGTCTCTGTGTAATGTGACCCATATACTTTGCTGGAGATTTGTGATGCATGTAACATGTCTATGGTCACAGAGTGTCAATACCAGAGTGCTGAAATAATGTGGGCAGATATTTACACACAAGGGCCATGAAATCTAAATCTTTTGCACAGCATTTGTGTCATTTTTGAAGCAAAACCAGCACAAACTTACAAAATATCATTATTTTTTATACGTTTGTGATGCATGTGTATAAAAAAATGAGGCAAATGCAGTGCAATAATAGTATATTTCTGGGCCTAGGTATCTACAAGGTGAAACTCAATGCTGGCCACATCCCCTACAAGAAAGTCATTGAGTATGTGACATTTGTTTTAAAATATACATGCCTCACCTACAACATACAGCCGGAATTTAAGATTGTGTCAGAAGACGACTGGTGCGTGATCTAGGGCCCGTCCCAGCCAAGTTACCTGCATTATCAGTATTGCCATTGTGCACCAAACCATCATGTGGGAAAGCCCATGAGGCAGCTTGTACTGCCAACTAGTGGTCTCGTTGTTCATTTTCTCACTAATGTGCTTTGTTATTTATGTGGTGTGTATTGCATACTATATTGCATGATATTTATGTTTAGGAGCAATGCTTGCTAACTATATCAATGTTTGCTTGGTTGTGTTGCAGTTCCTCCTATCGTTTTCATAGTAGTCGATAAGAAGCTACATTTCCCAGCAAGCTAGTCGACTGTCATCTTGAGTGTGGCTGCCAGTATAAAACTGGCCCCACCCAACACCCAATGCTCACTACTCTTTCCAGCTTTTTCCTGAAGGTCAGGTGATTTCCTGTTCCGATTTTCCATTCTCCTCTGGCACCGGCGCTGGAAGAACTTCTCCTCTTCATTCTTACTTTTATCGCAGCTGCGATAATATCCAACTCCCGATTTCCAGGGCGTTTCATCTCCGTTCTTCAGAGCACATTTTTGCAAAAGGAAGTTTTCTTCCCTCACGTGCAAAAATCAGAACAGGCTGTGTTCTGTACGGTAAGGTGATTTATCATTGACTGCATAGTGCTTTGTTGCGCTTTATTCTGAGCAAGACATTTGAGAGCTTCATTCACTTTTGGTGCATTGAGACTGTTCCTAAGTGAGCGGTTATTATTCATCAATGTACTATTGCTTAAGTCGTTTGGCACTTGGACGTTATTATGTTGTGCAAGTTGGTTTCTTTTGGTTTCTTAGTGTGAATGTGGTATTTACATATATACATATATGAATGCTCGTGTTTGAGGTCACCTGGAAATTATGACAATATTGTGGAATGGACAAAAAACCAAGACGTTGGATTGCGAGTGTTTTGGCATTTGATCGGCAAGACACAAACATTGTCAGTTGGTCGAGAATTTGGTGAATGGTTGCAGGATATTAACATATGTGTATCTATATATTCCGGGAATGCTATGAATCAATATCGTAAACGTATAGAATTGTATGAATGTATTTCTTTTCAGCTCTCCTTCCCTGCTGACCCCACCCCCAAACCCTTCCCCTTGCCAGGCCACTCCAAAAATCTGCGCTGTAATAGCATTCAGATTTGGAGGTGCCTGAATGTGGGCCTTGTTGAGCTTCATACAGATCCTGAGGAAGTGTCCCTCCGACTGACAGAATAGTGAGCCCACAAATTAAGACCCCTCCTGGTCTGTACTGAACCTCACCATGGCTACCTTAGATAATATAATGAAAGTAATTACGCAAATGCAAAAAGATCTTCTTGAATCTAGGACAACAGCTGCTTTGCTTGCAGATAAAGTAAACAGTTACATCAACAAGTGGGGAGTGGTCAGAGAGTTGTAGGTCTTTCACAAACACAGCGCACAAGCCAACAATCCCCCACAAATATTGCAGTGAATATACTGACACAAATCCCTTTGGCCCCTCCAGAAAGATTTTCTGGGGATCCGATGAAGGTGCAGTTCTGACCTAAGTTGGATTACATTTCACCTGTAGGCCAACCGCCTTTCCTGACACTCAGTTTCGAATAGCATTTTGGTGTCTTACCTATCCGGAGATGCTGCTGCATGGGCAATTCCATTGGTGTGACATGACAGTCCCTTATTGTACAATTGGCAGAGGTTTGTGGGAGAATTCAAGAAGGTTTTTGATAGACGATCCGTGACTTTATCTGCAGACAGAAAATTACTGGAACTAAAACACGGAAACAAAGACCTAATTACTTATCTGTCTCAATTCTATTGACTCATTGCTGAGTCCTCATGACCTGAAGAAAAGAGGTCAGCCCTAATCTACTTAGGGTTGAAAGAACATTTTTTAAAGGATGTTTTAGCCCAGATAGACCCACAACCTACTACCTGCACCAAATTGGTTAATCTTACAAAAAGACTTGACCATCGTCTAGCGGAGAGAAAAGGAGACAAAAGAAAACCAGAAAGAATGGGGTGGTGATCTATAGATCAAAAACTCAAACCATGTCAAATGATTCAGTGGTAGAGCCGATGGAAATTGGCACGCTTAGACAACCACTAACTAAAGAAGAGAAATTCAGATGACTTGCCAATCCACCAATGGTCATGCACTCATCGAATATATTTAATTCAATGTTATTCAAGCCCCACAATACGGGTTTATTCTAGGAATACCATGGGTGGTGTTACATAACACTGATATAGACTGGCAAGCACGAGAATTACAGTTTTCTTCTCAAACATTGTGCTATTCATTGTTCCACACAATCTAATCTCGAAGGAACTCAAATTCCCATTACACTAATCACTACTGCAACAGAGAAAGAAATCAAATTGCCCCCTCAATATTTACAATTTGAAGATGTTTTCAGTAAAACTCAAGCCGCAACTCTTCCACCTCATAGACCATAAGATTGTCAAATTGACCTACATTGCCAATGGTTTTATTTGCCCCTCACACTCACCTGCGGCTTCTCTACTCTTCTTTGTACCAAAAGCCAACAAAGAATTAAGAACGTGCATAGACTATAGAGCACTGAATAAAATCACAGTGAAGAATAAATATCCTCTTCCTCTGATTCCGGTCCTATTAGATCAGGTTAAATCGGCGGTAATATATACACAATTGGATCAATGTGGGGCTTATCACCTAGTTTATGTGAGAGAAGGGGACGAATGGAAAACTGCCTTTAAAACTCGGTATGGCCTTTTTGAATATTTGGTCATGCTCTTTGGTGTAAGTAATGCTCCAGCTGAATTCCATTTTTCCTGAACAATGTATTGAGAAATCTTCTGGATCGTTTTGTCATTGTCTGCATAGACGACATCCTCATTTATTCGGAATCTGTAGCTGATCATGAAAATCATGTAAAACAAGTCCTAGAAATCCCCCAAAACATTCTTTATATTGTAAACTAAGCAAATGTGAGTTTCATGTTACCCAAGTAGAATTCTTGGAGTAACTCTCACACCCACTAGTATGCAAATGATGGAAAGAAAATACAAGCTATCGTACAGTGGCCAACACCAAAATCTGTAAGAGATGATCAGTGTTTTATAGGGTTTACTAATTTTTATTGTTGTTTCATCAATCATTTCTCTCAGAATGTGACTCCTATTACCAGATTGCTCAGGAAAAAGGTAAACTTTGAATGGTCAGATGAAGCGGAAATAGCCTTCCAGAAGTTAAAAACTACCTTCATGACTGCACCGGTGTTAACTCACCCTGATACCAAGAAACCCTTCATAGTAGAAGCAGATGTTTCTGATGTAGCAATTGGGGCTACCTTGTCACAAAGTCACAGTGACACAGAGCAACTTCATTCCCTGGCCTACATGTCTAGAAAGTTAAATAGTGCAGAGCAAAATTACACCATTGCAGAAAAAAGGGTTATTGACCATTCGTGATGCCTTCAAGGAATGGAGGCATTATCTTTTAGGGGCAGAACACATAATCACAGTATATACAGATCATTGAAATTTACAATTTATGAGTTCAGCCAGAATCTTGACTCCTAGACAAATGCGTTGGATGATGTTTTTTGCAGAATTTGATTTTATCGTGACATTTAGACCAGGGATAAAGAACAGAAAAGCAAACGCCCTGTCCCGACTAACTTCTTCTTTGACTCGTGACAATAAGAGTCTGCAACCAATTATAGCACCTTCAAAGGTATTGTGTGTTACCTCTGCTGAAAGTTTTCTCACCAACATTCAACAAGAATTCCCAATAACAAGTTGGTCAGACTCCATTAAATAAGGTTTACCATTTCAAGAAGTATATTTGCCAACGCAAGAACTTCAGAAAACAGCATTTTTGTGGTTAAATGTTAATCCTATAGCAGGCAATCCGTTTCCAAAAAAGGCAGTAGAACTTATGCAAAGGCATTTCTGGTGGCCAACCCTAGAAAAGTTCTCCAAAGAATTCAGAACTGTGAAATCTGTGTGCAATGCAAAACAGAACATAGCAAATCTAAAGGGTTATTACAACCCATAGCAACTCCATCTAGACCTAGGGAACACATATCTATAGACTTTATTGTTGGTCTACCCAAAGTACAGTAAAATACTGTAATTCTGGTTATAGTTGACAGACTTACGAAATATGTGCATTTTGTTACCTGTAAATCTCTGCCTACTTCTAGTCAATTGGCCATCTTACTATTACAACAAGTTGTCCGCTTACATGGTCTATCAAAAGTGATTCTATCAGATTGAGAAAGTAAATTTTCATTGCGTTTCTGGCAGACCCGGTGTTCTGTGCTTCATATCTCAGCCACTCTTTCCACTAGTTACCATTCACAAACAGATGGTCAAACCGAGAGACTTTGGGGGTCATTACAACCCTGGCGGTCAGTGTTAAAGCAGCGGTAAGACCACCAACAGGCCGGCGGTAAAAAAAATGAAATTACGACCGTGGTGGAAACTGCCAACAAAGACAGACACTTTAACACTCCGACCGCCACAGCGGTACAAACAAACAGCGCAGCGGTCACCGCCAACAGACAGGCGGAGGACAATGTACCGCCCACAGTATTACAACCTACCAACCTGCCACCTTTTCCGGGGCGGATTCACCGCAAACAAAAACACTTGCTGAAACAGGACTTCGAAGGGAAAACGCTCATTTCTACTCACCCCACGAGGAACCAGGACGCCATGGAACCAGAGCTTCCCATTTTCTCAGCCTTTATCTTCTTGCTCCTCTACCAGGAGCACGAACGCTGGCGGCGAAGACCACGGTGAGTACTGCACCTACGACACAGGGGAGGGGGGAGGGAAAAAACAGGGACACACACACGCAACACACCCACCCCCACCCTCATCCACTACAACACACACACAAGTACATGTTGATACATTACAGTTACACCCCCCATACCCCATGGAAGAATGCAAAGATAAAAGGAAATGAGTGTAACCATTGTAATCTATTAAAATCCAGTACGCAAAAATATATATACACTATTAACAAATATATACACCAAGAATAGAAGTCCGGGTATTGCTCCATTTAAGTCCGTGGAACACTGGGCACACACTGCATGGTCGAGGCCCACACAAGGTACCCGAACATGACGGAGAGAACACTGCAGGGGCATCAGATAGAAATAAAACAGGCACCTCAGGGGAAGGGAAAGAGTGGGCACCTCAGCCGGTTGAGTGCACGACGCCAAATCCATGAGGGGGCCACATGCCCACTGTTCAATCCTGGAGAGTGCAAAGCCACAGTCTCTCAAGTCTCTACAGTGGATGGTTTGCCCACTGTTCAATCCTGGGGAGTGAAAAGCCACATTCTCTCATTTGTGCCCATAGTGCTTCATCCTGCCAAGGACTGGGGTAGTGGACGCTTTTCTCCACTGGTTCTGGAGGGGGCTTTGTGCCCAGAGTGCTTCATCCTGCCAAGGACTGAGATAGTGGATGCTTTTCTCCACTAGTTCTGGAAGGGGCTTTGTGCCAGAGTGCTTCATCCCAGAGTGCTTCATCCTGCCAAGGACTGAGGTAGTGGATGCTTTTCTCCACTGGTTCTGGAGGGGGCTTGGTGCCCAGAGTGCTTCATCCTGCTTGTGGCGGACTCAGTAGCGTCAGTGCTCTTGGCGCTCATGGGCCAGAGGTGCTTGTGGCAGCGGTGTCCTGTTCAGTGGTGCTTGTGGCGGCGGTGTCCTTCGCAGCGGTGCCTGTGACGGTGGTGTTCTGTTCAGCAGTGCTTATGGCAGTGGTGTCCTTGGCAGCGGTGCTTGTGGCGGCGGTGTCCTTTGCAGCGACTCAGCTGCTGGCAGTCCTGTCTGGGTCTGCGGGGCTGGTGCTGGCGGTCCTGTCTGGACCAGCAGGGCTGCTGCTGGCAGTCCTGTCTGGCTGTGCGGGGCTGGTGCTGGCGGTCCTGTCTGGGCCTGCGGGGCTGGTGCTGGCGGTCCTGTCTGGGCCAGCGGGGCTGCTGCTGGCGGTCGCCTCGTGGCAAGCGTGGCTGGTGCTAGCAGTCCTGTCTGGGCCAGCGGGCTGGTGCTGGCGGACCTGTCTGGTCGCCTCCTGGGCAGCGGGGCTGATGGCGGTCGCCTCCTGGGCAGCGGGCTGATGGCAGTCGCCTCCTGGGCAGCGGGGCTGATGGCGATCTTCTCCGCCGTGCCGATCTTCCCAGACTTGCCAGGTTTCTTGTACCCCTTCCCCACCTTGGAAGGAGTCGCAGTGGACTCCACACTCCCACCTGTACCCCTGGGAGCGGCTTTGGTGGCTGGTGTCTTCCCCCTCTCCCGCCAGGCACTGACCAACGTTTGATGCTTGACAGGTGGGGGACTGTCCGTGCTGTGGCTCCTTGCCACACCGGCTGCCCTGCGTGGCTGAGGTGCTAGGTTGGGACCTGGAGAGTCGGGCCCTAGGAGACTGACGGGGTGCAGGAGGTGAGGGAAAGAGGTCAAGGGTGGACAGGAAAGGTTTCTTGGGAACACTGGGACGGGTAGCTGGAGGGGGTTTGGGAGTGGATGAAGAGGTTGTGGTTGTAGGAGGTGTACGTTTGGTGACTTTGGGTGAAGGTGCATGGGCTGGAGGCTGTCGTGAGGTGGATGGCTGTTGGTTGGGTGTGTGCCTGCGTTTGTGTATCTTGGGAGGTGGCGTCACAGGCACACTGGGAGAGGACACAGGGGATGTGTGAATGGTAGTGGGGTGGTGACTGCACGTGAGCGGGGTGTGGTCGTGTGTGTGCTGGTGATGGAAGTAGTGGCTGTAGATGTAGTGCATGCAGGTGTGAGTGGAGACGAGACTGGGAGGGAGGAGGAAGACGAGGAGGAGGGGGACACAGTGGAGGCAGTGGATGTTGCTATGTCTGCATGTGTGTGATGTTTGCGTGAGTGCCTGTGGGATGTGTGTTGCTTATGTTTGCCTGAGCTTCCTTTGTGTGTTGGGGTATGTGCATGCTGGTCTGATGGTGTGCTTGGGGTAGGCTGAGGTACAGGGGTGTGGTTCTGGGTAGAGGAAGTTGGAGGGGGGAGGCTAGAGACAGGGGCAATGGCTGCCATCAGTGCTGAGGCCAGAGTCTGAAAAGCTCGCTGAAAGGCTGCCTGACCAGAATGAATGCCCTCCAGGAATGCATTGGTTTGTTGCAACTGCCTCTACACACCCTGGATGACAATCAAAATGGTAGACTGCCCAGCAATGAGGGACCTGAGGTGGTCAATGGCCTCCTCACTGAGGGCAGCAGGGGTGACTGGGGCAGGGCCTGAGGTGCCTGAGGCGAAGGAGATGCCCACCCTCCTGGGTGAGCGGGCACGGAGCAAAGGCTGAGGGGCTGCTGGTAGGGCGGTGCTGGAAGGGGGGGCGGTGGCTGTACCTGTAGATGGGGGGCACAGATGGGCCCGCCACCACAAGGGAGCTCCCATCAGAGTCCGTATCACAGTTGTCAGCTCCTGTCCCCGCCGTGGAGCTCCCCTCGCCATCCGTCCCACTGGTGAAATCAGAGTACGTAGCGTCGCCCTCCAGGGCAATGTGGGATGCAGCTCCCTCCTGCTCTGGTGCCACTTCTCCTCTGCCTGATGATGCTAATGCACACAAGGACAGGGAGACCACAAAAAGGGGGGGGGTCACAGAAGAAAGACATGTTGAGTGCGTGCATTACCGCTACCGTTGGCGGACACGACAGACACAGAAGCCCCCTGCACTACGCTGCGCAATTGGGGTCCACTATGCAATCCCTGGGACATGGCCTACAAGGCTATGGCCGACATATGCACACATGGATGTCACAGGAGCCTGACTAGGTGTAGTTGGCACTGTACCCAGGTGGGGTGGCATGCCACAGGGCCTGCCTGAAAAAGGGGACCTAACTAGGACACTCGCCCTGGCCTAGGGGAACCCACAGACCACCTCCCCCACCCAGACACCTCCACTGTGCGCTTAATCAGCAGAATGAGAGTGTACTCACCCCCTTGTTGCTGCTGTGATGCCCTCAAGCGCCCATCCAACTCCGGGTACGCCACTGCCAGGATCCTGAACATCAGGGGGGTCATGATGCGACGGGCACCCCTCCCACGTTGGGAGGCCTTCCCCAGCTGGGCCTCCGCCATCTTCTTGCTCCAGCGGCGAATGTCCTCCTATCTCTTACGGCAGTGGCTTTTCTGTCTGTGATAGACCCCCAGGGTCCGGACGTCCTTGGCAATGGCACGCCAAATATCCTTCTTCTGGTGGGCGCTGACCTACAGGAATTGTACAGGGGAAGAAGAGAAGTTATTACCAACTGTACTGTCACAGTCATTGGCCCGCATCCCTACCCTTGCCATGTGGCACATGCACTCACTGTCGTTTCATGCATGCCTCATCCTCCCCCTATCTTTCATCCACCCCACTCCACACAGGCATAGCCCATACAGCACGCTCCCAGTGTACTTACCTGTTTGTCTGGTGGACCGTAGAGTAGCGTGTACTGGGGGAGGACCCCATCCACGAGTTTCTCCAACTCCTCCGATGTGAAGGCAGGGGCCCTTTCCCCAGACGCACGAGCCATTGTCGCTTCCAGACTGAGGTCACAGCAGCACTTGCAGTGTAGGTCCTCTCCTGACAAAGATCAGGTATCGAGTGATTGAACAGATAGAAAATGGTGGTCACGTCCACGGCGGTGCGTACCGTCACCGCCGGCGTACATCGTCATTGGCTCCTGGGACCCTTAGGGTCCAATGTTA
This sequence comes from Pleurodeles waltl, assembly GCF_031143425.1. Classification (NCBI taxonomy): domain Eukaryota; kingdom Metazoa; phylum Chordata; class Amphibia; order Caudata; family Salamandridae; genus Pleurodeles; species Pleurodeles waltl. Next base: position 431,527,512 of record NC_090442.1, read on the forward strand.
ACCAATGTTAACCGCCTACTGCGACGGTGTACAACGCCAGCGCAGATACCTCATATCCCATTTCCCACTTTACAGGTCAGGCAGCCGCCATTTAAGGGGCCCACATGGCTCTATTTTTAACTGTGTCACACATACCTAGGCCTTGCCTCAACCACTCATACATGCTAATTTCGGATTATGAATCGTGTTCTCTGTAAGCTGTGTCTACGTACCTCAGAATTGGTTGACTCTGTGCTCGCTGTTGTCCTTCTTAGGCACCGTCCGCTGGGACATGTAAGGAGATGGCGGCATCCTCCGGTGTACAGACCGCTGGTGGACCTGTTGACAATGGAGGAAAGACATGTAATCATCACCTACAGGCTTGATCATGCCACAATCCTGGAACTGTGTGCCCAGTTGGAGCCAGACCTGATGTCAGCTATCCGCCATCCCACAGGAATCCCCCCTCAAGTGCAGGTGCTGTCAGTACTCCATTTCCTTTCAAGTGGGTCTTTGCAAACTACAGTGGCCATAGCATCAGGGATGTCCCAGCCTCTGCTTTCCAAAGTGTTGTCCAGAGTGTTATCTGCCCTGCTGAAACACATGCGCAGCTACATCGTTTTCCCTCAGGTGGAGGATTTGCCTACAGTGAAAGGTGACTTATATGCCCTGGGACATATCCCCATCATCAAAGGTGCCATTGATGGGACACATGTGGCCTTGGCCCCCACCCGCAGGAGTGAACAGGTGTACAGAAACCGGAAGAGTTATCATTCGATGAATGTGCAGATGGTGTGTTTGGCAGACCAGTACATCTCCCATGTGAATGCCAAATTCCCTGGCTCAGTGCATGACGCTTACATCCTGCGAAATAGAAGCATCCCTTATGTGATGGAGCAACTCCAGAGGCACCGTGTGTGGCTATTAGGCGAGCACCTGGAACCAAATCAGTGGGAATAGTTGTCTGGGTCTGGGGATATCGCTACAGGTTAGCGTGTGTCTAACAGTTGTCCCTCGCCATTTTTCAGGTGACTCTGGTTACCCCAACCTGTCATGGCTACGGACCCCAGTGAGGAATCCCAGGACAAGGGCAGAGGAACGGTACAATGAGGCCCATGGGCGAACTAGGAGGATTAGAGCGAGGATCTTCGGCCTCCTGAAGGCCAGGTTCAGGTGCCTCTATAGAAAGGTGGTTCCCTATTCTACTCACCAAAGAAGGTATGCCAGATCATCGTGGCCTCGTGTATGCTTCACAACTTAGCTTTGCGATGACAGGTGCCTTTTCTGCAGGAGGATGGTCCAGATGGAGGTGTTGTGGCAGCTGTGGAGCCTGTGGACAGTGAAGACGAGGAAGCAGAAGAAGAGGACATCGACAACAGGAGCTCGGTTATCCTGCAATACTTCCAGTGAGACACAGGTAAGAAGACAAACCTGCCTACTACATGTAATTTAACACTACTACCTCTTTACTGTCTGTCCTTTTCACCCAGTGTATGGTCACTGAGTTTTCACTTTCCCTGACGATTTCACAGATGTGGGTCCCACTGTGTGACATTTGCTTTGTTTCCTCATGGATGGACTAGAGCTGTGTGACATAGGTATGTTGACATTACATTTGAAAGAACATTTTGTCACTGTAATTGCTAATACACTATTTTGAAATCACAGACAGACTCCAGATTGTTTTGTGCTTTAAGGGTGTTTATTTTAGTGCTCAATATTGGAGAATGCTGTAAAATGGTGAGGGGTGATGGTGGAGGAATGTCCATGGCAGAGTCCAGTCTATTTGTTTCACTGGTGCATTGTCCTAAGGGGCATAGGAAGTGGAGCTGGGGCAGTTTGAGGATGGACAGGGTGACAAGGTGGGACAAAAGGATGACATTCAGGGCAGCCTCATTTCTTGGCGGGGGTCTTGGCATCATTCTCCGTCTTTGTCCTGGATCTCAGGGACAGTTTGTGGGGTGGTTCTCCATCTGCAGGGGGTGGGGTGCTGGTGTGGTGGTCCTGTGGCGGTGCCTCCTGTCCACTAGCGCCGGCGGAGGTGGTGGGCAGTTCATCGTCCAGGCTAGTGTCAGTGGCCCCTTGTTGTGCCACAGTGTCCCTCCTGGTGTTGAGGACTTACTTCAGCACCCCTACGATGGTGCCCAGGGTGTAATTGATGGATCTGAGTTCCTCCCTGAAGCTCAAATACTGTTCCTCCTGCAGCCGCTGGGTCTCCAGAAACTTGGCCAGTACCGTTGCCATCGTCTCCTGGGAATGATGGTATGCTCTCATGATGTTGGAAAGGGCCTCATGGAGAGTGGGTTCCCTGGGCCTGTCCTCCCCCTGTCGCACAGCAGCCCTCCCAGTTCCCCTGTGTTCCTGGGCCTCTGTCCCCTGAACGGTGTGCCCGCTACCACTGCCCCCAGGTCCCTGTTGTTTTTGGGGTGGTGGGTTGGCCTGGGTTCCCTGTAGTGGTGGACACACTGCTTATTGACGTGTCCTGGGGACAGAGGTATGGGCCCGCTTGGTGGGTGCTGTGCTGGTGTTTCCAGAGGGGGGAAGTTCTGTGGTGGCCTGTGCCAGTGTGAGGGGAACCGACTGTCCCGAGGTCCCAGATGGGCCGGGCTGGTCATCTAGATCCAGTTGGACAGAGCTGCTGCCATCACTGTGGGCCTCTTCTGTTGGTGGTGCGGACATGTGCGGACCCTCCTGTCCGGTGACGTTGGGTAGGCTTCCTGCAGGGGTGTAAAAGGATGATTATTTCATCTGTGTGTACCATGGTGTGTAATGGGTGGGTGACCATGTACCCCAGTGCTTGCATTCCTGTGTGGGACCTGGTGTGATGATGGTTTAGGGGGGTGTATTGGTATGTGCTGTGGCCATGCATTGGTGATGGGTGTCCATGCTTTGGCGTTGCATGCAGGGCTTGGTATTGGGGTGTGTGGTTTGTGATAGTGGGATATGTGTGAGGAGTTGTAGTGATTGGGGTGAGGGTGGGGGCATATGATAGCATGTAGGTAGGGTGGGGGATAAGGTAGTTAAGGTTTGACTTACCAGAGTCCATTCCTCCAGCTACTCCTTCGAGGCTCTCAGGATGCAGAATCGCCAAGACCTGCTCCTCCCATGTTGTTAGTTTTGGGGGAGGAAGTAGGGGTTCGCAGCCAGTCCTCTGTACCGCGATGTGGTGTCTGGATACCATGGAACGCACCTTCCCCCATAGGTCGTTCCACCTCTTCCTGATGTCATCCCTATTTCTTGGGTGCTGTCCCACTGCGTTGACCCTGTCCACTATTCTGCGCCATAGCTCCATCTTCCTAGCAATGGAGGTGTACTGCACCTGTGATCCGAATAGCTGTGGCTCTACCCGGATGATTTCCTCCACCATGACCCTGAGCTCCTCCTCAGAGAACCTGGGGTTTCTTTGCCATTCCTTGGCGTGGTGTGGGTGATGTGTGGGGAACGTGTGTTGTGATATGTGGGGTGATATTTAGTGGTGTGTTGTGTGGGGTGCATGGATGTTATGTGGGTGATGGTGTTGTGTGCCTGTGGATGCTTGTTTGTAGATTGTGGTGTCTCTCTCTGGCCTCCTTTCGGGATTTTGGTCATAGGGGTTTGTGGGTGATGTGGGTGTGTGTTTTATGTTGTATTGGGTGTGTGGGAGTGGTGTGTGTATGTGCATCAGGTGTGTGTATTTGGAATTGTCCAATGTGGCTGTGTTTTGTAAATGTGTGTGTATATTGAGCGCAGCGGTGTGTACCGCCAATGGAATACCGTGGTTGAAAGACAGCCGCGTGGATTCGTGGGTCGTGATAGTATGGGCGTATTGCTGTTGGTGTGACGGTGGAGGTTTTGTTTTTGCCAGTTTATCACTGACCTTCGGTGTGGCGGACTTGTGTGGGTGACTGGATTTTGGCAGATTCCATGCTGTGGGTCATAATGACTGTGGCAGAATTCCGCGGCGGGATGTTGGCAGTCTTCTGCACGGCAGTAAGCGGCTTTTACCACCAATGCTGTAATGACCCCCTTAATCAGACTTTAAAGCAATTCCTAAACTGCTATGCTAATGATGCGGATATTGCTTGGGTTGATTTGTTGTGGTTAGCAGAATTAGCGTATAATAATTCCTACCATTCCTCTACAGACACCACTCCATTATCGGGACCCTATGGGTATCCAAAAATCTGCACTGTAATACCATTCAAATTTGGAGGTGTCTGGAGGTTGGCCTTGTTGAGCTTCATACAGATCCTGAGGAAGTGTAGCTCTGACTGACAGAATGCTTGCCCAATAACTTCAGCTGAGAATACAATTAAAAAACATAGGCGTGGGTGAAATTTGTATACTTGACCTCATCTGAAATTGACACTACTCAGTTTAGCAGTGTTCACATGAACATCAGGCTGCAGGCAGATGTCCCACAGTGCCCAGCATTCCGACACAGGACCCAAACAATGGCAGCTTTAAAACCACACCTACCTGTCCAATGAATGCAAACCGTAGTCACGTTGAGTGGTTGGTACAATGGATGGCAAATGCATTGAGATTTAGATTTGTAGAAGCTGCCAATGTGACAGCTTAGTTGGAAGTAGAAATTAACATGTCAAGAGAGGGATCTGGATGCAGTACGGAATACACAGGCCAACAGACAATTGGCACTGTACACTCATGCAAAGACCCTGCGCCCAAGCATATGACACATGCAATAAGGGAGTACCTAAATCTTTAATAACTATGTATAAAACAGAACTTAAAACTATGTAACACACCTGTACTAACCTAATCTGTCCTAACTATACATTACCCACAACTGGCCCTAACTACCCTAGGCTAAGCTTACTTACCACTTTTAACAACACACTCTAAACATTAGCCCCCCCAACCCTCTTATATGACGAGACACGTGTAGGACAACATATACTCACCTAAACAGATACTAACTAATAATAAACAAATATATATTTTTTTGTATTTTATGTACATTTTCTTACATGTTTTTCTTTTTTTTTAAATACACAAAAGCCCCAACATTAACCCTCACCCACAAACTAACATGTAATAGTATGAACCCCACCTACTTATCCTATGTGAATTACTACCCTACTCTAACCTACCATTAAACCCCCTAAACTTACAAAAAAACTGGATAAGTAATAAGGAGGAAGGGGATGGAATTAGTGGTGAGGGGAGGCAGGAGTTCAGAGGTTTGCCCTCCTCAGAGTTTTCTTGATAGATTTTAGTCTCCGGCTATTTTTGTCACATCCCGCTGGAGATTGTCAAGCTTTTTCATCACTTTATGCATGTTCCTCTGGAGCTGGGAAAAGGCGGCCATGTCAAAAGTAGCAGATGTGGTGGTCCTTGTACCAGACGTTGTTGCTCCTGCAGGTGTGGTGGTCGTTGGTGCTGAAGTAGAAGGTGCAGCAGGTGTGGTGGGTGTTGGTTCCTTGTTTGAGGGAACAGCAGGTCGGGCTGATGTCATGGTGAATGTTGTGCTACTGGATGCAGTTGTGGTGGAGGCTCCATCTGTTGAGGCCAATACCGGCTCCCTTTGGTTAAAAGCCTGCCATTCTCCTATGGCTCTCTCTCTCTGATAGTGTCTTGCCATCCTCCGGAACCCAGACACGACATCCAAGATATGTCTGTACCACACTGCCCGCTTCTGTAAATCCCTGATCTCCGCTGCATTCAAGTTGGCATCTGCAAAAATGAGACAGGCAACCATCAGTTTCATCATTGTGTGATGCATGTACAGATGATAATCTAACACTCTCCCTCAATTTGCACATTCAGTCCAAATCACAGTACAGATGATATAAGGTCCCTTACAATAGAAGTGGCAGCGCTGCCTACCCATCAAGAATTTAACATCACAACAAAGCACAAGAGGTGTACCAAAAAAACTGATCTGTGCATTGATGTAGTGCAATGTGTCAAAATGCAAATGCAGCAAGTACTTCACATGGGCCAGGCCGACATCTTTATCATCTGAGTCAACTTCAAGGCACCCAAGACCAGTGATTTGTGGAAGTTATTGGCAGGATGGTATACAATTGCTAATCATAAGGAGTCAGTGTTGTTTGGGACACATGCATGCTTGAATAAGATGACAGTCATCTACACTGTGACCATCACATCCTCCTACGTATATGTTCCTCCCCTACCCCTGTGCCTCAGGGGTGATGGTCATGCAATACATCATCACAACTGTTGAGGGCAACAACGAAGCCATGCCCACCTGTACATGGATTTAGTGAGTGGAACACATGAGGAGGGCTGCCACCTAGGAATGAGGTATCCATAGGTCAATCACATCTACATTCATGTTTCCATTTCTGGACAACCATCAACACCTGACCTGCCAACAGATTTCCAAAATCACCCACATTGATGAAAGCACATGTCTGGCCTTGACCTGCATGCACGCCTATTACATACCACATGAGTGTCACATAAATGGAGTACAACGTATGGGGCTAGATACTGGGGAACAGTTACCCATACAGTCCTACATGTACATTACAATACAGGAATGCACAATTTTGTGCGGTAAATGGATGCATCGCTGTCGTGTGAAAATGAGGGTATGACTTGGTGACAATATTCTGACACTAGAGCACTTCCAAGTCAAATGTGGGCCTACATGTGGCTACTAATCACCTTGTTCACATGCTGCTGACTATTGTGCAGCACAAGACTCCCAAGATATGACTCTCTGCCTGTGAATGTCTAACCCTTGCATGGAATGCTATGTCAATATCCAGTCAAGTAATATATCAGATCACATGCCAGATCATCATATCTTGCAATGAGTGCAACATGCAAGAGTCACTCACACAACAGCTGCAATCACTACACAGACAGACATTTTCACACCTACTAGATACATCTGGGTCCTCAAATCAAGCCACTTCCCGATGGTATAGGTGGCCGGTCCACCTGTAAGATATCAAAAGGAAATATGTGCTCAATGTATTATCACTGTACAAACGTGTGGACAACATATGACAGTGTGTAACATTTTATATGAGTGAGCTGCTGATCCTGCATGTAGACACTCCAACAGACATACCACTGCAAACTCGCATTGACATTGACACTTCAGTGAGTGATAGACACACATATGCACACATGCACTGGGCCTAACAATCATGCAGTGCTAAACCTGACTACAAACATTTGTGGCTAATCCATTTCAGATGGTACTCCTTGTCATGTTTTGTAATTAGGTGACAATTTCAATGGCACTTCCCTGGTGCACTGCACTACAAGTGACTTGGGTATTGTGGCTTGTGCAGCAAGGGACAATAAGTAACTGTGTGATGGACATGTGGGTCAATTTTCAGTCAGCAATTATCGTGCATTCAGTGGTCCATAACAGATGTGGCACGGTTACATGTAGGTAACAAATGCCCCCTATGCAGTGGCCCCTAAGCCGTATATGCCCCCTTTGGCAACATGATGGCAGGGATCATGTGTGTGTAATGATGACAATGCAGCGCTAAATATGGATAGCCCAATTTGCTGCCCAATACAGTGAAATGTGGTATGCTGACAGTGTCTTAGCTGATCATTGACAGAATGGATGGGCACAGGTGTTGTCATTGCACCTGAAATGGGGTACTCAGGGCCACATGTACCAACATCAGGTTTTGTGAGTCACACATTGCGAGACTTAGCAACTAGCAATTTGCAAGTATGATGATCTGAGGTACAACACTGTCAATGACACTGTTTCAATTCACAAATGGGTAGAAAATGACCTACCTCATGAATTTTGATGAGGTAGGTCTCATTTTGCAAACCCCTTGGGAATGGCGGCACTCACAGGGATGCTGGCCTGCTGGTTTCATCAGACCACCATGTCTGAGACAGCTTTCAAATAGGGATGTATTTTTTCGTTTAAATGCAGCCTCATTTCAGCAGGGGTAAACAGAAAGCATTTCAAAAACCAATATTATGACTCAAATAAGTTTTTGGGAAGAAGTCAGAGGTCCATGGGACACCTTCCTGCTCAGAAACAATTTTTGGGCATGCATTCACAAAGGGGAAGGGATCCAATAGAGACCCCTCCCCTTTTGCAAATGGGTTAGCACCAACTTGAAACGGATGGTAACTGCAATTGTTTAGTGCCAGCATTTGCGGTCAAGAAAGAATCAATCAGCGGACTGCGACTCAATAATAGGAAAGGAACGTCCCTACCTAAATGCCACTAGCAAACCCTAATTTGTGATGGGGCAATATGATAGCAGAATGACAAAATTGGGTATGTGCATTTGAAGATTCTTTTTCATGACATAAACACAAAAAATCTTAAAACTAGGCCTTTTGTGAGGATTAAAAATAGCCTGGTACATGTGGCCCTAAGTAATAATCGGACATGACTCAACAAAGCTCAGGACTGCATTGTTAACATGTATATACATGTGGGATACATCTCAGTACTGAGACACTAACAGTTTGTTCTACTTGCATTGAACATGGCCACAAACATTGTATGCAACACGTCAAGACACCTGCTACTGTCACTCAGGAGCAACTACAGTTGTCAATGTAATACGCACCAACAGGGCCATCGATCACCGCACCCAGGTGGTCCAGCAGGTCTTGTTCTCGGGCCACCAGGTCAGCCCAGCGATGCTTCAGCTGGTGCTCATTCCTATTGTGTTGAAGACACGTTTGAGGTGGTACAGCACCTTGCCCCAACACAGCCGCCTTGCCTCTGTGTGATACCCTGTATCACAGGCCCACCCAACTCCAGCATCATCAGCAGAAAGTAGCACACCAGCCACACAAAGGCCCCAAGCTCCTCCTCACCCATGTGGGTCAGCCTCGCCCTTCCCGACATGTCAGCGCACAACAATTTAAACAGAAAAAGAGAAAAAAGAAGGAAAATAAATCTGAAAAAGGAAACTTACAACCCAAAATACAATCCCCAACTAACTCAACTAATCTAACCCCCAAACATACACACCACAGTACAAATGCCATCCAAAAAACACTAAACTACACAAAAGCACTTAAACAGGTACAATATACAAATAGAATTCACAAAAAGACACAAGAGAGACACCACACAATACAATATATGCAACCCAGACACGAGCAACACCAAGACGCAGCCAAACAGTCAAGAAAAAGCACAGACTGGAAAGTGAAAGTGAAAGTACACCCACAGTACCATGTCAGTAAGCAGGAATTCCTATTACATCACTTCCTGTCTGCTTTGAGGCCTGTTTTCCGTCTTGCGTGTATTCTTTTTGAAGCATAGGATGTCTGCGTGAATATATTTGACACATAACCTCATGTGCGTCAAAATTCCATGCGTTACCGGGAAACTTCTATTTTAAAGGATATCCGCAATGCATGGGTTGCGCTAGTGGAATTAACGCTAAGGGCCCAGGTATGTTTATTTAGCGTGTGTGTTGTTTTTTGACACATTTGCATCAATTGCTTTGACTCAAACTGTGTTTGCGTGATTTTCAATTATTTAACATGCATGCAACCTGTATTAAGATGGAGATAGGGTGGTATGGCCTGCAGTGTGTGGTATAGTGGTTGGCCACATGTGGTATAGCATGCAAATGCAGGCCCAGATTTATACTAACCTTGCCCCGCATTTCCTTCACTTTCTGGTGAAAAAGCGGTGCAAACTTACAAAATACAATTATATTTTGGAAGTTTGCACCGCTTTTGCTTCAAAAAGGATGGCAATGCGGCGCTACAAAAGTATAAATCATGGCCAGTGTGTTTTGTGTGTGAATGAACTGTAACAATATGTGTCCTTCTGAAGGAATGGCATGCAATACATTTGACTTAATGCTCATGAATGAATGTGTTACAAAGGGGCATCTACATCAGATGGCAATCAGTGATGTAGAACAGTCATGATATGTGTTTGTAATATATGTTGTCTCATTTGATGTGTGTAGTTGTTTGACTTTGGGTACATTACATTTCCCATGACAAACAAAAAACAGGGATGGTTGAGGATGGCTGATGAGGGCTATGTCAGATATGTTACCCCTCATATGTCATTAATTGTTGGCTACGACTTCATGGAGACGTGTGTGAACTTCCCATATGTCGGCCATTTGTACATGTTTGGTAGGTACATTGTTTGTGATACTGTGCCTTATTTCCACTCATAAAATTGTTATGTGCACGTCAGTGTGACTCATGCTGCTCTGGCTGCATGTGTTCACATATTTTGAGGTGTGCATTCCACAGAAGTGTCCTGTTCAAGTGTGTGGGCATGTGTACTCTATGTCAGTATTGGGCTCCATGGTGTTACGGTGTTGCGCGGGTCAATTCAGGAGTCTGTTGGGGGAACCCTTGAGTTCACAGAGTATCTTGCAAGGAAGAAGTGTACCAAAGCAAAAGAGCAGCTAAAGGCATATAAGAGGATAGGGCAGCTATGTTAAGGCAGATAATACAGAAGAGTGAATACAGAGCATCCTTAGTGTGGCCAAATATGGAACGGGTCAGTAATAGACAAACATACAGGCCTTATCACTAAGATTGTACACAGGGTAGGGCTCAGAACTTCCCACAGCAACAGGGAACGTCAGTGCCTCTGTGCAGACTAATTTCACAGCTGGTCACCACACAAGCCCCCTAGAAAGGTGGCAGCAGAAGTGAATCTGTGTCTAAACTCTTGGGGCATAAACAAGGATTGTACTTACATACACAATCACACGCTAGCCCTTGTTTGTCGGGCAAGAGACACAATAGCAATTCCTGGGATACAGCCACAGCACACTGTCACTGGCATTCATGACTACATGCAACACTAGACAAAGAATGGGGTATGGATTAGCCTCCTCGAAACCAGGTGCCAGAAGAAATACAAAGTCAAACACTTCTAGACAGGTGAGGGCTGATAGTACACCTACCAGACACAATACCCCAAGAGGAAACAGAAGGCAAGGGAACCAACTAGGAGGCAAAGCCAAGCACAGGGAACAGGCTCTGGTTGACGCAAAGGTTGGAACAGGTCTGGGTAACAGAAAGCAGGCTCTAGCAGAAACAACCATGAACAAGGCTGAGAAACAGGGAGTAGAGTCTGACTTGAACAAGCAGGAACAGCACTGGGTAAACAGAGAGCAGGTTCAGGCATAATCAGGACTGTAACACAATACAATAAGGCATCTGGAACACCAATGAATCGTACTCCAATGCACGACGAGGAGCTTCAGGGAATGGCAGCTTCTAAGCAGGCATCAGCAAAGCCAGGGCAGAGTCACATGGCTGGGCTGCACCAGAGGGGTCACAGGTGTGTGCAGCTTCAGTCTCTCACAAGTCCCGGAGGAGAGAATCCAGTAGAAAGGGACAACCAGACTTTTCCCATAGGAAGCAATGGACAGAAGATTACAGGTCTTATCGACTACCAGGCAGTGCATTATGGGACCTAAAGTCCATGCAGGCCAATGTAGTTCTTCTATAACATGCCATATGGAAAAGGGAAGCAAACAGGAGTCAGAATGGGAGTCTGGGTGAGTGTTAATGATGATTCCCAGGGTACAGATAGTCCATTTACAGCAGCCCCTAGAGATGGGAGGGCAGAGACTTAACTCATGGAAGTGGCAGGAAATATTTCCAGGGATGGACTATGTAGGGCATGTATTGTGAAGATTGTTTATCATACCTGGCACACTCATGCTATCAATTTTCAGAAATTATGCACCTCTTGTTACACAAGCTCCCTGCAAAGATAACAAATGTCACACTTTCTAATGTCAGGAGTTTGTTAATACATTCCGGTTACCATTGATATTTCACACCCACTGCCTCATGTATGAGGCGCTTATTTACCTTCTGATTGGAGATGTCATAGTTGTGTGTCATGTGCTACAGTAGACCAGGTTGGCAAAGTGGATGTGTGTCATAAACTGTGATCCTATGATTTTGTCCTTCATATGTGAAATTCAAAAGATGATTTTTTTTTATATATGTGGGTGATGTTTGCTATACAATCATATGCATCACATGTGATGTTGCATCACAAGCTGTCAGATTTCTCTTTGTGACATGCCTCCTGAGGTATTAATCACATTCCTGAAGAACATGTGAAGGAGAAATAAGTAACCAGAGCAGGATTGTGTGATAAAGTGAGGTGTTTAATTACATATCCTAACAAGGTATTTAGAGTGACTATTGATGAAAAAACTTTTGAACAATTTGCTGTTTTCGGCGAATTCCTGCAGCTGTGTTTGGATGTTCCCACTCATTTTCCCTGGTACCATCCTCATCCTCATGCAGTTCTTGCTCGGGCTCATATAGTGGGATGTTCCTCCTCACACAAATGTTGTGCAGGATGGCACAAGTCAATATGGTCATGCAGACCATTTCTGGGGCAATAGGAGGCTGCCTCCTGGACTTCAGGATGCCAAAGGTCCTTTATACAATGGTGCGTGTCCTCCGATGTGCCTCATTATAGGCACGCTCCACTGCTGTGCTTGGGTTTGGGGAATGGGGTCATGAACCATGGCTGGATCCTGTAACCTTGATCAGCTGAAAGATAAAATAGGATTAAGTATTTTGTTGGTGCTTGCACCAGGAATTTCACTGGAGGGGACATGATACTTCCACACACACAATAGATTCCGATGTGGTGGTAACATGGTTGTACCACATGGCCTGGACCTCTCATTCAATTAGGCATATGTCATTGCAGATTAAATGCAATAGTGAGGCCCTTTGATTAAAATTGGTGACAATGCACAACACTGTCAACTAAGATGGCAGTACTGAGGTGTTCAGTAATGACAATGCACAATTGTCCCATGTGTGACTTGGGGCCAGATGTAGCAAAACTTGGTTTTGCGACTCGGAAATTGCGACTCCGAGCGACTCGCAATTTCCGAGTCGCAAAACCATATGCAGAAAGGTGTCTCAGACACCTTCTGCGAGTCGCTATGGGGTCGCAAAGACCCACCTCATTAATATTAATGAGGTGGGTCGCAAATTGCGGCCCCATAGCGACTATGGGCACTCACTGATATGGAGGCCTGCTGTAGTCAGCAGACCTCCATCTCCGTGACTGCTTGTAAATAAAGCTGTTTTTTTTTTTCAAATGTAGCCCGTTTTCCTTAAAGGAAAACGAGCTGCACATAAAAAAAAATCTGAAACCATTTGTTTTGGAATTTTTTCAGGGCAGGTAGTGGTCCAAGGGACCACTACCTGCCCTGAAAAAATTATATGGGGTCCAGTCACAAAGGGGAAGGGGTCCCCTGGGGACCCCTTCCCGTTTGCGAGTGGGTTACCATCCACTTCAAGTGGATGGTAACTGCGACTCCATTTGCGTACGCGGTCGCAAATGGAGTTGCATACCACTGCGACTCGCAAATAGGAAGGGAACACCCCTTCCTATTTGCGACTCTGAAATGCATTTTGCGAGTCGGTCCCGACTCGCAAAATGCATTTCTGCATAGCAAACTCCGGTTTGCGACTTGCAAACCGCGATTTTTGCCGTTTGCGAGTCGCAAACTGGTTGCTACATCTGGCCCTTGGTTCTATGCAAACCTTTGTAGTTCTCTCTGCCAGTGGCTCATGCGCAACCGTGCACCTACACTACCAAACTTTCTCCAGGTAACCTGGCTAACTGCCTTGTGGAGGTAGATGTATCTGGCATGAAGGGCCATCTCCCTGTACATATGTTATTTTGATGGACAATTGGCTCTTTCAGTGTGTGCAGCAGTGTGCAGTTTGCATTAGTGGCACATCAATAAGTGTTCATAGCCCAGTCCACTTTCTTATTGCTACCTGCCAACGGCACCCCAGGAGTGATGTAGGATGTTGGGACTGTCTCAGTATTTCTGTCTCACCTACATGTGAGTCTGCATCATCATGCTATGTGTCTCATGGTGTTAGACTTGCAGCAACACACATTGCACATCCCTTTCACAGTACATATTGCTTGAGAGGGTGTGGGATTGGCTATGTGGCCTAATGTAATAGTAAATGGTTCATCTTTAGCTTTAGAGTGGCAGCTAATGCTATTGGCAGCTGTCATTTGTTCATAGGTGTGTTTCCCATTGTGTCAGGGTGTACAACATAACTACCTATGTCAGACCTCAGTGTCTTCCTGCCCATGTGTCAAAGTAGTAGTGTATGTACTGTGTGTCCTACAGGGTTGCTGTGCCATGTGTATATTGCTAGGTTTATGGACTTACTATCAAGAAGGACATTTTTATATTGTCCGTCCTGGAAGTGCTGATTGAGGGTGCAGTGGTGAAAGATGAAAAAATCATGTACACTCCCAGGATACTTGGCCAAGATGTTGGTAAACAATCCCTGGTGGTCAACTATGGCCTGCACATTTATGAAGTGGGTGCTCCTTCTGTTCTGGTATAGATGCTCTGCTGCTG